>NC_091841.1:24338824-24638824 GCF_037783145.1 Equus przewalskii
CTCTGATGAAACTTCTCCAAGGTGTGTGAGTTTAAGTGCAGTTTATCTCTCTTTCACAAAACAGTGTAGGTACAGGGAAGAGGAAAAGAAAAAAACTTACAACTAGATTTCATATGTGTCAAAAAAGAAGGGATAGAGTACATCTGGTCTTTTCTCTAGATTATACACTGAAGGTAACGTAAACAAAAATTTCTTGGTTCTACATCAAACAAGTTCAGAGATGCCCAGGTTATCTATGTGTGGAGGGAGGCAAGGACCAGGATGGAGAATGATTCCCTCAATCTCTAAGAAATGCAGCTGAGAAATATGGGAGCGAGCCACTCTTTATCTTTTCCTATTGTGGATCTATCCAGCTGGTGTCTTCAATCATGAGGTATGGGATTGCAAGGTCATTTTGACACAGGCTGAAGATTGCCTGCATGGCTGCCTCACAGCACAGCATGGATTTTATTGTACTGACTTAACGCCTATGCAGTTTGCTTGTTAGATTCTCCTGTTAGGCCAGGCAGAGGGATCCCAAAAATCTGTCTACATGTCCTTAGCCTGAACCCTATTGTCAACTTCTATGTCTGGAGCATACTGGGCACGTGCTGATAGGAAGGGAGGGGATGGGATCAAGGGCCTCAAGTATGCTAGAACAGGAAAGTAAAGAGTGTGGCTACTGCTGAAGAAATCTTTGAGAGTCCCTAGGCAACCAGAGGAAAGGGCTATAAAGTGGGAGTCAGTGATAGCTGCCTCTTACCTGATCTGGGCAATGTGTCGACAGGGTTGCCAGAGGAGTAACTCAGTGCCCAGTTATTCACCCCTTCGCCCACCACCACACTAAGCATCTCCTCTTGTTCTGCAGTGAAGCCCACCAGTCAGACCTAACCAGAACCAGGGACAGTTTATCTACCTTCCATCCTTACCCTAGAGACATGCAGGCCACACTGGCCTCAGCTTGAAGGCGCCTACATCTTCAAGATAGTCTTCCAAGCCATACAATATTTATGGTATAGAAATTAAAACTAATTTAAATAACATTTTCATATTTTATTAAAAATAACTGTATTTTCCCAAGAAAGTGTAGTGAAAATAGTGGCATTGTTTTACTTTTTTTCCTTAATATCTGGCTTAGTAGAAGACAGCTGGATTCTCGCCTCTTCTGTTTTCAAGTTATTATGATACATTGCTTTGATTATGTGAAGACAGTCTGGCCTCACACAGGTGAGTAGGCGTGGAATCCATTGGCCATGGTGAGGAGTTTGTATTTTATTCTAAGTGTAATGGGAAGCCATTTAAGCAGGGGAGTGTTCTGATATGATTCTTGTTTTTAAAGATTTTATTTTTTTTTCTTTTTCTCCCCAAAGCCCCCCAGTACATAGTTGTATATTCTTCGTGTGGGTCCTTCTAGTTGTGGCATGTGGGACGCTGCCTCAGTGTGGTTTGACGAGCAGTGCCGTGTTCGCGCCCAGGATTCGAACCAACGAAACACTGGGCTGCCTGCAGCGGAGCGCACAAACTTAACCACTCAGCCATGGGGCCAGACCCTGATTCTTGTTTTTAAAGGCTTATCATGGCTACTCTGTGGAGAAGGGACAGTGGGGATCAAAGTGGGAGCAGGGAGGAGGGTATGGAAATGTTCCAGCAAGATATGATGGTGGCTAGACAAGGGTAGTGGTGGTGGAGCTGGAGAGAAGTGCTGGGTCAACAGAATTTGCTAAAATTCAGGTAGGAGATGAGGGAAAGAGAAACAAGAAGTCAAAGATGGCCAGAATTTTAGCATGAGCAATGGTGTGGCTGACAGAGCCATTTTCTGAGATGTGGACAATGGGGAGGAAAATTGAGAGTTCTGTTTCTGACCCTTTAAGTGGAGCTTCTCCTCAGCCCGTTAGACTTGTGAGCCTGAAGATCAGCAAACGCTGGGGCTAGAGATATCATCAGCGCATAGATTATGTTTAAAGCTAAGGAACTGGAAGGAAAACCACCTGTAGGAGAGAAGGCTGCTGGAGTTGCTAAGCAGTAAGGAGCATAGGCTGTTTGGGAAGCTTAAGCAATTCTGTTTCTACAGGTTCAGAAGAGATCAGAATGAAGATGAGTCTGAGTTTGGGCACGAAGACTATGTGTGTGGCACACTCTGGGATGGCCGTGCAAAATTGACCTAGACTTTTTCAATTACAGTTCTTTTAACCTCTGTGCAAGTGTGAAAAAGGTGTCCTTTCTGGTCAGTGCAGCCTAGTAGCCACAAGAGCTTAATAAGCCAAGGATGTGCCAGATTTCAGCCTCTCGAAACGTTCAGCTTCTTGAAACTGGGGTACACATACGCCTACCCTGGGGTATACAGACTACAGGATACCAGGACACATCTTTCTAGAGCATCATCCAGATTGTTGTTTTGGGGTTTTTTTGTTTGTTTGTTTTTTCTCCCCAAATCCCCCCAGTACATAGTTGTATACTCTAGTTGTGGGTCCTTCTAGCTGTGGCATGTGGGATGCCGCCTCAGCCTGGCCTGATGAGTGGTGCCATGTCCGTGCCCAGGATCTGAACCGGCGAAACCCCGGGCTGCTCAAGCCGAGTGCATGAACTTAACCACTCAGCCACGGGGCCGGCCCCCAAATTGTTTCGATAAAAGCTTTTATTTGGGGAATATGCTAGCGTTAAACTAGCACAGATAGATTATGGCACGTGAAAAAAATGTAGGTGAAATTTAAAGCTAAAACAAAAGTAATTTTGCACTTACAGCAGTAACTTTCCCTCAAGGAAAAAAATTGAAAGCTTTGCTTCTTAGCCTATTTATTTATTTATTTATTTATTTATTATGTTTTTGCTGAGGAAGACTCACTCTGAGCTAACATCTATTGCCAATCTTCCTCTTTTTTTTTTTTTGAGGAAGATTAGCCCTGAGTTCACATCCGCTGCCAATCCTTCTCTTTTTGCTGAGGAGGATTGACCCAGAGCTAACATCTATGCCCATCTTCCTCTATTTTATATGTGGGACACCTGCCACAGCATAGCTTGGTAAGTGGTGCGTAGGTCCATTCCTGGGATCTGATCCTGTGAACCCCGGGCTGCTGAAGCAGAGCATGCGAACCTGACTGCTATACTACCAGGCTGGCTCCAGTCTTCCTCTTTTTTTTTTTTTGCTTGAGGAACATTAGCCCTGAGCTAAGATCTGTGCCAATCTTCCTCCACTTTATATGTAGGTCACTGCCTCGGCATGGCTGATGAGTGGTGTAGGTCCATGCCCAGGATCCAAACCCATGAACCTAGGCCACCAAAGTGGAGTGCCCCAAACTTAACCACTACACCATAGGGCCAGTCCCTGAAAAGCTTTGCTTCTGTGTATCTGTGTATTAGTAGAAGTTAGAAAAATATCTACCATTTATTTAGCATTTGCTAAGTGCTAGCAATATGCTAAAGATATAGCCTCCAATTCCATAATAGCCTTTCTTAACCCCATTACACAGAAGAGACTGAGTTCAGCTTGGTTAAGTAACTTGGCCAAGGTCATACAGCTAATAAAAAGCAGAGCTGAGATAGAATCTAGGTCTGTCTATCTTCAAAGCCACACCCCTAGCCACTGTGTAGATCTGTCTTCCCAGAGTGGCCCCAGGGTGGCCCTTAGGCTTGTTGTAGGACCCGTGGCTAGAGCAGGATTATCCTACCTGATGGAAGAGCTGATGGCACAGAAGGAGAAGCCCAGAATCAGGAAGAGGGGCAGCTGGGATGGATGATCCTTGCTCAGAGATTGCCCTCCAGGGAGTGGACCTCCTGCTTGTGTATGAATCTTTGGGAGACAAGTGGCAGATATTACACAGGGCTCCTCTCTATTATATGTTGGCAAGACTATATTCTTGTGGCAGTGTTTTCTTTTCTTTTCTTTTTTTTTGAGGAAGATTAGCCCTGAGCTAACTGCTGCGAATCCTCCTCTTTTTGCTGAGGAAGACTGGCCCTGAGCTAACATCTATGCCCATCTTCCTCTACTTTATATGTGGAACGCCAACCACAGCATGGCATGCCAAGCGGTGCCATGTCCGCACCCAGGATCGGAACTGGCGAACCCCAGGCCGCTGAAGCGGAACGTGCACACTTAGCTGCTGCACCACTGGGCCAGCCCCTTGTGGCAGTATTTTCCAAGATGGCCTTCACAACCTTTCCCCTCCCACATACTCATCTTACAATATGACACTGATGCTTCTCCATCAGTGTCGACAAAAATAATCCATAACCAATCTATAAATGAAAATTTGGGTGAGTTTATTCTGAGCTGAAATCTGAGGATTATAACCCGGGAGAGTCTTTCCACAAAGGAACAGAGCACTCCAAAGAAGTGGGGGTATACAGGGTGGTTATACACCCTCAAAGAGTATGTTTCACGTATGATTGAAATGTCCCTTTTACAATAGTCATGAGGCTGCTCTGTCAGCACAGCGGTTGATGGAAACGGCAGATAGGTCTGCTGTCTCAGTGAACGCCGCTGGGTGGCAGGTATGTTGCCCCGGGCTGGGGGGTCACAGATGAGCGCTGCAATCGGTTCCCAGCCTAAAGAAAGATGCTTAATCTTTAAGGAGATGCCAAGGTTGGGAGGGGGAGAGAAGTTGCACCTTTATCTCAAGGGCCTTTGCTCTTGCCATAGGGAATCTCTAAAGCAGATATACAATGCATGCTTAACAGCCTCGGTGAGGCCCTTTTGGAAAGACAAGGTCAGGTCGAATTAGGTTTACGCAAAATGGCTTCCTCATATACTCCAATATATCCCATTGCTTGCCATTTTTATCTGTCAATCAGGTAAAGTCTCTCTCCTCGAGTCTGGGAGGGATTGTGACCCCCAGGGGGATGTGATGCTATGTGACTTTCCAGGCTGTCATAAAAAGGGATGTAGCTTCCACGTGGTCTTCTTGGGATGCTTGCTCTTAGAACCCAGCCACTCTGCTGTGAAGACACCCAGGCCACATGAAGAGGCCATGTGTAAAGCTTCCAGCCACAGCCACCTCTGGAGTTCCAGCTAACAGCCAACTTGCCAGCCCTGTGACTGAGCCGTCTTGGAAGTGGATCCCGTAGTCCCCAGTTGAGCTGCCCCAGCTGATGCTGCATGGAGCTGGAATGAGCCTTCCCCACCGAGCTTTGCCCAAATTGTAGATTTGTGAGCTATATAAATTATCTTGGTTGTCTTAAGCTGCTAAGTTTTGGGATGGTTTATTATGCAGCCCAAGATAACAGAAGCAATCCTCTGATAAACTTTCTTTGCACTCTAAGTCTCAATAGATTATTCTCCATTGCTATTTTCTCTTTCTGTTCTAGCTTGTCTCCAATCCTGAAGCTTTGGAAGCAAGGGGATCAGGTCTTGGGGAGAATTTATCATGGCCAACCCATGCCTGGGGAGCTCGAAGAGATCATAATAGGTTCATTAGGAGACTGAAGTTCAATGGACCCACACTTGTTAAACTCCATCATTTGCTGAGCACTCTAATTAAGTGCGAGAGATTCCTTCACTGATGCAAATAGATACTGAGCATCTCTTGTGTGTGAGGGACTATTCTAGGCGTTGGGGATACAGAAGAACACAACAGACAAGAATCCCTGCTTTCCTTGATGGGACACAGGCAATGTACACATATGTAAATTAATAAGATGATTCCAAATAGGCCTAAGTTCTATGAGGAACATAAAACAAGGCAATGCAATAGCGAAGGGACTGGGGTGTGGCTACTTGAGCCAGGGTAGTTCATGGAAGGCCTCTGAGGTGGTGATATTGAGCTTATACCTGAAGGATGAGAAGGAGCCCACTAGGTGTGGATCAGAGCCAAGAGCATTTTTAGGCACCAGAAACAGCAAGTACATAGGTCTTGAGGTGGGAGAGGAGGCCAGTGTGGCTGGAGTGGAGAAAGCAAGAGGAAGAGAGGTGGAAGATGGAATTGGCTGGATCTGTCCCCTGCCTGGTAGGCCAGGGTGATGACTTTATTCTAGTGCCCCGGGAAGCTATTGGGTTCTTTTTTTTTTTTCTTAAAAGATTGGGGGGCCAGCACTGTGGCCGAGTGGTTAAGATTGCGCACTCCGCTTCGGCGGCCTAGGGTTTTGCCCCTTCAGATCCTGGGCATAGACATGGCACCACTCATCAAGCCATGCTGCGGCAGCGTCCCACATGCCACAACTAGAAGGACCCCCAACTAAAATATACAACCGGGGCTGGCCCTGTGGCTGAGTGGTTAAATTCTCGCGCTCCACTCTGGCGGCCCAGCGTTTCATCGGTTCGAATCCTGGGCGTGGACATGGCACCGCTCATCAAGCCATGCTGAGGTGGCACCCCACATGCCACAACTAGAAGGACCCACAACAAAGAATATACAACTATGTACCGGGGGGCTTTGGGGAGAAAAAGGAAAAAAATAAAATCTTTAAAAAATAATAATAATTAAAATAAAATAAAATATACAACCATGTACTGGGGGGATTTGGGGGGGAAAAGCAGAAAATAAATAAATAAATAAAGATTGGCACCTGAGCTAACATCTGTTGCCAATTTTTTTCTTCTTCTTCTCCCCAAAGCCCCCCAGTACGTAGTCGTATATTCTAATCATAGGTCCTTCTAGTTCTCCTTTGTGGGACACCACCTCAGTGTAGCTTGATGAGCGGTACTAGGTCTGCACCCAGGATCCGAACCAGCAAAACCTTGGGCCTCTGAAGCTGAGAGTGCAAACTTAACCACTCAGCCACGGGGCTGGCCCCAGCTACTGGGTTCTAAGTAGGGGAGTGACATGATTTGACTTCAGTTTTGAAAAGATCACTCTTGGCAAATAAGCACATGAAAAGATGTTCAACATCATTAGTCATTAGGGAAATGAAAAATTAAAACCTGGGGCTGGCCCCATGACCGAGTGGTTAAGTTCGTGCACTCCGCTGCAGGTGGCCCAGTGTTTCGTTGGTTCGAATCCTGGGCGCGGACACGGCACTGCTCATCAAGCCACGCTGACGCGGCGTCCCACATGCCACAACTAGAAGGACCCACAAAGAAGAATATACAACTATGTACCGGGGGGCTTTGGGGGAAAAAAAATAAAATCTAAAAAAAAAAAAATTAAAACCATAATGAGAGGGGCCAGCCCAGTGGAACAGCAGTTGAGTTCGCACGTTCTGCTTCCACTTCAGCGGCCTGGGGTTCACTGGTTCAGATCCCGGGTGCGGACATGGCACCACTTGGCAAGCCATGCTGTGGTAGGTGTCCCACATATAAAAAAAGTAGAGAAAGATGGGCACGGATGTCAGCTCAGGGCCAGTCTTCCTCAGCAAAGAGAGGAGGATTGGCGGCAGATGTTAGCTCAGGGCTAATCTTCCTCTAAAAATAAATAAATGAATAAAACAAAATAAAATTTATTTTGTTTTGTTAGCTATTCTAATAGCCATGTAGTAGTATCTCATTGTGGTTTTGTTTGTTTTTTTTTTTTGAGGAAGACTGGCCCTGAGCTAACATCCGTGCCCATCTTCCTCTACTTTTTTTATATATGGGACACCTACCACAACATAGCATGCTCCCCAAATTTCCACGTGCTCACCAACCCAAAAGTTCTCCAAATCTTACCCTTTTGGGTTTTTATAGAGACTTCATTATGTAGGCATGATTGATTAAATCATTGCCTATTGACCAGCGATTCAACCTCTGGCCCCTCTCTCCTCCCTGGAGGTCGGGGTGGGGGCGAGACTGAAAGTTCCAATCACACACTGTTGGTCCCCTGGCAACCAGCCCCCATCCTAAGGTTCTTAGCAAAAGTCACCTCTTTAACATAAACTCAGGTATGGTTGAAAGGGGTTTGTTATGAATATCAAGACATCTTTATTGCTCTTATCACTGTTGACTCGAAAAGCCTCAAAACAAATCTATTCAGCAATAGCTAAAAGAATTGCAATTTGGGAAGTGCATGCTATGGCAAACCATAGGCAAATCCAACAGAGGGCGGGCCCCATGGCCAAGTGGTTAAGTTTGCAAGCTCTGCTTCCGCAGCCCAGGGTTTCACCAGTTGGGATCCTGGGCGCAGACCTAGCGCTGCTCATCAGGCCATGCTGAGATGGCTGTCCCACATAGCACAACCAGAAGGACCTACAACTAGAATATACAACTATGTACTGGGGGGCTTTGGGGAGAAGAAAAAAAAAGAGGAAGATTGGCAACAGATGTTAGCTCAGAGACAATCTTTGTTTTTTTAGATTGGCCCTGAGCTAACATCTGTTGCCAATCTTTTTTATTTTCCCTTTTCTTCTTCTTCTTCTCCCCAAAGCCCTCCAGTGCATAGTTGTATATTCTAGTTGTAGGTCCTTCTGGTTGTGCTATGTGGGACAGCCATCTCAGCATGGCCTGATGAGCGGTGCCATGTCGTGCCTGGGATCTGGACCAGGGAAATTCCAGGCCGCCCAAGCAAAGAGCATGAACTTAATCACTCAGCCACGTGGTGGTCCCAGGGCCAACCTGTAAGAAAAAAAAAAGGAATCCAACCCAGAGGAGCAGCCTTTATAGAGAAAAAGGGAGTAGGGAGGGGCTATTCCAAAGAAAAGTCCATTGGGGGAAAGAAACAGCTCAGGGCAGCAAGGGCTTCTCAGTGGCTCTTCTAATTGGCATTTCTCATTGGCTGAGCAGCAGCATTTCTCTTTTGAGGGTTGTTGCTGGGTAGGGAGAGAAATCTCCCTTCAGTAGTAAGGTAGTTTTACTTCCTGTCTGTCTTTTCCTGCTTGGTGTCTCTGAGATGTGCGATAGGGTGTGAGAGCTCCCCCTACAGGCCTTCCTGACTCCAATTTAGTTAAGGTTTCTTTCGTTTCTTTCCTTCCACATCTTGTGGAAATTAATGTCACTTAGGAAATTCCAAGGATTTCCTAAATTTTTCCTAAATTTCAGGAGCTCTGTGCCAGGAACAGAGACAAAGACCAAATATATGTTTCTTATTATAAATCACAATATCGCAATTACCTTTGTTTTCTCCCAGCTTTTTATTATGAACAATTTCAAACACACAAAAGTAGAAGGAAAAGTGTAATAAACCACCATTATCCATCATCTGGCTTCAACAATTATCAGTATATTGCCAAACTTGTTTCGTTTATATCTCTTTGTTTTTTCATATAATTCACTTCATTGTAAGTTAAAATAATTACAATTTTAATAATGGCTGTGTTTAACCACTGCCTTGCAAAATTCCTGAAATATTAACAATGGGTTCTCGTAGTCAGCTCCAGCACACTACTGTCAGCAGGTAAGGTTGCCCTTGCGGGGACACTGACTGGAAAAGAGGGGAGCAGGTAGTCAGGGGTATTGAGGCCCACTCATCTTCTTCCTTGCCTGGTCATGGGCAGAGGGGATCCTGATGGGGTCTGAGCCACTGAATGATGGCCTCAACCACTCTAGGAGACGGGCAGCATCAATGGGAGCTGGAGAGTGTCAGCTCTGAGGAAGCATGAGGTCTCTGTTCTTGCAGGAGGGGAGGACAGGCTCTTTTACTTACAACATGCAAAAACTTACTCAGGCAACAAGGAGTTTGCTCAAGGCCACATAGACTGCCCTGGCTCTAGAATCAGCTGCTCTTCCCGAGCCTTTCTCACAGGTCTGTGTCTCATGGTGTTTCTGCCTCTCTCTGCACGGCCCTTTTATAAGTCAGAGTCTCAGGCAGGAACAGTTGCATACTCTTGTTAATTGAGGTGAGTTTAATAAAGGGACTATCTACAAAAATGTGGGCAGAGTTGAAGGAATAAACAAGGGCTTACAGGTTCTCTAGATCCCTTGTGTGTGTGTGTGTGTGTGACAGGGGGCCTGGGAGGAGGAGGAGCAGCACAGTGACGTGGTTCTCACACGGGGAGGGAGCACTACCCTCTGGGCTCTGACTTTGGCTGCTTCATCTCCAAACTACCAGCGCCTGACAAGGAATGGATGCTAAATAAATGTTTGTTGAACAAATTAGTGCATGCATAGTATCTGGTGATGGGGTCCAGGCAGGCCACCCCAAGATGCGCCACTGTGGTATGCGGATTATTTCGAGCTGAAGACAATAAAGGCTCAGACTCAGCAAGAACATTCGACCTTCCCCTCCTAACTGCCTAAAATAAATTTAAAATAAAGGCCTGTCTCCAGGGCAGGCCGTCACTATAGATAACTCCGGGTTTTGGTAGACTGGGAGGATCCTTGCTAAGGCCACTGTTATCAAAGTTCTATTTACCAAACATTTGCTTTTCCCTTTCCAGTCGGTTGCCTTCCTCCCCTTTGAAGCCCCAAATCACTACCCCAAATGTCCTCCTTCTCTGTAGCTGAAGATACTTAAACAGGCAGCCTCAGCCAGTTGGCTGAGTTACTCAGTGTCCCCTGAGTTTCTTCCATGTATACACGCTATTAAACTTTGTTTGATTTTCTCCTGCTAACCTGCTTTTTAAATTGTTTGACCAGCCATAAGAACCTTAAGGAAAAGGTGGGGGGAATTCTCCCGCTTCCCTGGCACCGGAATGCCTGAGTATGCAAGAGTCTTGGAGTTAGACATCCTGAATTTGAATCCCGGCCCTGAGTGACCTCAGCCCTCTGACGCAGCGCGCGACCTCCTGTGTAAATGGGAATAACAGTAAAGCCTGCCTCATGAAGTTGCTGGATGGACTAAAGGAGGTAAGAGCGGCTACTTACTATTCTTACTATGTGAAAGCAGTCTGCAAATATTTGCTGAATGAATGCACTGTGCTAAAGCGCTTTACTTATGCCAGCTCCCATTAATTAACTAATTCTGTTTGAAAGTATCTACTGAGCATCTATTCTAGGGCGGGCACTGTTAATTTATGGGAGTTGGGCTCTTCGACCGCGGGTGGGCGGGGAGAAGGGGGCAGGGCTTCGTGGATTCCCCGCCCACGACAGCGAGGCCCAATTGCGTCCGCAGAGGGGGCAGACCCGGAAGTGGGGATGGGGAGGCTGCGTGTGTTTCCGGTTGGTCTGGAGGCCTCGCTGCCGCGGCAGTTACAGGCGCTGCTGCTTTCCCGCCTTGTCCGGGAAGATGTTCTACCACGTGAGCAGGGCGCGGGGTGGCGGCGAGGGCAGGGTCGAGGGGAGGAGCGAGTCGGGGCGCCGGGACGAGGGGCCACTTCTTGCCCCATATCCCTGCCGAGCCTGGCTTGGTCTCTATCCCCCTTTCCCCGCAGATCTCCTTGGAGCACGAGATCCTGTTGCACCCGCGCTACTTCGGCCCCAACCTGCTCAACACGGTGAAGCAGAAGCTCTTCACCGAGGTGGAGGGGACCTGCACCGGCAAGTAAGCGCGGCGCCCTCCGTGCCGCCTGATCACTGCGCACACGGAGCCCTATGCCTGCAGCCCCTCCCCAACTCCTACTCATCCTGCAAGGGCCTGCCACCTACTCTGGGGAACCCTCTCACCCTCCCAGGCGCCCCACGCAGTCAATTGCTTCCTTCTTTGGGTTCCCACTACGGCCTCTGCAAAGCTGGATTACAGGACGTCCTTCCCTCAGCTGAGATTGGTCATTCATTTACTCTGCAAACATTCCTAAAGCTCCTGCTGCGTGCCAGGTTTTGTGCTGGGCCCTGGGAACAGTGCAGCGAATAAGACAATGAGGCCAGCCCTCCTGGAGCTCACAGTCTAACACTGTTCCTGTGTTTGCTCTCTCTCTGTGATTCTGCTGATTTTCTCCATCCCCTACGCCAGGGACCTGGCATGGCAGTCTCTGGGCTCTGCGCAGAGGTGCCTCTGACACTGTGACGTGAGTGAGCTGCTATGAGCCCAGGGCTATGGAGTACTGGGCCTCCATCATCAGAATAACCTGGGGTGTTTCTTGAACATGCGGGTTCTTGAGCCTCATCTCACCCCTACAGAATTGAGACTGTCTGCCGACAGGCCTGGGAATCTGCATTTTATTAAGTTCCTGCCAGGTGATTCTGAGGCATCCCAAAGATTGTGGTCTCTTGGCTCGAGGACTGCCGCCTTCTTGTACATTTATCACGAAATTACTAGAGCAGCATTTGGCAGCATAGATACTGATCAGTGTCGGGTCTTCTGCCTCAGTCATCAAGCTCTCTGGGGGCAGGGGTACCACTACTTCCCTTTTGTGCTGTCTCCCAACCCTCAGGCTCACCGACTCTTGTTGTAGATGGTTTTAGAGGCTCTTCACACACAGTGCCTTTCTCTTTCTCATCCTTCTTGCAGGTATGGCTTTGTCATTGCTGTCACCACCATCGACAATATCGGTGCTGGTGTGATCCAACCAGGCCGAGGCTTTGTCCTTTATCCAGTGAAGTACAAGGCCATTGTTTTCCGGCCCTTTAAAGGGGAGGTTGTGGATGCTGTTGTCACTCAGGTCAACAAGGTGAGACCACACACAGGGGAGGCAGTGGGGTGGTCCCTCAGAAGATGTGGGATGGGACCCAACTGCACTTGCTAACTCTGTGTCCTTGGCCAAGTCACTTCTTTGGGCTTCAGTTTCCTCAACTGTCAAATGGTGTGGTAATCTCGCCCTGCCTCACTCAGGGGTATGTAAGTCAGTATTAATAGTCATAATGACAGTAACCTCCATTGCTTGAGTAGCTGCTGTGGGCCGAGTATTGTGCAAAGCTTCATAATGACTGTGAGGTGGTTGGTTTTATCCCTTTTTATAGATACTTAAGCTTAGAGAAATTAAGTCTACTGGCCAAGGTCATGTGACAATTTGTTCACATCCCAGACTGACAAGTGCCAGGCCTCAGCTCTTTACTACTACCCTGTATTTGTGTAATGTAAAGTGAAAGCTTGAAAAAAGAGAGAAATAAAACAAATGCTACAATTCAGAGTGGTTTAAAAACAGGAAGAATATTATTAGGAATCAGATAAAGATGGGAAGCTTAGAGGACTTTAGGGGCAAAGGAAAAAGCAAGGTCACTCATTTTCTTTTTTTATTTTATTTTATTTATTTATTTTTTTAAAGATTTTATTTTTTCCTTTTTCTCCCCAAAGCCTCCCGCTACATAGTTGTATGTTCTTTGTTGTGGGTCCTTCTAGTTGTGGCATGTGGGACGCTGCCTCAGCGTGGTTTGATGAGCAGTGCCATGTCAGCGCCCAGGATTCGAACCAACAAAACACTGGGCCGTCTGCAGCAGAGCGTGCGAACTTAACCACTCGGCCACGGGGCCAGCCCCTAGGTCACTCATTTTCCTTGCAGGTTGGACTCTTCACAGAAATTGGACCTATGTCCTGTTTTATCTCTCGACATGTAAGTCTGGACATGCTGGGTGGGGCCAAGGAGGAGAGACACCCATGCATGACCATCTGTGGAAGCATCTATTTAAAATGCTGACCCAGTCCCCCTTTCCTTTTAGTCTATCCCATCAGAAATGGAGTTTGATCCTAACTCCAACCCACCATGTTACAAGACAATGGATGAGGTGAGTGGGGAGGAAGAAGTCAGCGAGAGGGAGGAGGGAATGAGCCACTCTCGGGAGAGTATTGGCCTGGGGGTGTCTGACTACACTGTTCCCTCATCCCCAGGACATTGTGATTCAGCAGGATGATGAGATCCGCTTGAAGATTGTGGGGACACGTGTGGACAAGAATGACATTGTGAGTCTCTTGCCTGCCTCCCTGTCTGTACCAGGCAGAGCTGGGAGTTCCAGGAGGGTTTGTGCTCTTCTGCCAGGAAAAGGGGTTGGGTGGGCAGAAGGCCTAGGGCTGGGGGTTAGAGGATAGTTCTGTGCTTGCTTTGGCTTCATTTCCTTTTTACCTTCTCTTGTGCAGTTTGCTATTGGCTCCCTGATGGACGATTACTTGGGTGAGTGCCCAATCACATGTGCCAGGGTTGTTGCTTGGAAAAGGGCTTTGTTCGTGGCGGTGGGTGGATGTGGGCTTTAATACCTGAGTCACAGGTGAAAGAAACTCGCTGTCTGCTTGGAAGATCCAGGCCATGCGCCCCTTGGGATGGGAGGTACGTGGTTATGGCTGCCCCAAGCTCTGAGTCTAACTGATGTGCTTTTCCTGTTCTCACAGGGCTTGTGAGCTGAGCCCAGGGCCTCCGACCTTGTTTGGTCCTTATCTAGAAGATCTGACTGTCACACTTCCCATGTTGTCCAGAGGCCCCATGTCGCTGGTGTGGGGGAGACAAGGAAGGTTCCTTGTCCCCAGAAGACATCTGGCTTTTCTTGCAGCTTAGCAGCCACTGCCAGACTTTTGACTCTATGTCCTAACCATAAAAGGTCCTTGATTTTCATGGAAGTGTTAGCTCCTTTTTTCTTTGGTGAGAACAACTCTTTTTTTAAAAGGCTGGGGGCCAGGTGCTCACTAACTAGCCCCTCTTTTCTTGGCCTGATGCCTCAGCTAGCCACAGCCATCCACGGGTCTCACTAACCCTTTTGCCAACGTCTAAAGTTGACCTCATTGAACCAAAGGCACTAATGTTGGATCTTTGGCTTCTAGCAAATGATAACTATCATTGAGCCACTCTGAGGCCCAATCTTGTTTCAGAGTATTCGCCCTTCCCCCACCCTGAAAAATAACCAAGGGTACAGCTGGGAAAGAGGGGAGAGGAAACAGCAGATGGGAGAGGTGAACAAGGGGAGAGTAATGACACGATTTGTGGGGTCCCAACACAGTTCTTCCTAGGATGGGTATATAAACAACAGAGGCCTTTATTTGCTAATCAATCACTATACTAAGCTCAGCTGAAGATGTGAAAAGCTCATAATCTTGTGAAGGTAACACAACAAAAATACATAAAATGTCTACAAGATTGAACACACATTACTCTCCTCACACTATGCCTTCGCAGTACTATTTGTCTACCTTGGAATGCCCTTTCCCAGCCTGTGTGCTTCTGCCTAGCAATCTGTCACATCTCAGTCAATTCTTTTTTTTGTTGTTGCAGCTTTCCTGACTTCCTTGGGAAGCAGGGCTATGTAGTGGAAAGCATGGTATTTGGACTGATACAGAACTGGGTTTCAGTCCCAGCGGGGCGACCTTATGCTCCCTCATCTTAAAATGGGCATACAGCCCTCTTTGCATAGTTACTGCTGGGTTCAGATCCTTTTTTTTTTTAAGATTTTTTTATTTTTTCCTTTTTCTCCCCAAAGCCTCCCGGTATGTAGTTGTATGTTCTTCGTTGTGGGTCCTTCTAGTTGTGGCATGTGGGACGCTGCCTCAGTGTAGTTTGACCAGCAGTGCCATGTCCGCGCCCAGGATTCGAACCAACGAAACACTGGGCCGCCTGCAGCGGAGCGCGCGAACTTAACCACTCAGCCATGGGGCCAGCCCCTGGGTTCAGATCCTTATGTGCAAGTGGCTGGTATAGAACCTGGCCCATGCTAGACACTCAACTGTTAATTATAATCAGGTAATTTCTATAATGTATATAAAGCAGTGATTATCAACTAGTGGTGATTTTGGTCCCCTGGGGACATTTGGCACTGACATTTTTGGTTGTCACAACTGGGTGGCGGATGCTACTGCCTTCTCATGCGTAGAGATCAGGGATGCTGCTAAACATCCCACAGTGTCTAGCTCCCCACAACCAAGAATTATTTCGCCCCAAATGTCATTGTGCCGAGGTCCAGAAACCCCCATATGAAGCATCCAGAATAGTACCTGGAACATGGTAAGAAAAAGGCACTTGAGGGGCCAGCCTGGTGGTGCAGTGGTTAAGTTTGCACATTTAGCTTCTTGGTGGCCCGGGGTTCGCCGGCTCGGATCCCAGGTGCAGACATGGCACCGCTTGGCAAGCCATGCTGTGGTAGGCGTCCCACATGTAAAGTAGAGGAAGATGGGCATGGATGTTAGCTCAGGGCCAGTCTTCTTCAGCAAAAAAGGAGGATTGGCAGTAGTTCGCTTAGGGTTAATCTTCCTCAAAAAAAAAAAAAAAGGCACTTGAATGTGGTTCCTTTCTCCTCACTGTCACCACTCCTGGGCAGACATAGGCTCTTGCACTCATACCTCTAGAGTGTTTCACAAACATGCTATTTTGTTATTGTCCCTTTTGATTTTTTTATTATGTAGTTTCAATTATTTTATTGAGATAATTATAGATTCACATGCATCCCCTTTCACTTTTGTATCTCCAGCTCTCAGCACTGTGCCAGGTTTTCCAAATTTGTTGAATCCAGGAACAGTTTCTTTGCTGGATTTGCAATGAATTTTCCAATGGAAACAAAGTGTGATATCACTTCACCATACTGTGAGTTGATTAAATAGCTTGTAGGAATTTCCTTGAGGCCATAAACACCATGTGTTTCACCAAGAGTAAAACTTTTTCCAAGTTCTCAAATGGAACCACCCATCTGTAAATTATGTCAGGATAACCTGGAAGTAACACCAGGCCTAGAAGGCAGAGATGGATAGAGAAACAGCTCATGGAACAGCGTATGGATGCTGGTGAGGATGTAGAGTGTGGCACCCACTAAGAAGGCTGGCACTGGGGGCTGGCCCTGTGGCCTAGTGGTTAAGTTTGGTGCCCTCCTCTTTGGCGACCCAGGTTCAGTTCCTGGGCACGGACCTACATCACTCATCAGTGGCCGTGCTGTGGCAGCAACCCACATACAAAATAGAGGAAGATTGGCACAGATGTTAGCACACACACAGGGTGAATTTTCCTCAGGCAAAAAGAGGAAGACTGGCAACAGATGTTAGCTCAGCACCAATCTTCCTTAGCAAAAAAAAAGGCTGGCACTGAGTAGGGAAGGGCATAAGTAGGGATGGTCTGGAGATGGTCTCCAGGACTCTTCTGGTCTTTTAATGTTTGTGACTAGGGGAGTCTGAAAGTTACAGCCTCTTATTGGTCATAGGCCAACAGAAACTAGAATATCTGCCTGGTAACATGCTGAATCCTTTACACACTTTACTGAATTTTTACAACTGTCCCATGACATAGGTTCTGTTATCCCACTTTACTGTTGCTAAAACAGGTCAGAGAGAGGAACTAACAGGCCTGAGTTCACACAGCTAGTGAGTAGTGGAGCTTTGCCTTTTTTTTTTTTTTTTTTTTTAACTGTCACTTCGACTCCAAAGCCATCACAGCTCTTCTTGCCAGGTCCTGGGTGGCTGAGGAGTGACTGGGAACCACCTTTCTCCCACCTGTGGCCATGTGGGTCTCACTACCGCTTTCCCTGGCCCCTGTCTTCATTCAAGTTGGGGGCATATGAGCCGCAGACAGCTTGATGCAATTTCACTACATCCCATACAGCCCTGGGCCTGCCTTCATTGTCTCATGCCTCCGAGGTTGCCGACGGCTGTCCAGACCAATATTCACCTTAGCAAGGAGATCTGCCAGCGGCCCAGATCCTGCTGAGCTGGTCTCAGACTCAGGACCTTAGAAGAGCCCCTCGCCCCTTCCCTTCATGCATAGGTGGGCAGACACGCCAGTGTTCAAGCACAGTACTGAAACTGCTCCAAATGTCATCCTGATTATGAATGAAAGAGACTCTGCAGGGTCACAGTCTCCTTAGGTGGTGTTGCCATGGCAACCCCAGTCACAGCCATCTGGCTTTCCCAGCGCGGGTCTCAGAGGATCTTTTCTAGAGGCAGCAGCATCTCACCCCGAGAGGGAGGAAAGATGAGGATGTGTACTTATGCTCTCCTGCAGGAAGCTCCTTTCTGTAATGAATAGCCCATTGCAATCCACTCCATCCTGGATGAACATAAAGGAATTAATTCACCGCCTGCCTTGTGGTGTGTGAGTGAAAGGAAGTTCAGCCACCAACTCTGCCAAGTGCTTTCACAGACATTGTCTCATGTAACCTACTGTAACCTTGTGAGGTGGGTAATCTGACCCCATTTTGTAGATGGGGGAAAATGTGGTCAGGTAATTTGCCCAAAAGCATTGTTAGAATTTCAACCCAGGTTAGTCTGACTCCAAATACCATCCTTTACTCACTAAGCCCACTTGCTTCTCAGTTGAGAACTGCTCAAGTCTGGGAAAGTGTGCGTGTAAAACAGTCTCCGAGGCAGGTGAGGGCTCCTATTTGGCTTCTCGGACACAATGGGAAAGACATGAGGTAGGGTGACCAAATGAGTAGAGCCCTGGACTCTGGAGCTTGCACGTGGGTTTAGTCCAGTGAGAAGACCCTTTTACCCGCCTGGACCCCCATCCATCCTTCGGGAAGGGGAAGTGGCAGGTCATGTTGGAGAGGTAGGTTGAGCTTCACCAAGTGGGCAGGAGAAGTGAGCTAGACACCAAAGTCGAAAGCATCACTGCCCTCACGTAAATACAAGTGCTGGAAACTCAGGCACAAACAAGACCAAGGCAATGGGGACGCTTTCCTTGAGAACATGGCTATTAAAAAGCACACTTTGAGCCAGCCCTGATGGCTTAGTGGTTAAAGTTGGATGCGCTCTGCCTGGCAGCTCGGTTCCGGTCCCCGGTGCAGAACCAGACCACTCGTCTGTCAGTCGTTATGCTGAGCAACAGCTCACACAGAAAAACTAGAAGGACTTACAACTAGAACATACAACTATTTACTGGTTGCTAGGTAGGGGCTCATATAGAACTAGAAAAACAACTAGAATATACAACCATGTACTGGGACTTTGGGGAAGGAAAAAAAAGAGAGAGGGGAAGATTAGCAACAGATATTAGCTCAGGACGAATCTTTCACAGCAAAGCAAAGAAAAAAGGAATCATCTTTCTCCCTTTCCTTCTTGAAAAAGCAAAGCGAAGTACACCAAACCATGCACACCTGCTCGCAAAACTCCCAAGAGCTGCTGCTTTAAGAAGCCCGAGTCTGGCGTCACGTGACCCCTGCCGCCTTGGGTCTTTCCCTGCCCCTGCCCAGTGGCCAATCCCGTGGCGGGAAGCCTCCTCGGGGGCGGGAACTTCGCAAGGCGCCCTCCGATTCGCTGTGCTCGTGGAGGGCAGGGTCTGGGCGCCGAGAGAGGGAATTAGTGTGAGCGGGGTGAGTAGGCACTGTCGCCTCTGTCGCCGCCGCCCTCTCGGTAGCAGCCTTCGCCGCGCCAGAGCCCCCAGGTGAGCAGGCCCTCGTTGGGCCAAGGACTCCCCGTCCCGCTGCGGGCCGCGCACTCACCGGCCTCGGAGCCCGCTCGGCAGGGGGCCCGCCCCTTCGCTGCCCACGTGACCCAATTCGGTTACCCCTGACCTCCTCCACCCCCCCGCCCCCGGATCTGGGTTGAGCAAGACTGGGTGGGAGGATGCGCAGCACGGAGGCCCGTATAAGTCAGTTCCCACGCCTCCTTATCAGTGTGGCGTGTGGCTGGTGGCTGAGGATGTGGAGGAGAGGAGGTTGAGGAGCGGGGGACCTTGGTCAGAGCCCGGGCTGTGCGGGTCTGCGTGTGGGCACACGATAGGGCAACTCCCTCCGCGCCTTCCGCGGCAGGACTTCATCCGCCCATTTTACAGACGGGAAAACGGAAACTTAACAATTATCCTTTGGTGGGTCTCTAACGCCCAGGGTTCGGGCTGGGAATCCAGGCCTTCTTCCCCACACAGCCCACTGCTTCTGGTGGTTAGGAGCAAGAGTTTGACTCTGCTCCCTAGTTAGTGCCCGCTGGATGTTTTTGGACAAATCATTTAACATTTAACCTTTCTGACCTTTGATTTCCTTGGCTGTGAAATAGACATGATACTTACATAATACTTATTTCGTTGTTAATGAGGATAAAATGAGGAATAAGACATATAAAGCACTTAGCTCTGTGCCTCAGGCATAATGTGTGCTTAGAAAAGTAGCTATTGTTTATTGGTTTTTCCAGCAAGCGTTTATTGAGGGCGTATTATGTGCTGACACTGTGCGGGAGGCTGGGGATGCAAAGGTGGGCAAACAGGCATGATTCAGGCCAGCACGGAGCTTACAATCTAGTGGGGAGGTAGGTGCTGCTAACAAAGTTACACAAATATGTAATTATAAACTACGATAACTGCTCTGAAGGCAAAGTACTGGGACATTGTGGGGGTTTAAGAAGACTTCCCTGAGCAAGTGATATTTGAACTGAAATCTGAAGGAGAGACTGGGAGTTCACTAGACAAAGGGAGTGGGGATGGAAGAGGAGAGCATTTTGCTTAGAGGAAGCAGAATCTATAAACATCCTGGAATAAGGTGTTTTTGAGGAATTGAAAGGCGGCCACCGCCAGGAGTGCAGAACACGCGAGAGAACAGAAAGAGGTGTTGCAGAAGTAGGCACAAGTGCAGGGCCTTGGAGCCATGGTGGGGGTTGGTTCTTTATTCCAAAGGCAATAGGGAGCCATTGGGAGAAATGCTGCTGCGAGGCCAGGTAGGGTACCCATTGAATTAGGGACCTGGAGATCACTGGTGGCCCAGTGAGCCCTTCCAGAGAGGAGCGGTGGCGCTGTCTGGGTGAGTCACCATGGAACTGGGCTTGCTGCCCATGGTGCTGATGCCTCGCTTTGACCCCTGTGGGCCTACCTTCTAATGGTGGTGTGTGTTGTCGGAGGCAGTCATCAGCCGCTGCTTTTGTTGGGTTCGTATTTTGCCATATCCTGTGAATGGAAGAGCGGGTTCCTGCTTTTAGGCCTTGCAGCCAAACTGAGGAAGACCAGACACATGGGCAAAAAGTCCAATTACTAAAAGTCTGACAGTCCCAGATGGCATATAGGACAGGAAGACCTTGAAGGAGAGACTGGATTTGTCTTAGCAGAGAGGAGGGAGTGGGGGCCTGGAGCAGAAGGGGAGACGGAGCAGCCTGAGCGGTGGTGGTGTGGCACAAGGCAGGCTGGACGACACTGGGCAGGTCTTCCTAGGAGGATGGATCAGCTTGCACGGCTGTGGAGATTTGGGACCAAACACAGAATGTCAAGCCGGAGAGTTTAGACTTTCCTTTTATAAGCAGTGGGGAAGTACTGAAGATTTTTGAGCAAGGGAATGTCAGGATAAAAGTAGTGTTTTCATCAGGATTTAGTAGATAGTGGTTGTAGCAAGAATTAGAAGGAAGACGTAACATTTTTGTTTATAATTAATGATGGTAACATCTTCCATTTGTGTAGTGTTCTAGTCACTGATTTTCTCATACATCATTGCATTTTATCGTCATAGCAACCCTGTGAGTTGGGGAAGGCAGGGATTACTGCCTCTGTTTTTCAGTTTAGGATGTCAGGGCTCAGACTGATGAAAGTCTTGGCGAAATTCACATCAGAAGTGCTAGGGCAGGGCTGGGACCCAGAGCTGTGAACCCTAAAGCCAGCACTGTTTCTCAGGCGTCACTTTCATCTGCCCTCTGACCCAGCTGAAATCCGTTTCTTGCTCTGAGCCTCAGTTTCCTCATCTGGACACTCAGAGCCTTTGTGACTCATTCAGGGATTCCAGAACAAGAGGGGCAAGACAGGTTTAGAGGGCCTCCTGGGCTCTGAGGGAGACTGGGGCGGCTTTTCAAAGCTTCCCTCCCCACTCCCAGCTCCCTCGGGGCCATGTCAGAGCGAGAAGAGCGGCGGTTTGTGGAGATCCCTCGGGAGTCAGTCCGGCTCATGGCGGAGAGCACGGGCCTGGAGCTGAGCGATGAGGTGGCGGCCCTGCTTGCAGAGGATGTGTGCTATCGTCTCAGAGAGGCCACCCAGGTACACTCCCAGCAACCCCCCCCCCCCTCCGCCCGCAACGCTCCTAGTTCCTCCCTTTGACTCCCCCGCTCCCATAGGGATTTATTCAGCAAGTATGTATCAGGTGTCTACTCTGTGCTTCAAGGTAATATAGTGCAGGCAGTCCCTGCCCTTTCCAG
Organism: Equus przewalskii; assembly: GCF_037783145.1. Classification (NCBI taxonomy): domain Eukaryota; kingdom Metazoa; phylum Chordata; class Mammalia; order Perissodactyla; family Equidae; genus Equus; species Equus przewalskii. The sequence goes on from NC_091841.1 coordinate 24,360,457, forward strand.
AACTCCCCTTCTGGCCACCTGGACGTCTTCCCACGTGCTTCTCCCAGCAGCCCCACTGGACAGGCCAGACAGGTTCATATTCACGTTCTGCATGTGAGAAACTGAGGCACAGAGAGGGAGCATGACATTGAGGGGGTATTTGCATGAGAGCAGAGCTGGAATCCAGGCTTTCTGGCCGCTGGTCTGGTATCCTTTTTGCCTCCTCCCCAGGCTGCCTCTCTTCACTGGGGGTCCCCCACTCCCTGCTCCCTGTCTCCTGACTCTGTTCCTCCCCTCCCAGAATAGTTCTCAATTCATGAAACACACCAAACGGCGGAAGCTGACCGTCGAGGATTTCAACAGGGCCCTGAGGTGGAGCAGCGTGGAGGTGAGTGGGGAGCAAGCTGCAGAGGGCTCAGCTGACATGAGCCCACCTCTGTGCCCACTTCAGACCTGGCAATGTAGTGAGACATGAAGACCAAATACACACACGAGGGAAGTTTACAGCAACCGCGGGACAGGTGCTGGGCCCAGCCCACAAGGGCTGTGAGTTCAGAAAAGAGGGAGAGGAGGCCGCAGGGGCCAGGAGGTTAGGGAAGTCTTCTTGGAGAGATGGGATTTGAGTGGCGGCTTAAAGGGAGGCTTGGGTTAGACTAAGCAGAGAGGAACAGAGAGGGCATTCTGGGTGAGGGAGGGGTCTGAGCACAACTAGGGGTGTTAGAACGTCCTGCATAGTTGTTCTGGAGCAGGGGGTGGGGGGAAGAAAGTCGTGTTTAGAAGAGAGTGGTGTTTTCAAAGTTGGGTGAGTGTGAGGAGGAGGACCAACAGCCTGGGGGTAGGGCTCAGAGCCCCTACGGATCTGTGAGGAGGAGCCACATTCTGTTCCTTGACCCAGTGAACACTGGTTGCTCTGGCCAAGTTCCCAGCGATGGCTCTGAAGTTCCAGGCTTCCCTCGCTTTTCTCAGGACTTCTGGACTTCTCTCAAACGTGGGCTCCCTGCCCTCCTTGGTAGAGTGCCTCTTCCCTCCCTGGATTCAGCCTGCCCTCCGATCCTCTCTTTGCTCAGGCTGTGTGTGGTTACGGATCCCAGGAGGTGCTGCCCCTGCGCCCTGCCAGGGAGGGTGAGCTCTACTTCCCTGAGGATCGAGAGGTGAACCTGGTGGAGCTGGCCCTGGCCACCAACATCCCCAAAGGCTGTGCTGAGACGGCTGTGAGAGGTGACTGCCAAGGTCCTACATAGGGTGGGGACAGGAGCTGGGTTGTCAGAGGAGTGGTGATGGGCTGGCTGGTGGAAGGGGCTTAACTCAGAGGGTGGGTGGTGCTACAAGGGGCAAAACCCCAGACTGACCCATCGCTCTGCTCTGGTTCTAGTTCATGTGTCCTACCTAGATGGCAAAGGGAACCTGGCACCTCAAGGATCGGGTAAGGCGGAGTGTGGGAATGGGCCCTCTGGTTGGACTTTCCTCCCTGCTGGTGCCTCTCCACCTCTAAGTCTTTATCTGACAAGGATTTACTGATACCCTGTTCTGAGTGGACACTGGTCCCTGCCCAGAGGGCTCAGAGTTGGAGATGGGAGCCCAGACCTGTAACCAATCCTGATGCTGGGTGTTGGATGCTGGCACAGAAGTCTGGGCAGCATGCTTGGGTCCCTGAGGGGAGGTGTCTCACGTCCAGAGTCTGCTGACCAGAGCTTCCTAGAGCCTGAGGCTTGTGAACTTGGGGCTTGAGGACTGACTGAGCAGAAATCTGCCTGGCAGATGATGGGTGGGAGGCAGCGTGCAGAGCACAGAGGTTTGGAGAGCCTGCAGGTCAGGGCTGAGCAGGCTGCTGAGAGGGGTTGGCAGCTCTGTGCTCTGAGAGTCCTGTCCGATGGGCTCCTCGCGAGGGGTGTGGGGATGGTGGTTGTGGGGAGCAGGCTGGGGAAGCCAGGAGAGGGCCAGGCTTTCCACCCTGACCACCTCCTGCCCATCATCTCACAGTGCCCAGCGCTGTGTCTTCACTGACTGATGACCTTCTCAAGTACTACCAGCAAGTGACTCGGGCTGTGCTGGGGGATGACCCACAGCTGATGAAGGTGAGCAAGGGGGCCTGAAATGGGGCACAAAGTCCAACTTTGAAATGCCTGTGAAATTCGTTCAGATGCCTACTTCCTGTCCTCTCCACGCTGACTGACGCGGGTGGAAGGGTTCTCCGGGTGGGAGGGGGGTGCTCTGAGGCTGGCCTCTCCCAGCACTGACTCCCCTTCCTGCTCTAGTAAGAACCCTTGTTCCTTAGGGAATGAGCAGCTCAGTAGGGCCCTTTAGGGGGCTCGGGTGGTCAGTCTCCCGACACCTTAATTCCAGAGTCCACTCTTTGGGGTGTCTATTGACCTGGGGCCAAGTGGGGCATCCAGATCGCAGCCTTCGTTTGCCTGGACTTGGGAGGGAGAGGGGAAGAGGAAGTTGAGGGAGCCAGGGCAGGTTGAGGGTTTTACATCCTCCACGTCGGCTCCGGTCTGGGTGCTGCTGGGATTTCCCTTGCAAAATTAGGAATGTTACCACTACACATTCTCCCTTAGAAACTTGGCTCCTGTTCCCCAGGCACAGTGCCTGTGGCCAGGTCGGGGGCCTGGGAGCTGAGCTCCCTCCTCACTAGCCTGTTGTCTGCTTTCACTGCGCCTAAGCTTGGGGTCTTTATCCAGAGCAGCGTGGAGGGCACAGGTCGTGGAGCTTCAGGGCTGTGATGGTTTTACTCGTTTACTTACTCTATTTTTTCTGCTTATAAAAGTAATACCAGCCTATGTTTATTATACAAGTGCCGTAATACAAAAATATACAAAGTAGAAAGTGAAGGTGTCCTGTAAAACCACCCACTCCCCTTTTTCTTCTATGTATAAACTATGATTCCTCTATATAAACCAAGATGGTAGTATACTAAACATCTGGTTTTAGAACAACTGCTTTTCTCAGTTAAAAATATGTTGGACATTTAGTTTGTTTTCAATTTTTTAATATTAGAGACACTGCTATGTGTGAGTATGTGTGTGAGTGAATTTCTCACTATTTATTTATAGTAGATTAAATTTATAGAAGTGTAATTGCTGAATCAAACAGTATGAACATTTAAAATTTTATACGTAAGTGCGAAACTGTTTTAAAAACTGTCAGTTTAGGGGCCAGCTCAGTGGTGCTGTGGTTAAGTTCCCTCGCTCTGCCTTTGTGGCCTGGAGTTTGCAGGTTCGGATCCCCTGCTCGGACCTAGCACTGCTTGTCAAGCCATGCTGTGGTGGCATCCCACATAAAGAAGAGGGAGATTGGCACAGATGTTAGCTCAGGGCCCATCTTCCTCACAAAAAACAAAAAACACAAAAAAAAGTCAGTTTATACTTGGGGCTGCTGGGTCCAGTGCAGTTTGGCTCTTTCCTTTTCAGATTGCTCTCCAGGATCTGCAGACTAACTCCAAGATTGCAGCACTCCTGCCTTACTTTGTTTATGTGGTCAGTGGGGTAAGTGCCCAGGCTGGGGCAGGGAAGAATGTTTTGAGGGGAGGAGATGACCCAGCCGTGTGTAGGGCTCACGGCAGGTCCTATCAGAACGGCAGGCTCCTGCCTGCACCCTCATGTCCCCCTGAGATGCCCTCTTCTCCCAACAGGTGAAATCTGTGAGCCACGACCTAGAGCAACTGCATCGGCTCTTGCAAGTGGCACGTAGCCTGGTTCGGAACCCACACCTCTGCCTGGGGCCTTATGTCCGCTCCCTGGTGGGCAGTGTCCTCTACTGTGTCCTGGAGCCACTGGCTGCCTCCATCAACCCCCTGAATGACCACTGGACACTGCGGGATGGCGCTGCTCTCCTGCTCAGCCACATCTTCTGGTAGCCACCGGGCCTAGCGCTGAACAGGAGGTGGACTAGCCGCAGGGCTGAGTGGGCGGGTTGGGGTAGGGAGATGGAGTAGAACGTCTGGCTTTCAGGCCAGGGGAGCTCCTTTCCTCAGAGCTTCCCAGTTGTTGTGCTGTGGCACACTGGGGGCTACAAATGGATGACAAGTACACCAAGGGTTTGGTCCTTCTGCCCTCTGGTCCCAGGCCACTCTGCCCTAACCACCTCGTCACTTTCCCCAGTACGTCATACCAGGACTGTTTTCTCTTTGTGCTGCAACTTGAGTCCAGTTGGGCAGCGCTGTGCCTCTGACTGAATGTTGCTCCCACAGGACCCATGGGGACCTTGTAAGTGGCCTCTATCAGCAGATCCTGCTCTCCCTGCAGAAGGTCTTGGCAGACCCTGTGCGGCCTCTCTGCTCTCACTACGGGGCCGTGGTGGGGCTGCACGCCCTTGGCTGGAAGGTGAGGACCCTGGCCCCGCTCACAGACAGAGCCATAAGAGCTGCCATTTGTATTTAGAAAAATAGTATTTGTGTCTCTTTTATCTTAAAAATGGTATCTGCTTGCTGCTGCCATGTGTTAAATTCTTGCCTTCGGCCAGGCTCAGTGATAGCCTGACTTTCTGTATATAAACATCCTTTCAAAAGTCCTTCACCGCAAATATTAATATATCCCCATTTCACAAATTCTTGCCTGTTCTGGGGCCGGCCCGGTGGCGCAGCGGTTAAGTGCACACGTTCCACTTTGGCGGCCCGGGGTTCACCGGTTCAGATCCAGGGTGCGAACATGGCACCGTTTGGCACACCGTGTTGTGGTAGGTGTCCCACATATAAAGGAGGGGAAGATGCGCATGGATGTTAGCTCAGGGCCAGTCTTCCTCAGCAGAAAGAGGAGGATTGGCAGCAGTTAGCTCAGGGCTAGTCTTCCTCAAAAAAAAATTCTCGCCTGTTCTATTTTATCCTGTTAAGGACCTGTCTCTCAATTTCTCTTGTATTGAGTATTTTAAACATGAATAGATATTGAGCTTTGCCAAATATCTTTTTAGCATCTGTAGAGATGATCAAATGATTATGCACTTTGGTTCTGTTAATGTGACAGGTTATATGAATGGGTTTTTCTGCTGAACGCCTCTTGCCTACCCAGAGTAAATTCTGTTTGCTGCTGTTGAGATTTTTATTGGAATTACATTGACATTGTTAATGATATTAAGTCTCCTTGTCCACGAACATGTCATCTCTCTTCATTTTTTTACGATCTTTCACTGTCTTTCAGGATCCTTTCATAATTTTTCTTGAAAGGAACCTACACATACTTTATTAACTTTATACATAGATTCTTGCTATTCTTTTCTTTGTATTATTTTATTGCTAGGACCACTAATACCATTTTACATATGATGATAATAGGCATCCTTACTTCATTTTAATTTTAAAAGAAGTGCTAATAACCTTTTCCATTAGGCTGATGTTTACTTCCTGGGTTTATAGATACCCTTTCTCAAATTAAGAAAATTACTTTATGTTCTTAGTTTTATTAATTTATGTTGAACTTTTATCAAATGCTTTTTCTGTATCTTTTGACTTGATCCTAAGGTTTTTCTGCTTTTATCTGTTAATGTGATAAATTGAATATATAAATTTTCTAATAGTAAACTATCTTTACATTTCTAGCGTAAACTCACTTTGAATGGCCTTTGAAAAAAATCCAAAACTTTTATTGGAATATAATGCATTTTTATATAGTTTTATATATGCTAATTTATGTATACTGTTTATATATACTATTTTTTTGTACTGTTGGGTTTACTGAAGTTTTTAAGGATTTATCTGTGTTCATGAGTGGAATCAACCATAAGTTTCCTCTCGTGTACTGTCTTTGTATGGTTTTGGTATCAGGGTTATACTGGCCTCAGAGTGAGGGAGGATTTCTTTTTCATATTTGTTTTTATAACTGAGATACTCTTTTCCTTTAATGTCTGTGGACTGTCTTTGTAAATTTTGGCGTACTGCTTTATTTGTGGTTAGACTTTTAACTACTGTTTCAATCTTTCATAGTTACAAAATTATTCAAGCTTTCATATTTCTTCTTGAGTCAACAGTAAGATACATTTCTTTAGGAATTTGTCAGTTTTGTCAACATTTTCAAATCCTCAGGCTATGGATGACGAACTAAAGAACTCTTATCCATCAAAGCCTATCACAAATGTCACCTCCTCTGTGAAGTCTTAACTTCTTTCCCCCAAATTAGTCACAGGATGAAAAATTATATTGTCAGAGTCCAGGTCTCTCTGATCGTTTGTTTTTGTGTAGGTGGTTTGAACCGAGTCCCAGTTTACATCTAAGCGAGGACAGTACTTGCCTATTGACTGTATAGGGTAGCAGTGGGCAAACTTAATTTCTGTTAGCAATGGGCATTACGTACTTATAACCTCATAGCCCTTGGCACATGGCAGTGATGGTGCGGTCACTTTGTTTGTTTTTCTACCCAATCTTTATTCCTGGTGCTTAGTGAAGGTTTGGGTATACAGTAGGTTCCATAAACGTTGGCTGAATATGCCAATCAGGGAATTTATGACGATTGAGCCCTGTCCAGCATCAGAGATAAAAGTAAGTCTTTCTTGGGAAAGGGTACTTGAGAGGCAGTAAGCAACAAAGAGGTGCTTACTGCATACCTTCTCTCCCTTCCAGGCAGTAGAACGAGTCCTGTACCCACATCTGTCTACTTACTGGACAAATCTGCAAGCTGTGCTAGATGATTATTCAGTATCTAATGCCCAGGTTAAAGCAGACGGGCACAAAGTCTATGGAGCCATTCTGGTGAGTACCAGCCCCTTCCAGCCTCCCTTCCCTGCAGGAGCTCAGCAGCTCAGCTGGCTTCCTTTGGAATAGTTGATGGGCCCAGGGTCCTCCTAGTTCTTTGTTATCCTCGTCCGTCTGCTCTTACAGGTGGCCGTAGAGCGACTGCTGAAGATGAAGGCGCAGGCAGCAGAGCCCACCAAGGGTGGCCCAGGCGGCAGGGGGTGCCGGCGCTCGGACGACCTGCCTTGGGACAGCCTTCTCCTGCAGGAGTCTCCCTCCGGGGGCAGCGCAGAGCCAGGCTTTGGGTCTGGCCTCCCGCTGCCGCCAGGAGGCGCGGGGCCGGAGCATCCTTCCCCTTCAGTGACCTTGAGGGACATCTACCGGGAGCTCTATGCCTTCTTCGGTGACAGCCTGGCCACCCGCTTCGGCACAGGTCAGCCCGCGCCCACGGCCCCGCGGCCGCCCGGGGACAAGAAGGAGCCGGCGGCCGCCCCGGACTCGGTGCGGAAGATGCCGCAGCTGACGGCCAGCGCCGTGGTCAGCCCGCAGGGCGACGAGAGCCCCCGGGGCGGCGGCGCCCCATCGGCCTCTGCGCCCGCCGCCTCCGAGAGCAGGCCGCTGCCGCGCGTGCACCGGGCGCGGGGGGCGCCCCGGCAGCAGGGCCCCGGCGCCGGCACCCGCGACGTCTTCCAGAAGAGCCGTTTCGCCCCGCGCGGCGCCCCCCACTTCCGTTTCATCATCGCGGGACGGCAGGCCGGGAGGCGGTGCCGCGGGCGCCTCTTCCAGACCGCCTTCCCCGCGCCGTACGGGCCCAGCCCCGCCTCCCGCTACGTGCAGAAGCTGCCCATGATCGGCCGCACCGGCCGCCCGGCCCGCCGCTGGGCGCTCTCGGACTACTCCCTGTACCTGCCGCTCTGAGGTGGTGCCGGCCCCGCCCCCTGTGAATAAACCTGCGCCCGGAAGTGACGTCTCCGCGCTCGTCCGTCGCGCCGGAGGAGGCGGGGTCTGGGCGGTTGGTTCCCGCGGCGGCGGCGCTTCCTAGGGGCGAGGGCGCCATGGCGCTGCCCTGGCTGCAGCGCTTAGAGCTCGCGCTCTTCGCGGCCGCCTTCCTGTGCGGGGCCGTGGCGGCCGCGGCGCTGACCCGGACCCAGGTGCGGCTGCGGGGCGGGGCCGCCGCGGGGGCGGGCCGGGGCGAGCGGGTAGGCGGGGGGCAGCCGATCCCGACGCGGAGAGACCGCTGCTGTCCCGGCTCTCCGGGTCCCGGCGCCCTGCTCCTCGGAGCCGATGGGCCGGGTGAGGCCCGGTCTGCGGCCGAGGTGCATCGGCGCTAATCGCGCTCTGTGGCTCCGTCCGCCCAGGTGATACTTGGAAGTCATCCCCTCGCCAAAGGGAGGAGTCCTCAGGTGTGCCTTACGGCACCAGACACAGCCTGGCCTGGTGGCTCCCCCTGGTTCTGAAACAGAAGTCGGCCCAGGCCTGTCTTCCTCCTCGAAATCAGACACTGTTGTGCTGTGCTACGCCAAGACATAAAGCATAGTGTAGTGAAGATGATCAAGCTACTATATGATTGCAACACAGTGACAAAACAGCGACGTAGGAAACGCTTATGTAAACCAGAAGCCAATAATGAGTGTTTGCCCCAGCCACGCAGTCTTTTTAATAAATAGGCGTACTTAATCCCTATGAAGTAGACGCTCTTATGCCTGTTTTACAGATTAGAAAACACTTGAGATGATAGTTGTTGAAGGTTACAAGTTCTGGTTTTATCTAGGATTTCTGCACAGAGGGGAGACCAGAACTTGTGAGGCATCTCTGAAGCTCATTGTATTTTATAACCACCACCCATTTCCTGATCCTCCTGGGCACAGCAGGTTTGATTTCTGCAGCAGGCCCTCTCCGTCAATCTACTAGCCCAGAAACAGGAACTGACAGTGCACAAATAACTTCCTGGGATGGCCCTGGCCTAGGTTATCCTTAACACCTGCCACAAGCCTGCATCCAGAGGCGTTAACTTGAAGTCTAGGATTCAGCAGCTTCTCTTCACAGGCCTCCTTCAGCGGCAGCTGTCCCCTATATGGTGTGGCCACCAAGAATGGCTCCTCCCTGGCCTTATCCCGACCCTCGGCCCCATCCCTCTGCTACTTTGTAGCTGGGGCCTCTGGTCTCCTGGCCCTCTACTGTCTCCTGCTTCTGCTCTTCTGGGTCTACAGCAGCTGCATCGAGGACTCCCACAGGTGACTGCCCCGCTCTGAGGGCCAGGGGCTGAGGTGGGAGGAGTCCCGTCTTAACCACAAGTCTCCTCTCCTTCCTCATAGAGGGCCGGTAGGGCTCCGCATCGCACTGGCTGTCTCAGCTATAGCCATCTTCCTGGTCTTAGTGTCTGCCTGTATCCTTCGATTTGGCACCAGTTCTCTCTGCAAATCCATCATCTCCCTGAACGTAACAAATAGGTAATGGGAGAGGGAGGGACACCTGGCCAGAGCCAACTCCATCCCTCTGCAAAGAGGATCCTGTAATGCCCTTTTTATCCCCGTTAGTTCTTCTCATCTCAAAGGGCACCTGGGCACGGGGGTGTTTCAGCTATATTCCCCCTCCCTGCCCTTTCTCACAACTGTCTCTTTGACCTCACAGCTGCTCTGAAGCCCAGAAAATTCCTTGGACTCCCCCTGGAACCGCTCTTCAGTTTTACTCCAACCTACACAATGCTGAAGTGAGGTCCTGGGATATGAAAGACTGGGTAGAGATCCAGGGATACAGATTCGCATAAGCATCATAAGCATAAGGGAGCTCATCCGTGTACTCTGAGCTTGGCTCACCAGTGAGAGGCTGAGGAGCTGCAGGGCTTGTCAGCCTGACAGCAGTCCGAGTGGTATGTGGGTGGAATTGGATTTGAGATTGGCCCCACTCCTCACACTCCTGTTCCTGTCTCCCACAGACCTCTTCTTGGGTGAATCTGGCATTTTGGTGTGTGGTCTTGGTACTCCAGGTCGTGCAGTGTAAGTCGGAAGCTACCCCATACCGGCCTCTGGAGAGGGGGGACCCTGAGTGGAGCTCTGAGACAGATGCTCTCGTTGGGCCACGCCTCTCCCGTTCCTGAAGAGTTAACCAGAGTGCTTCTGTAGCCAAAGACTCCGCACCCAAGTGTCTGCGATCCTCTTGCCCCCACACGGCCCTGTTTATGCTGGGAGCCTGTTTTCCCTCCACGAGGGAAACATGATGACAGGCCCCCTCCACCTCTCTTCCTACAGCTGTTTTTGTACCAAAATATATTACTTTCTTCCTTCATCGTGGTACCGAGATCTTGGTGTTAAAGCACTGTAGGTAGGTGGATGGGAGGAGGAGTGAAGGCTAAACAGACATGGATCAAAACTTAAAGGTACTGTCAGGTACCTGCACTTGGGATGGCTGCCCTTTTATTTGCCGTTAATGAATCTAGGGCCACCTTGTGTGATGCTGGCTGTCACCCCATCCCTAAGGTTCAGTTTTTATTCCCCTCTGGGAGGAGTAAGTGACTCAAGGTGGTTTCTTCACAAACTACGGTAGGCACCTACAGTGTTGTCAAAGAGTTTGGTGTTGGGGAAATGTCCAGCTTTGTCCAAAAGGAAGTAGAAGCGCCGGCCTTTGACTTTCAGAGGCAACATGGCAGGGACTTCACCCCGGTGGGCCATGCAGGATACCTGCTTCAAGGGAACGGTGAAATGGGCCCCCAAACCAAAGGGGGCATGAGTGGTGAGGGTCACCTGCTTCCCTCCAGCCCGGAGTATCACTGAACGCACGGAGCGGAGGGAAAAGAGAAGACCAAAACCAAGTACCAGGGTACCTGCAGGAAGAGCAAAGATCGGGGTGAGGGATTTTCACTGTAGAGAAGCAGCAACCTTTCCAGTGCCCTAAATAAAAAATTGTGACGATAGTAACATTTATTGAGCTCCTCTTATACCCCAGAATCTTGTGGCAGTCATTTCTCTCAACAACCGTTAATAGATGTCCACGCCCATTTCAAACACGAGAAAACGGGTCCAGAGCTTAAGTGACTTGCTTAAGGTAGCAGAGTGAGAGGACCTCAGCCTAAGCCTGTCTGAGGGCCTGGCACCCGGGGGTGGGGATGGAAGAGGGGGGCTTCCCACTTCAGGGTGCCGCGCTCCTGTAGGGGCGGCCTGCCCACCCCTCCTCCTCATCCGGGAGGGTCGTGCCCAGCCTCCCACGTTCCCGCGGCGGGAAGCCAGCCCGCGCCTTACCGATGGCGCCGCAGCCGACAGCCAGGCCGTAGCGCCAGAGCGTGGAGCGCACGTCCGAGCGGCCGCGGGCTGGGAGCTCCGCGTCCGGGGGCCGTGCCGGGACCGGGGGCCGGGCCAAGGCTGCCACGGCCAGGGAGGCCCAGAAGACGCCCTGGCCCGCGCAGAACAGCCCGAGAACGGCGAAGAAGCGGCCCCGCTCGTGCTCGAAGAGCAGCACGTCCCGCGACGGGGCCGTATCCTGCAGGAGCCGGCGCTCGGGCAGGGCCCGCAGCGCGACGAGCAGCCGCACAGAATACCGCCGCCCAGGCACCGCCATGGCCCGCGCGGCGCCGCTTCCGGGGCGGGACTTCCTGCCGGCGGGCCCCGCCCCCTCGGAGCCCCTCCCCCCCGGGCTGGGAGGGGACCCCGGCGCCTGCCCCCGCCGAGAGCGCTGGGCGGCCTAGGGAAGGGGCCAGGCTAAACAATCCATTACGCACGACACAAAATACAATATCACTCTTTTATCTTAAAAAGTGGGGAGGATTCCGGGGTTAAGTACACAAAGCACCTAGGTCCTTCGAGTAGTTTAGTGTCAGTTCTACAAAGTAAGCTTTGGATTCCTGGCACCAGTGAGGCTCAATCTTCCAGAAGTCTTCCAGAACGCAGGTGAAGAGACGGAGCCAGCAGCCCTCCCTCCTCAGTCACAGTCACGGGGTGGCCTCGGGCCGGAGAGGAGGAGGTGACAACCATGACAAGGAGACATCAATATCCAAGGGCTATTTACAGGGGGCTTCTTCTGGGGCAGGACTCCGGATCACTTCATGAACGCCACTTCTGGGATCTCGCCCTTGGCCTTGGAGAAAAAGGAAAGGTCAGTGGAGCCAAGCAGCCTACACCCGACGCACCCATCCCACCCCCTGACCCCATCCCCCCATCTTACTTGACCCTTGTTTTTCTGTCTTTGGCAGGGAAAGAGTGACCCTGAGCTAACATCTGTTGCCAATTTTCCTTTTTTTCCCCTCCCCAAAGTGCCAGTACATAGTTGTATATTCTAGTTGTAAATCCCTCTAGTTCTATGCGAGCCGCTGCTACCGCGTGGGCTACTGACAGACGCGAGATGTGGCTCCACACCCAGGAACCCAACCCCAGCCGCGGGAGTGAAACATGCTGCACTTTAACCCCTAGGCCATAAGGGCTATCTCTATTTGACCCTCTTGAAGTCCCACAGATCCCCGTCTTTCTGCCACTGTATTCCTAAACCTCACCTTGAGATGAGTGAAGGCCTGGGCAGATCTGGTGTAGTCCCAGTTGTTGTCCTGAAGGCACCTGGAGTGGAGGAAGACAGGCAGTCCCATTAGAGCCAACACGCACTCATCCCGGCCACTAAATGCCACTTCAAAATCCATTCTGTAGAAACACTCGCCAGAGTTTGCCAACAACTGTATATACTCTTGCACTATTTATACAAGTAAAAACATCCAACTGTCTATCAATGGTCTACTGATTACAAATATTAAATAGTTATCAAGAAAACCAAGGTAATTTTTATACAAATAGGGAAAAACATTTATGGGATAAGTAATAAAAGTTGCAGAACAATATATAAAAAGGGATTTCATTTTGCCTTTAAATTTTGTTATGCTAATTTATGCAAAGTACAAATTTTTTTATGGACAATCTTTTTATTTAAGCAATAAAAAGAGTTTTGGCTTTTAAGATTTCAGGAGCACTCATCATTCACTACCAGCCCTACCTCAGTTTACCGCTATTCCTACACATGCCCAGCACTCACTTCTGGGACCACTCGAGGTTCATGCCAGACTGGGTCGAGAATGCCTGCAGCATTTCCTGCTGCTCTGGGGAGAGGGTGGGCACTGGGCTGGAGGAAGGTGTGGGTGCAGGCATGGCAAAGGCTCTTTGGATCTCCTCGGGGCTGGCATTCCGCACAAACAGCTCGTCGTTTACGATGCACAGCCTTGGGGACAAAAAGCACCTTAGACAGCTGGACAGACAGACCTCATACTTGACACACAGATTCTTTCAATACCCACCAAGTCCCCCTCCCGCTCTTAGCTATCACCTTTTATCATCTACCCCGTTTCCTGTGGACTCCAGGTATGGGGGTACCTACCAAACACACTAGAATTATACATTCTCCCCCAACTTATGGACAGTTCTTAGCCCCCGTTTATCTTCACAACAGACTGAGGAAATGAATAGTGTTATATCAGTTTTCAGATGGGGAAACTTGCCCTTAGCTAGAAGTGGTGGGGCCAGGATGAAAACCCAGACAGTCTGACTCCAGAGCCAAGCTCTTAGCTACTATGTGAGCCTGCCCCTCTGATTGCCTTGCCTTTCTAAAATGCTGAAAATACTCTGAAGACTGACTCCACCTCCCCCGACCCCAAATTCCTAGAGTGCTGGCCATGGATTGGGACTGGGACCCCATGTGGTAAGCCAAACACTTACCCTGAATTGCTGGCAGGAACAGCAACGAACGTCCGGGTGAAAGCTCGCAAAGAATCCCGAGACTTTCCATCCACTGCAGTGATAACAAGGGCAATGACCCCTTAGGGTTGCTCATGCTTTCTGTTTACAACCTGCTGCTCAGATCACGGTCTGATCTGATACAAGGAACCCTAAGTGGGCCAGACAGGGGTGATTATGTCTGTACAGGGGTGCAGGGGCGGAAGGAGTGTCAGAGTCAGGGAGGACAATGATAATTAACCGCCAGCACCCCACTGATAGACCATGTGTGTGCCACATCCTGTGCCAAGCACTGTATAAGTCGCTTCATTTACTCTCCATAGCACCACTACGAGACAGCTCTTATTAACCCCCTTCTACAAATACAGAATCTGAGGCTCAGAGATAATGTAAATTGCCCATAGACACAAAGGACCAAGGTTGGGGTGGCAGCTCAGACCTGTCTGACTCCAAAGTCTGTGTCCTAGCACTCAGGCTTTTCCTATGTCCCAGACAGGAAATCCATGTAGAGAGGGTAGGCCAAATGAAGGTGGCTTGGGGGCAGAACGGGAGGAAGTGGTCAGGGAAATAGAGGGAAGAGAAGGTAACTGAGAGTGTAGCTGAGGAAGACTCTAGCTGGGGGAGGGACCACTCTGTAAACTGAGGGCTCCAAAGATTCTCACCTTCCTTGAAGACCCCATTGACAGAAAAACACAGCAACGTGCTCTGAAAGAGAAGCAGCACCAGTTACCATGTAGGCTCCCAGTCAGACCCTGAGCCTCCCTTGTCTCTTAACCGCCCCTTCCCCACTTCCAGGCCTTTGTCAGTGAAGAAGTGCGTGCTTACTGTCTGAGCGCTTATGTCTACCACGAAAGAATTGACGTCATGCTGAGTTTTGGGCAACTCATTGAGGAAGGCAACAACGTTGAGACGTGTGTGTTTCAGCAGCCGGAACCGCAGGGCTGTAGTAGGTGAAGGAGAACCCAAGGTTAGGGGCTGCCGCAGACCCCTGACCCCTATGACTGATTCCTTGTCATCCCCTTCTTCCAGCCTGTTTTGCTCACGTCACACACTTACTAGGGTCTTTAAGCTTCTTCACATTCCTGCTGTCCTTGAAATACTCGGCCAAGTTGCTTCTGAGGGAACAGGAGGAAAGGAGGCAGTGGTCAGAGCAGTGTGGATGCCAGCAGGTGCTGGCCTGCATTTGCCGAGAAACTCTGGTCCTGGGCAGGCTCTGGGATGTGAGACTCACCGGGCAGGGTTCTGGGGGATGAAAGGAATGCTCAGGGAGCAGCAGGCTCCATCATGATAGGCATCCAGGAGCCGCTGCCGGTCTCCAGAGTCATAAATTGCATAGTACCTGTGGGGACAACAGAAAAGGTCTGAGCTCCATGGTCTGGATCCACAAAGGGACCCAAGAGCTCTCAAGAATGAGTCGTGCTGGGACTAACCCACCTCTCCCCAGCCTCAGGGGCCCTACAATACTTACTGCTGCAAGAAGTGCAGGACCAGATTTTTCAGGGTCTCTGTTCCAAAATAGCTTCCCTGGAATCAAACAGATATTAGGACCATGTAACCCACAGCCTCCTCCCAACACAAGTTCTAACTCTGGCCCCGCTTCTCACCTTGCAGGGTGGTAACATCGTGGGGGCTTCAACATCAAAGGCAATTGGCGGGGGTAACTCATGGCCATCCTGCAGAAAGGAAGTGAAAGGTGACAGTGTAAACCAGAGAAAAAAGGCTAAATGAATAATTAGATGGGAGAATTAGGAGTGAGGGGTCTGAGGTCAAGTGTAAAAGATTCCTGGCAAAGGTCCAGGAATTCTGAAAGATGCAATTGTGTCTACAGGCATTTTTCTGGAAAGAAGGATTATAGCATTTGTCAGATTCTCAAAGGCCTCCATGTCCCCAAACTAGTGGTCATACGAACACGTGTTAGGCAAGATCTTGGGGGTGGGAGACGCCATGCTCACCAGAAGAGAATGAAAAAAGTTATGGACTTACCAGACGTAGTAATTTGGGAAATCGTTCACGAATGGCGCTGTCAAGAACGGGACAGAAGTGAGTGACGCTTCAGAGCCACCGTGCCTCCTGGGCTGCTCTAGGAGCAAATACAACACCCGAGGGACAGCCCAGCCCATCCTGCTCATCCTCTCACTCCTTCCCAGCCTCTGAGCTCCGGGAAAAATGGCCCCACTCCCCACCTCACCCGGGGCACCCAAAAATGACTGCCTTGAAGGCTGACCCTCTCCTCTCTGCCTGACCCGAGCGCCACAGGAGCAGCGCTTCCAGCCCAGGCCTGAAGCCCAGGACCTCCTTCCCTCCCTGCCCCCCTTACCTTCTACCTACTCACCTGTGCAGCCCCGGGAGGAGGGAATGGGGTGGGAGCCCAGGGGCTCCGCTGCCTCAACAGGTATCCATCAGTTCTGCCAGGTCTGGCTGTGGCCAAGACCAGAACACACCACAGGGATGGCACAGGATGTTGGGGCAGGGAGATGAGCAAGGTGGGACTCAGGAAAAGCAAGGCAAAGGAATCAGAGAGGGAAGGAAGAGGAGAAGGGAAAGAAAGAAAAGGCAGGAAGGAGCAGAGGCAAGGGAGAGATTGGGGGGGCGATACAGGGGAGCAGAGAGAAAAAGGAAAGAGAAAGCAGAGAAAAAGTGGAAGAAATATGAGGCGAGGAGGCGTTCAGAAAAAAGAGGGAGAAAAGAGGGAAGAAGGCACCTGACATAGCCCTTTCCTTCCGCTGCCCCTTTCCCACTGGTCCAAGGTAGAAATGGAAATGAATTCTTGTTGCGGCAAGAGAGCAGATGCTGTTGGCCAGGTCTCTGTCTGCTACCTGGGTCCCGATCTGGGCTGGGCGTGGGAAAGCGAAGCAGCCATGGGGGCAGGAGACCTCCCTCGGAAGGGCTGAGGGTTCAGGCCCCTGCAAAGTTGGGGGGGTGAGGGTCTTTGCCCCACCTCTGTTGGCCCCCAAGTTCTCTCCTGATGGCCCCTCTGCGACTGTGCCTGTCTTAGGTTGTTCCTTCCCCGAGGAATCTTACCCGTCTCTGGCTAACCAGCCATCCTCCGGGGCCAAGCAGGGTGATGTGAGGTGTGCGAGTGAGCAAGGGGCAGTGCCCTCCGAGAGGGTCAATTCTCTGTCTCCTTGGTAGCCTTTGCCCCCGTGGCCTCCACGCCCAGCACCTGCCTTGGGATTCCCTCGCCTGCTGGCGGGGCCCCGGCTCTGGTCACATGTCTTGGGGAACCCAGGGTTCTTCTCCAGGGAGGGCCCAGTGCACAGCACTGGGCAAGAGAGACAGACTGCATGGCACCAGCCCCCAGGAGGCCTCAACCTCAGCATGGGCTGGAAAGTCCAGGCAACAGCCTTAGGCAAGTGGATCTTGAGAAAATCGTCCCTCTTGGCAAAAGGGCAAGAGGGCCCATCACAAGACAAAGGAGGGAAGGCCCATCAGCAGGAACTCCCAGAGAGGGAGGGCTTTCTCAGCCCAGGGATACCAGGCTCTTGGCCCAAAGCAACTCCACACATGGGGCACATATAAGATACCCCCTGGTCCTGGGGAGATGCCCTTCCTGGAACAGTAGGGTAGGGAGGTTCTAGAAAAGGCTGTGTTCAGGAACGAAGCAGAAAAGCCACAGAACCAGCAAGGTCAGGTGAGAAGGAAGGAAAGGAGAACTCAGGGCAAAGCTGGGAGAGACACGGACAGACAAAAGGGAAGAGCACGTGATCCTCCCAAAGGATAGGTGGTTCCAGCTCAGGGCTGCACATCTCCTGCAACGGCCACTGGTCAGGGTGCATTACCTCAGCCTCCCAGGGGGTGAAGGTCCCCAGGAGGGGAGACAGAGGCTACAACTGACCTGATATAAGTGGACTGGTCTCGGAAGGTGTCACACAGGGGGTTTCCGTCAAGCCACAGCTCTTCTAGCTTCAGGCCTTTTACCTTGTCCAACTCCCTCTCAGACTTCAACTGCAAAGGAGGGGGAGAAAAGACAAGAAGACGCCTTGGTAAAGAGAGCCAGCTAGATCCCCATACCCTTAACCCCTACCCTCATGTCTTCAATCCCCTCCCAAGCCCTCTCCACCCTTTGCCCACCCCATTCAACACATAAGTGGGCTCTCAAGTCTCACCTCATTTCCAGAGAGGTTTAGGATCTTTAGGTTGGGTGCTTTCTGCACAATGCTGGACAGGTCATCCAACCTGTATAGCTTATTGTTGCTCAAGTTCAGGGACAACAGCTGTGGGGAGAAAAAGTTTAGAGGAAGTACCAGGAGATCAGAGACAAACCTGCCTCCCAACCCCATCCAATCTATCCCACCCTGTTTCCTCCCAACTAATACCCGGACAAAGGCCTCACCTCGGGGATGTTCTCTTCAATGATTCGCAGGGTAGCCACCATGCAGCTTTTACGATTCAGGACAACATCAATGTTCTGGGCCACCAAATCTTTAGGAAGGAAAGGGAAGTCTGAGAGGGCTTGCCCAGGCTAGAGTTAGCACCAGACCACTCTCCAACTTTCCCTGCCTGACAGATGCCCCTGGGGCCCCAACTGTCTGAGAATTACTGCTGTCAGCCATACCTGGGTCTGAACGGAGGCCTTTGAGGTCAAGTGCTTGTTGGGAGCCATCGTATCGTTTGCTCATGATCAGCTACAGAGGAAGAAAAAGGGTTCAGTGGTCCCTAGGGTTGTGTGTGGGGTTGGGAGAGAGAAGTGGTGGGACTGGGGTGGAAATACACGTTACTTGAGCTTGCCTCACCTTTAGCTGCTCTACTTGTTCTGGTTTCAGCTCATTCTGCACAGAATGGGGCGGAACAGAGGCGTTGATGATGATAGATATCTGCAGGGCAGACACAAAGCACACAGTGAACTCTAGGGAAGCCCAAGCCCCAGGCCTGAGACCAGTCTGTGCCCTGAGCACCAATCCCCAGCCCTGCCAAGCCAGGCCCTTCACACACACCCTTCGGTTCTCCTGATCCAAAATCTTATAGTTGACAGCCTTCAATGCAGAGGCGGTACTGGCATCCTCAACGAAAAACTGGGCCCGTGTGTTTTCATAGTGAAACTGCAAGGAGAGGAAACAAGAGCATTAGACTTAGAACCCGGAGCCCCTGGTCTAGCTGGCCCCTCTGCCTTCCCTGGTGCCTAGGCAGCCACTCAGGCCTTATCTTACCTCAACAGGGGTGAAAGGGACACTGCACTTGCTCTGAATCACACTTAGGAGCCACGCCTTGTCATATTTTCTGCCATAAGGAATCTAGACGAGAGAAAGAGAAGGGAACAAATGTAACTAAGGCTGACCAGCAGGGCCAATCCAGTGCTCACCTGTACCTTCTACCAAGCTTTCAAAGATCTTCTAAGGAAAGGACCAGTTGAAGGTTTTCTACTTAAGCCAGACATGGATTCCTTAACCTCCTTTCTCTTCATTTAGACTTATTATTCCTCAAAAGAATCAAATCATCTGATATTATTTATTCTAAACAGTTCCAAGATATTATTTATACCTTGTCTGCTCCTCAGAGAACTTAAGGGGCCCCAACCCCCACATTTGGCTTGGTCAAATGGAGACATCAAAGGAATTCTCCCCTTCCCAACGCAGTTACCACGCTTCCCTTCAGATGGCCTCCCCATCCTGCCCCTCCTGCCTGTCCTCTTCTACTCCTTCTCTGCACCTGCTCATAGGTGTTCTAAGACACTGATTCTTAGGAGAAAGGATAGATCCTTGATTGTGGAGTGAATAGCTGAAAAGACTGATTCTTGTGGAGTGAAAAGTAAACCACCTTCCCTCTGAGCCCGGCCTCTTATCTCCCCTCCACCATCTATCTTCTAAGATACTCACTGTAATCTTAAACCAGTTCTTTGCCGTCCCATCCTGGCTGGTGCCAGCCCCTCCTCTTTCTTGAGGAGGTCTGTCTCTCCGCACAGTAATATGAATTCGGTCGCGATCATGCCAACCATCACCCCGACGGTTGGGTCGGGCAGCATAGGGGTTGCTGTGGGAAAGAAGAGAATAAAACGTCCACAGACATTAAGAATGTCTTCTCAAAGACCTTCCTAGACTGTTACCAGGACTACAACTAAGACTGTTCAACCATTAAGCCGGTCCTGGCATTTCTCAGTCTTCCAGGTGGGAAGAGAAATGACATGGAGAGTAAGCAGGCTGGTGTATAAACAAATGAGTCACTAAATTCAAACCAGATCAACTGGTCACTTACTATCTTACTCGGGGAACATCCTGGGCATCACTCATTGCCACATCTCTGTCATCATCCTCAAGGCGGGAAGACCGAATGCCAGAACCTCCTCTTCCAGACCTACGGTTCCCCTCACTAGACTTCCACCGGAAAGGACCCCGGCCTTTCTTTCTTCTTTGAGGGAAACTAACGCGGTCATCGTGCTCTGGGGTTGGAAACAGAACACAAATCAGAAAATACATCACTAGTCCAGCTACTCTGGTGTGCTAATCACAGTATCCAGCACCCTGCACTGTAGGATGAGATATACACTAACAATAGAGGCCACCTCCATGCAAACTCCTCTGCTTGTCCAGAGAAAGAACCCTCTCCATGAGATGGCAGCATCAGGGAAAAATTATTGGAAAACTGTGTACGGCTTTTGAAAAATGAAGCAGAATCTAGAACTACAGAAAAGAAAAGTAGAATGTGGAAGTGTGAGTGACGCAAAAGCGTAACTGGATACAACTCAGACACCCTGAAAGTCACCTAAAATCTACTTTCTCTTAGCCTCCCAAATCTACTTAACCCCGATCAAAATGTGGATGGTGACCTTTCTCACATCTCCTAAAACCAATCAACCACAATGACTATGTCAGCTTTCAGTAAACAATCCTTCTCTGGCCTATACAGTACAAACGTCAGGTACAAATATGACCAATTTAAGGGTTTCTTTAAAAGTCTTGTTCTCAAACTGCCACTCTGAAGTTTTGAGAGTGAGCTCTTCATTTCCTTGGCCAGAAATGCTTTTTAACTCAGGAGACAACACCTAGACTCAGGCTCTAGCGGCAACTAGGTAGGGTGCTTAACTGAGGGTCCTTGAATGCTCTCCAGGAACATGATCCTCTGAATCCTGGTGTGTAGCAATGGCTTCTTAAAAAAAAATCCATGACTCCCGAAAAAGGTCTGCCTAATGCCTAGTACTCTGCAATAAACCTGAAGAAATTACCCTAGAAAGAAAGAATAAATGAATAGAAGGCGCAGCTAACGTTCACTGAGAACTTTCTCCAGCAGGTACTATGCTCCAAGCACTTGATAGGAATGATGCCATTTTAACACACACACGGACACAAACTTAGGAGATAAGTACTGTTTCTACCTTCATTAAGGGGGTTTAAAATGAGGCCTGAGTAACTCACTCAAGCTTGTCGTAGCCAACTGAGGAGTGAAACCTTGGCTGTCATGTGCTCCTAACCACTACTCAGGACTAAAACCCTGTGTGTATTTGGTCTAGCACATCGAGTTGGTGTGTAGATCTAATATATTAAGCCAAAGCCAAAGTCGCAGGGGAGGTGGGGCAAGACCGACTGGACGCCGTAGAAAACAGGGCACGGGCAGCCCATGAGCAAGGAAGGAACTGACGCACATTAAAGGAAGAGTCTGGACGCCAAGCTGAATTGACAGGCACCAACCACAGTTCAAAGGAATCTCGTCCCCCCACCACCGAGACCCCCGCTCCGAGACCCAGGTCCTCCAAACGTCAGGATTCGGAGTCAACAAGTCGGGCGCCCGCCCTCGAGTCCAGTCGGGCCCCCGGGCTGCCTCGCCCCAGCCCGCGCCGCCGCCACTCACCGCGGACGCCGGGCCCCTCGCGGTCTCAGGCCCCGAGGCTGCGGCCTAGGCTGGCGCCACCCACTCGGGCCCCAGATCGCCCGCTCCCTTGCCCGGAGGCCGGCACTGACCGTTGTATGACTTCCCCTCGTCCGCCATGGTACAGCGAGACACACGGGCGAGCTCAGGCGCGGCCCGCGACGCCACCAAACGTCCGAAAGCCCAAGCGCTCCGGGCCGAAGCGCTCCTACGCCCGGCACCACCGCATTTATCCAGCCGAATACGTCGCGCGCAGCCGACGTCCCGGGCGGTAGGCGGTACCGCCGGAAGGGAGTGCGGCCCTCTGCGCGTGCGCACTCGGCGAGCAGCCGAGCGGGGGGCGGGGCCCGGCCGCGCTCGCCCCGCCCGGCCCCCGTGCCTCGCCACCTTCTTTCATCGTTCGTCGCTATGCTAGTCCTTCCAGGGTTAGCGCTGGACCAGAGAACGGGCAGCTGAAGCCCAGGACTCCTAGAGGAACCGGGAAGAGGCCACACGAAGGGCTTCCGAGGAGCGGGAGACCCAGGCCTCGGAGTGGAAGTGACCGCTCATAAGCCCCTGGCGAGGTCCAGCCAGTGTTTTAAGCCTCAGCTTGACCGTTTGCCAGCTGCGGACCTATGCCTCCCTTTCCTCGCCTGTAAAATGAATTATCAGGAAATAGAAAACTAGAACGTAAGCCTCAAGAGAGCAGGGACCTTGACTAATTCATGGCTTTTTTCTCCAACGCCTGGCTCAGTAGCATGCCTGGCACATAGCAGGAACTCAATAAATATTTGTGAAATAAATTAATTTCTGATGTATGCATCCCCCCACGAAGAGTTGCCGACTTAAATGAGAGACTGCATGTGTCAGGCTTTGGTGAGCAATTGTCTTCACAAACCTCCCCACCCACCACTGATGGGCTTTGCTAGGCTCACATAGTGTGTCAACTGGGCAGTGAAGGTGCCAGCAAGTCCACCTGCTGAACAGAGGTCAAGGAGAGAGGAAATATTAAAATGCCAGGGCTAAAAAAGACATGGGCTTTCCCAGACCCCTCAGAGTACTAGGGCCAGTCCAGTGTATGGTGATTGTTGTCTCTATAGTTTGAGCTTCCTTTGGGGTGTGAGATGGGGGGAACTGAGTGTCCTCAGAATGGAGTTGTGGGTCCTGGTCAGGAATGACCAAGAAGCATATTAACCTCCCCGGAGGGTGTGTATTCCAGGCGGCTCTCTTCCTCATTCTCCTGTGATTGGCTTGGATTTGGTGAAGTGCTTGCAGGGGACCAAGAATCTCAGCTGGAGCTGGGAACAAATTCTTCACTTTGCCTTTCGCTCCTGGCAGCAGGCAGAGCTCCTGCCTCATCCAACTCAAGGAAAAACTGGGACCAACTGGTTGGAGGATGCAGATGAAACAGGTCCAAATACTGCTGGAGATGGTCCTAGAAGTTGCCACCAGTCAGGGACCCACTCTGGGACCCTGCTCTCCGTTTTGAAGGGAAGATTCTATGCTGATGAAATGCTGCAGCACTTGGTTATCCCCTGCCTAGAGACAGCTGTGCGCGCAGAGCCCAAAGCCTGGCCCTCAAAGCCATCAGCCCAACCCTTTCAGGTCTGCTACTGGGCAGTGGGCTCACTCTGCTTGCCGCCTAGGCCCTTCGACGCTCCCACCCAGAAATGACGACATGGCTAGTGAGGCTGACAGTCTTGCTGTAATTGGGAGAAAACGGGCTGCAGCGCATTTGGCAGATTGAGAGTCACCAGCAGCCAGAGTTGGGGTTGTACAGGCAGCCGAGGGGCTCAGGGCCCCCTGCCTCACATGGTGAAGAGGAAGAAGAGGTCAAATTCTAACCCAGATGGGAAAGTTGGTCCCTGGGGCAGTTTCACTTCCTCTCCTTGCTCTGAGGAAGGTGGGGAAGGACATCATCTCCCCTTGCTGCCGAAGTTTCCTTTGGGAGAGGCTGGGGAGGGTTTATAAAAATCTCCTAGCGGAGACAACCTCCCCCACCGGCCCCCTAGTTGGCCTCTGCTCCCTTCCAGCCACTTCACAGCAGAGTCCAAATCCAGAACCATTTGTGTTTCATGGGCCTGAGGGTGGTGAGGGGAGGACAAGGTGGCCAGAGGCAAGGGGTGGGGGACCAGGGGCAGTGGCCATTCCTACCAGTTCCAGGGAAACAGGGCCTTTCTCCCAAGCACCCTGCACAGGCTCAGCGGCAGCACTGGCCACCTGCCCTCCCAAAGAGGGTTCCAAACCCCCACGGAGTGCCTCAGAGTGGAGAGGGTTCAGGCAAGGAAGACCACAAAGATGATGAAGAAAACAATGAGGATGAGGAAGATTTTGACCATGAGCCACCGGTTGGAAGTGACCGATTGGAAGTACTTGAGGATCTCTGAATGGGCGGCCTCAACATCCAGCTGTGCTCCCAGCACGTTCTCGTCGATCCTGGGGATAGAGCCGGAAGGAGAGGAAACAGAAGGACACCGGATTAAAAAGAACGCTGTCGAAGCGTATTTACTGACACGGAAAGATGGTCACAATATGTGGGAGTAAAAAGTGTTTACATACAATACGATCCCATCTGGGTGCATATATATTTGTGTACAGAAGAAGTTCTGGAAGGGTAATATAAACAAGTCATGGCTCTGGTTGGAAAATCAGCTCTGCCACTTATTAGTTTATCACCCTAAGCCAGTTATTTAACCTCAAGTCTCCTTTTCTTCAACTGCAGAGGAAGGGAAAATGAGGATAATACAAACCCTGCCTCTCTGATTGGTGTCAGTCTTAAATGAGTTAACAAACATAAAGTGCCCAACACATACTAAGAGCCCCCAAAATGTTAGCTATTATAATTTCTTGTTCATCGCTATTTACTGATTTTTATCTAACAAATAGTATTGCATTTGAAATAAGGGGAAAAAGTTCATACACCATTATAGTCAGGAACTCTTGGTTCCGAGTGAGCCAGGGAAAAAAATTTAATGATATGGACAGGAAGTCAGAGAATAAGAAGAGCCCTGAATTAGGAGAACAATGTCTCTCCAGGGTACAGAGAAGACTTCAGAGGAAGGGCAATCTCTTGATAGGTTGCTGAGGAAAATAAAGCATTTCCCAGCCAACCTGCATAGGCAATCCTAAAAATGAAACACAAACCCTGGTCTTTACAAACGGAGCCCCTGGGAGCAGAGATCTTTGCGAGCTCTGAGGATACAGAAGTAGGTGGAGGCTACCAATCCAGTTGGAAAGTGAGAGGAGGGGCTGGGCCATTGGCTGCAAGGCCAAGGTCCTGGAAGTTGGTCATGACGACTTCAAGATATCTCTGTCCAAATACAGAGAGCCTGGGTTGTACATGATTCCCTATTTATGTCAAAGAGGCTAACTAAAGTAACACGTTTCCCAGCTTTAGGCTGTAATTATATTTCTCGATGTAGGTGCATATGTCATCTCATACCCAATAAAGCTCATACTGGCTTTGTTTAACAAAAACAGAAAAAGCCATTTGAATTATGAATGGCTTTGCTTAACAAAAATGGAAAAACAATAATGCAAATCTGGCATATAAAAGACTCATGGGAGTCCATGAATGAAAACTGATAGAAGGGAACTCTGGTGGTGAAAAAATTAGGAAACAATCAGCTATTTTGAAGAAGTGCCAGGGGATTTAGAAAACAAAAATGAATGAGGCAGAAAAACATGGCTTGAGAAAGAAAGGAAACCGAAAATGGATGAGGCAGAAAAAAATGACTTGAGAGGGGCCAGCCCTGTGGCATAGTGGTTAAGTTCTCATGTTCTGCTTAGGTGGCCCAGGGTTCGCCAGTTTGCATCCTGGGTGCGGATATGGCACCGCTTGGCAAGTCATGCTGTGGCAGGCGTCCCACATATAAAGTACAGGAAGATAGGCAAAGATGTTAGCTCAGGGCCAGTCTTCCTCAGCAAAAAGAGGATTGGCAGCAGATGTTAGCTCAGGGCTAATCTTCCTCAAAAAAAAAAAAAAGGCTTGAAAAGGAGAGGAAAACCAAAAGGGGAAAAGTTTGCAATGGAAGGAGGGCAAAAGAATATCTGATGGAGAGGGGAAAAAAACAATTACAGAGGGAAGGAATCAAGCGATGAAAAGCTGGAGTCTGGCTGAACAGAAGGACAGACAATGAAATTGATGTGAGAGGCACAGAAACCAGAAGACTAGAAGGTGAGTCTAATTTGGGAACACCAAAAAAAATGCAGTTGAACCGAAGAAGACGGTCAGCCCAAGAAGTGGAAAGATTACTTGAACATGACTAGGAGATCTGGGATGTTAGTTTTCTGAGTTTCATTTTGCCCAAAACTTCATAATGATTGAGAGAAACTGAGTCATGTTCAGGATACAGAAACTGTCTTTAAGTAGCTCCATATGGCCAGATTAGGAAATCTGATTGTAATAAAGAATAACAATGGTAACGCACTATACTATATTGAATAAAAAAAAGAAATTACTATTATTCCATAGTAATATTAAAGAGAGAAATCTCCTTCTTTACAGGAGAATGTTAGCTAATGAATGTAGAAGGAATGAGAGCATTAGAAAATTACCATTTTGCCACACACAATCTCACAAATGAGTCAGGCCAGGATCATCAAAGGGCTGAGGAGCTGGCCATTCACGTGGACTCAAAGTATGACTCCACAGATGACTCAGTCTGATGTCACCACCTTCAATAAGCGACCAAACTTGGCATCACCAATAAAGGGGTAACTTCACCAAGTGCCAACTGATGGGATTACCTATGTAGCTGCCAAAAGAAATTCAACCTTAATCTAATCATGAGGAAACACTGGACACATTCACATGCAGGACTTTCTACAAGAAGCACTGGCCTCTTCAAAAAAAGACAACGTCACAAAAAACAAAACAGAAAGCAGACTAAAGAGACACAACAATCAAATGTTGTCTTAAATTGAAGGGAAAAAAAAGCTAACAGCATTTTTTTAGGACAGTTCGGGAAATCCAAATATGGACTGAGTCCTGGATAGTGCTGGAGAATTCTTAATTTTCTTAGGTATGATAACGGTATTGTGGCTGTTCAGCAGAATACCTGTTCTTGGGAGACACAGGCTGAAGTATTTAGGCATAAAAATGTCATGACATTTGCACTTACTTTCAAATGATTCAGGAAAAAAAGAGCAAGAGAAAGCAAATGTGATAAAATGTTAACAGTTTGGTCAATCTACATGAAAGGAATATATGTGTTCATTGTGCTATCCACCCAACTTTTCTACAGTTTGAGATTTTTTAATTTACAAATTGGGGGGAAAAGGAAAATGCCTCAGTAACATTAAATCAGCAGTTTTCATACCTTAGAAAAAATAAGAATCACCTTTTGAAGGTCCCCAAAATGAAAATTCCCAGGTCTCACATCCAGAGAATCTTGGGTGGGGCCTAGGAATTTACATACTGGAGAATTTTGGACTAACTCAGTGTTTCTAAAGAGGGAGCTCAAATCCAGATCCACTGGCATCCAGGAAACAAATGAAAGAAGGTCCACTTTTAAAATTTCATCCTTTCAAAATTTCAATTTCTTATGCATATGGTTGTTCACAAATTTTCTCTCTTTTGTTATCTCCCTTTTATGTTTCAATCTGCTGTAAAATTGCTTCTGAGCCATTCAACTGAAACTGCTGGCACTGGTCCAATTAATCCTAGCCCGGTGATCCAATTAACACCTCAGGATCCTTACCTCACACTTTCTTACTTCAGGGCACCGAGAAATAGCCACTCCTTTCTTCCTAAAAGCCCTTCCATCTCAGCTTCCAAGAGTACATCTCTCTGCACCTTCTTCCCTCCTCCTAACCCTTCCTTCTCAGTCTCTTGGTCAGAACATTCCCTTCTCTAGAGATCCCTGGAATCCACGGAGATCTGTCCTGTCCTTTTTCTCATTTTACCCAATGTCCCTGGATGGTCTCATCTATGCTTGTGGTTTCACCAAGAGGCCACTGACTCCCAAGTCCTTAGCTCTAGCTCAGCCCTCTCTTCTGAGCATCAGACCACGCATCAAATGCCACTTGGCTGTCCCATGGAGTCTGAAACTCTGCATGGCTGGAACAAACTTCATTCCCTTCACCCAGCATCAATCCATTTCCTCTGTGTTCTCTCCCTGAGAGCAAACTTCTTGCTGTGGCAAACAGGTCTTCTGTGATCTGGCCCTGCCTCTCTAGCCACTCCCCCAGCCACACGGAATACATCTGCATTCCTGGAATCCACCTGCATTCCTGGAATCTACTAAACTCTTTTTCATTTCTGACTTGCTTTTTCCCCACATGGAATGCCGCTTCCTTTCCCCTTCTCTGGCTGGCATTCCCCTGAAGTCTTAGCTTGGTATCACTTTCAGGAAGGCCCCCCCGCCCCCATCTAGGGGAGGTGCCTACTCTGAGTTTCCTCATTCTCCTCTGTCCCTGCCTTTATCATACTGAACTGTAATTGCTAGTGTATGTCTCTCCTACTAGACATTGAGCCCCTTGAGGGCCAGAACTGTCTTTTACCTTCCTATCCCCAGATCCAGCAGGACTAGCTCACACCAGCAACAACAAATGTTTGCTGAACCAAAGAACAAATGAATACTAACACTGAAAAATACTTAGGACACTTTCAATGCAGACTAGAATGTAAAGTTGCAAATACACTATAATGCTACAATTCTATTTAAAACACATATGCATTTGGGAAAGAACTCAAATATCTTTTACAATTCTGTTTCACTGAATCTATAATAACATTCTAATATTCAAAATACATCGTAGCCTGAGGAGCTGTAGTGTTTATGGCTTAACTTAGCAAGAGGTGCCTGAGGTCTCAGCTGAACCAGATAAACATCAGTCAATTCTCCCGATGCTAGGATCAAGACAGCTGTACTCACAGTACTTTATAAATGGCTGGTGCTTAATGCATAGCAGTTGAATAAATAAATAAACATCCTTTTAACCAGTAGTTCCCAAACCTGGATGGTCATCAGAACTCCCTATGAGCTTGTATAAAATGAAGGTTCCTGGTGGTCCACTCCACTCACCTCTATGTACTCAGAATCTCCAAGTATGAGGCCAGGAACCTATTTTCTTTACCTTGACCAGTTACATATGTGAGGCTGCATAAGGGATCAGTGTTGGGAAACCTGCTTTAGAAATGTGTGTGCTCACCCCCTTTCACTTGCTCAACAACCTAGGGGAAAAGCCCTCTGCTGGGTGCTGTAGGAAATAAAGATCAATCAGGATTGGACATGGCCTAAAGGCCCAGAGTGAGTGGGCTGGGCCTGCAGACCTGTGGATACCTCAAACCTCCCACTCCTCCTCTCTCCATTCCTTCCACTAATGGCCTTTCTTCTTCCTGAACTGAGAAGACTGCAGTAGTCTGAGGAAATGGGCAGGTAAAGAAAATAGGTTCCTGGCCTCGTATGTGGAGATTCTGATTCCACAGACGTGAGTGCAGTGGCCCTCCAGGAATCTTCATTTTTTTTTTTTTTTTTTTAATTATTATTTTTTTTTTTTTAAGATTTTATTTTTTCCTTTTTCTCCCCAAAGCCCCCCGGTACATAGTTGTATATTCTTTGTTGTGGGTCCTTCTAGTTGTGGCATGTGGGACGCTGCCTCAGCGTGGTCTGATGAGCAGTGTCATGTCCACGCCCAGGATTCGAACTAACGAAACACTGGGCCGCCTGCAGCGGAGTGCGCGAACTTAACCGCTCGGCCACGGGGCCAGCCCCAAGGAATCTTCATTTTTTGTAAGTTCCACAGAGGGTTCTGATGAGTATCCAGGTTTAGGAACCACTGGTTGAAGGATGTTTATTTATATATTCAACTACCATGTATTGAGCACCAGCATTTATAAGGTGCCATGAATATAGCTGTCTTGGTCCCCTGGCCCAGCATCTAGACATCATGCCCCACTTTTCCACCCATCACCAGCTCCTCTGAAAGCCAAGCCCACCCCTTACACACTGGATTCCACATCCTCTCACCATCTCAAGAACATAATTTTAAGAATTCTCTCCCCTTGCTCCTATATCAATTTTTATTTCTCTTTTGGATTATTCCTATCAGCACACAAACATATTTGTATTTTCTCCCATGCTTTTAAAAAATAAGAACAAAAACCTCTTGGCTCCCACTAGACAAATTGAAAACAATCTGAACATTGAAAATAATCATTATCTGGGGCTGGCCAGGTGGTGGAGTGGTTAAGTTCATGCACTATATTTTGGAGGCCTGGGTTTCACTGGTTTTCACCGGTTTGGATCCCAGGCATGGACCTATGTACCACGCTCATCAAGCCATGCTGTGGCAGGTGTCCCACATATAAAGTAGAGGAAGATGGGCACGGATGTTAGCTCAGGGTCAATCTTCCTCAGCAAAAAGAGGAGGATTGGCAGCAGATGTTAGCTCAGGGCTAATTTCCCTCAAAAAAAAAAAAAAGAAAAGAAAAGAATCCTTATCCTAACTGATTATAATTCAAAAAGTAAATAAAAACCTTAAGCCCATAATGATGCCCAAAAGAGAGGAAGAATTGAAAAAAATAATAATAAAAAGTCCTTGGCCACTACTTGTGGCAACTGCCATCAACTATTTACTCTGAAAATGTAGGAAAATAATTAAGGTTTTGTCCAGCCCAATTAAGAGGAACTTGAGCTCATGCAGTTACTAAGGGAAAGCTCTTCTTTACAGAAAAGTGTATCCCAATGAGATAAACTGACTCACCCAAGCATCATAAATGGATAGAAACATTAGGTAAAAGGTTCTAGGGGAATAGGATACCATAGGTATTCCATAAATTACTTGGTGACAGCAAAGAAGAAAATCTACTTTTAAAAAGAGAGACTATCTGTCACCATCTTAATCAAGTGATCATATTATTCTCACTGATCTAGGGACAATCTGACATTAAATATCTCCCAATGAGATGCAATGTGATATAAGTGTGTGTGCGTGTGTGTGTATAGAGATAATCCCCAGAAGGAAAGGATAGAAAAAATATTTGAAGAAATAATGCCCAAATATTTCCTAAAGTTTGTGAAAGACATAAATTTTCAGATTCAAGAAGCTCAGAGAACTCCCAGCAGGATAAATTCAAAGACAATCACATACAGATACATAGTTAACTGCTGGGGCTGGCTGGATAGTGTAGCAGTTAAGTTTGCATGTTCCGCTTCGGGAGCCCAGAGTTTCACTGGTTTGAATCCTGGGCGCAGACATGGCACCGCTCGTCAGACCATGCTGAGGTGGCATCCCACATGCCACAACTAGAAAGACCCACAACTAAAATATACAACTATATATAGTTGTAGGGAGATTTGGGGAGAAAAAGCAAAAAAAAAAAAAAAAAGATTGGCAACAGTTGTTAGCTCAGGTGCCAACCTTTAAAAAAACAAAAAAGAGTGAAAGTGAGGGCCAGCCGCAGTGGCCTAGTGGTTAAGGTTGGCATGCTCTGCTTCAGTGGCCCAGGTTCGTTCGGTTCCTGGGGCAGAGACCTACACCATTGTCTGTCAGTGGCCCTGCTGTGGCAGCGGCTCACATACCAAAAGAGGAAGATTGGCAGCAGATGTTAGCTCATGGAGAATCTCCCCGAGCGAAAAAAAAAAAAGAATGAGGGTTGGCCCCATGGCCAAGTGGTTAAGTTCATGTGCTCTGCTTTGGCAGCTCAGGGTTTTGCCAGTTCGGATCCTGGACGTGGACCTAGCACCACTCATCAAGCCATGCTGAGGCGGCATCCCACATAGCACAACTTGAAGGACTTACAACTAGAATATACAACCTTGGACGGGGGAGGCTTTGGAGAGAAAGGAAAAAAAAAGCTTGGCAACAGATGGTAGCTCAGGTGCCAATCTTTAAAAAAAAAAGACGAATGAAAGTGAAATAAACAAACTTTCAGATAAAAGGAAAGTAAAATAATTTGTCATCAGCAGATGTACTCTACAAAAAAATACTAAAGCAAGTTCTTCAGGGTAAAGGGCAGTGATACAAGATGGAAACTGGATATTCCAGAAGGAATGAGAAGCAATGGAAAGGGTAAACATATGAGTAAATACAAAACACTATTTTTTCCTCTTAATTTCTTTAAACTTTAAAGCAAAAATTATAATATGTACTGTGGGATTTATAAAGTATGTAGATGCAACAAATATGAGAACTAGAGCATAAAGGATGGAGGAGAGGGTTGCCAAGTTCTTACACTGTCTATGAAATAGACTGTGAAAAGTAAATGATGCATATTGTAATCCTTAGAGCAACCGCTAAAAAAAAAGACACATAGCTAAAATACCAACAGACAAATTTAAATGGAATTCTAAAAAGAATTTCAATCGTTCAAAAGAAGACAGGAAAGGAGGAACAGAGGAACAAAAGACAGAAGGGAAAACCAGAAAGCAAATAGTAAGATGGCAGGCCTACATCCCACCTTATCGAAAATTACATTAAATGTTAATGAACTGAACACTCCAATTAATTCCCAGCTCTCATCTTGCTTGGCCTAAAAGCAAACTTTGTTACAGCTGACCACTCTTTCCTTGACTCACTTTCTTCTCTTGGCTCCTAGGACAGCACATCCATTTATTTTTCTTTCCACCTCATCAGCTGTGCTCTGTTCAGTCTCTTCCTAGGACTGACTTGGGTTCAGAAATGGCCCCAAGACTCAGTGCTTGATCCTCCTCTTTACACACACTCCCTTACCCAGTTGCAAAGTCCAATTCTGCCCACCCTTGGCCCAGACTTGTCTTCCAAACTCCATATATCCATCTGCCTGTTCATTATTTCCACTTGGATGTCTAACAGACAACTGTCCACCTCCTGCTGGACAATGTGTCCAACACTGAACTCATTTTCCCCCTAAACCTACTCTACCCACAGTAACCAATTTCAAGCAAAGGCCATGAATCCCTTCCGCTGCTCACATCAGAAGCCTGGAATTATCATAAACTCCTCTTTTTCTCTCACATCCTACACTCAGTTCATCAAGGAATTGATTCTGGGGGCCGGCTCCGTGGCCAAGTGGTTAAGTTCGCGCGCTCCGCTGCGGTGGCCCAGGGTTCAGATCCTGGATGAGGACATGGCACCACTCGTCAGGCCACGATGAGGCGGCGTCCCACATCCCACAACTAGAAGGACATGCAACTAAGATATACAACTGTGTACGGGGGGGGGTTTGGGGAGATAAAGCAGAAAAAAAAAAAAAAAAGGAATTGATTCTGTTGATTCTACCTTCAAACCTTCAAATTACATTTAGAATCCAACTACTACTCACTACCTTGGTCCCAGCTACCATCACCTTTTTTTTTTAAGGAAGATTAGCCCTGAGCTAACATCTGCTGCCAGCTTTTTGCTGAGGAAGACTGGCCCTGAGCTAACATCCGTGCCCATCTTCCTCTACTTTATATGTGGGATGCCTACCACAGCATGGCATGCCAAGTGGTGCCATGTCGCACCTGGGGACTGAACCGGCAAACCCTGGACCGCCGAAGTGGAACGTGTGCGCACTTAACTGCTGTGCCACCAGGCCAGCCCCATACCATCACCTCCTGCCCAGATTACTGTACAGGCCTCTGCACCGATCTCCTTGCTTCTGTCCTAGGCCCCTACAATCTATTCTGACTACAGCAATCAAATGATGTTTTTAAAATAGAAGTCAAATAGAGGAACCTTTCATCAAAACCCTGCAACTGCTTTTCAGGTCACTCCGAGTAAAAGCCAAAGCCTCACATGACTTTAGAAGGCCCCACGTGATCTGGCCCCTCAGCTCCCTCTGACTTTACCCGGTACTACTCTCCTCCTCACTCTTCCCCAGTTGCAGTGGATTCTTTGCTGTCCTTTAACTCATCAGACACATTCCCGTGTGAAGGCCCTCACACTGGTTCTTCACTCTGCCTGGCAAACTTCCCCAGATCTCTACATGGCAAACTCCCTTATCTTCTCCCAAATCTTGGTCAGATGTCACCTTCTTAATAGGGTCCACCTTAACCATTCTATTTAAAATTACACGGGGCTGGCCCTGTGGCCAAATGGTTAGGTTCGTGCGCTCTGCCTCGGCAGCTCAGGGTTTCGCCAGTTCGAATCCTGGGCGCAGACATAGCACTGCTCATCAAGCCATGCTGAGGCAGCATCCCACATGCCACAACTGGAATGACCCACAACTAAAAATACACAACTATGTACTGGGGGGCTTTGGGAGAAAAAGGAAAAATAAAATCTTTAAAAAATAATAATAAAATAAAATAAAATTACAACTTGCTCCTCCAAATCTAGCATTCCTGATCAGTGTACTCTACTCTACCTTTATTTATAGTATTTATCAGTGAGCAAAAATATATACTGGACAATTTACTTATTATGTGTTTTTTTTTTTAAAGTTGGCACCTGAGCTAACAACTGTTGCCAATCTTCTTTTTTTTTCTCTTTCTTTTTCTCCCCAAAGCCCCCCAGTACATAGTTGTATATTTTAGTTGTGGGTCCTTCTAGTTGTGGCATGTGGGACTCTGCCTCAGCGTGGCCTCAGTGGCCATGTCTGCACCCAGGATCCAAACCAGTGAAACCCTGGGCTGCCAAAGCGGAGCGTAGGAACTTAACCACTCAGCCACAGGGCTGGCCCTATGTGTATTTTTAATAATCTATCTCCCCTACTAGGATGTAAGTTCCACGAGGGCAGGGATCTTTGTCCATGGCTGTATCTCCATAACTGGTTGCATGAACACTAACTGCCAAAGAAGAGGAGCAGATAAAATGCCTCTTGCAGGGGCCGGACCGGCTGGTGGTGCAGTGGTTAAGTTCGCACATTCCAATTCCGCGGCCCGGGGTTTCACCAGTTCGGATCCCAGGTGCGGACATGGCACTGCTTGGCATGCCATGCTGTGGTAGGCGTTCCACATATAAAGTAGAGGAAGATGGGCATGGATGTTAGCTCAGGGCTGGTCTTCCTCAGAAAAAAGAGGAGGATTGGCAGTAGTTAGCTCAGGGCTAATCTTCCTCAAAAGAAAAAAATTGCATAATAGCAAATATCACACACAAAAAATAAAATTGTTTAAAATAAATAAATAAATAAATAACATTTTAAAAAATAAAATAAAAAAGGTTAAAAAAAAAATAAAATGCCTCTTGCAGTGGCAGGTGGCGCCAGAAGAGCAGGTCTTCCCACCGCTGGGCTCTGCCCACCTCCCTCTAGTCTCATCTGCACCTCTGTTCCTGTCTCTCTTTGCATGGTTAGATACCTCTCATCATTCAGGTCTCTGCTTCAATGTCATGTCTTTTTCAGAACAGCCTTCCCTGCCACCCAATCTGATATTCCTACTCACTCATTCTCTTAACGCACCATGCTACTTTAATTTTCTTTATAGTCCTTATCGCTACCTGCAAATTTCTTGTCAATTCTTGTTAAAAGCTGTCCTTACCCACTCTATTTTTTTTCTTCTTCTCCCCAAAGCCGCCCAGTACATAGTTGTATATTCTAGCTGTAGGTCCTGTCCTTCTGGTTGTGTTATGTGGGACGCTGCCTCAGCATGGCTTGATGAGTGGTGCCATGTCCGTGCCCAGGATCCGAAACGGCAAAATCCTGGGCCGCCAGAGTGGAGTGGCAAACTTAACCACTTGGCCGCAGCACCAGCCCCTACCTGCTCTATTGAATTCCATACATACACTACAAAGTAAGCTGCATGAAATAGACTCTATTGTTCTACTCATCGCTGGATCCCCAACTCCAGGAACAGTGCCTGACGTGGAACAGGTGCTCAATAAACACTTGTTGAATGGATGGAGGCAGGTGAATTGGGCCCTGTGGGTGGGTAGGACTCACCCTACTCTGCCAAAGGGCATCAAGGTGTCCCTGGGGATCTTTAGGATGCCAACCCACAGGGAAGAGAAGGCTCCTCTGTTTGGGTGAGAGAGAAAAAGAGTCTCACCTCTGAATGGTTTCTTCCTGTTCCTTAACCATGTGCGCCAACTGCTGAAAGATGGAGCCGAGCTCAACAATTGTGGACTCGATGTTCTGCATGGTGTCTGCCCGACTCTGGATGTAGGAATCCTTCAGAGGAGAGAGAGCACATATGAGCACTGCGAGCTTCTGCAGGGTAGGGCCTGCCTCTTTAAGACCCTCCTAGGTTGCCATTCCACCCATGGCACATTCCAGACACTTGACTGTGGCCCACAGAAGAGGACAGAAGAGCAACCCCTCCCCAGTTCAGAGTCTGGGTACCTGCTCGTCAATGAGCTGCAGCTGCTGGCTGGTCCGAGAGTCTATCATGTCGATGGCCACATCCCCGGAGGCACGGGACTCTGCCCCCAAAACCACAGCACCACCCCCTGGGCGAAGAAAGAAGACATGGCACTTCTTAGTAGTTAAAAGGAGATTCAAAGCCCACATGCTCTGGATTTGAATCCCAGCCCTGGCACTTACTAGCCTTGTGACCCTGGACAAATCATTTAACCTCTCTGAGCCTCAGTTTCCTCACCTGTAAAATGGGGAATAATAATAGTTGCTTTCTCAAAGAGTGTTTGTGAAAATTAAATGAGAGAGTGTGAATAAAGTGAGTAACTGCACAGAAAATATTAGAAACTATCATTTTTCCAAACATGATTGAATTTACCCCCAACAGTAAGAATGTGGAAGACTATAAATGTGGATCATGAATCCCAGCAATTAGGTTTGACCTCTGAGAGATAAAGCCTAGCCACTTCCTTGCTCCTCCATTCTCCTAGCCACACCTGCCTTTAGAGGATGCTGTCACAACCAAAGTAACTAAGTTTACCCCTCAGGGCTCCCTGCATTGCCTGTAACTTACCCAGGTGGTTGGGGGCAAGGGGCAGGGCTGACACGGGTGCCCGGGAGAACTGCTCCCGCCGGCTCCTCTGCTGCTTCAGGTTCTGGGGTTGGGGAAGAAATGCAAAGGTCCTGAGGCCTCTGGAAAGCGGGCATGTTCAAGAGATCCTCCTGTCAGCCCATGACCCTGCTGCCCTCACCCTTCCACCTGTCCCTGTCCCATTTCCCTCTTGGGCCCTTACCCCCAGATTCCCATCCCTCCTACACAGATTCTTCTCACCTCTGTCCTCACTTCCAAAACTGATTTGAAGTCATTGGACATGGAGGCCAGTTTCGACTAGAAGAAAAGGAGAGTGGGTCAGCCAAAGAAGACAACACCTTCCTCCCTTTTGTCTCCCCCGTAGCCTCCCCCAGGTCCTACCTGCAGGGAGACCACGATAGTGTTGGAATGGGTTTGCAGGTGCCGGCCACTCTGGCTGCCCTTGGCCCTCACGAAATCCTGAAGTTGGGCAATTTGTTTATTGAGGCTATTGATATCCTGGTGGAAGAGCCAACAGAAAAAGGAGTGTCAACCAAGGAGTCCTCAGCAACCATCTATCTCTCCCACGTGGACAACTCCGGCAGGGACGTCCAGGAGGAAATTATTAGCAGGGGTGAGGGTATCTCAGACAGTCAGACCAGAGCGGCCTGCTGAGATTTCCCAAGCTCTGGCTCAGTCCCTACAGAGTAGAGCCAGAAAGAGGTGAAATATGGTTTCATCCATTTGTAAACAAATGACGTGTTTACCCTCTGCACCCCGCTGCCCTACTCCACCTTGTGAGGCCATGCTCATGGCCACAGAGCCCCTTAAAAGGCCAAAATCTTGAACCCAGGGCATGTTGACCAAAAAGCACCTGTGTAGCACTCAGGAAAAGGGAAGAGTCAAAGGCACACTGGTTTTCCAGAAGCATCAATGAAATGATTTTTACATACAGAATTCTGTGACTTGTCCAAGGTCATACACAATGAGTGAGTAGCACAGCCAGGCTTTCTACACCAGACCAATGCATCATCCACTCTCCAGTCCAGCCTGCCAAGGGCCACGTGAGACAAGGGAAATGAAGGAGGTGGCCAGGGGGTGGCAGAGAAAGCTTGCCCCTGGGCAGCCAGAGCCAGGGAGGGATCAGAGGAAGAGGAGAAGGGGGAATGGAATAGAGTCAAGAATAGTGACTTCAAGAAAAAGGATAGAAGAAAAACTAGATGAGACAACTTCTAGAGACCCTCCAATAGTCCCTTCAATCAGTATCCCAGCCCCAACCACTGAGATCCCTGGACGATGTCCACTGCTGACTGGTCTGTCCCTTTGGAGTTGAGGCAGCCTCCCCACAGCCCGGTGCAAAACTGCATTCCAGGTTTTTACCCCATAAAAATCTTCTCTCCCAAGTTTCTAGCTTAGAAGATGGCTCCACTTCCCACCTAGGCGCCCAAGCTAGAAGCTTCTAAGTCACATACTCACACCTCTTTAACCTACCTATATGCCACAACATAACCATAATCTACTGAGTGCTGACTGGGTACTCGGCCCCGTGTGAATACAACAGCAGCCTCGTATTTGTTTACCGTGTGCCACACAACATGCTAAGCAGCTTACAACTTCCCCTTTGCCCTTAAACTTCATATAGAAAACAACTCAATTTCCCCCCAGAAGTCATTCCTCCTTCTTCCTTCCTTTCCATTTTGATAAATGGCACCACCATTCATCAGTTGCTCAGACCAAAAACTTAAGAGCCATCCTCAATTCCTCTTTTCCCTTAATCCACATGGAACCTAAGCAGGAACTCACAAAGAACCTAGCTGATTGCAACATAGACTCTGAATCTGTCCACTCATCTCCTCCTCTTCTGAACACACCCTAGTCCAAAGAGTCATCTTCTCTCTCGCTCAAAAATCTCCAAGAGCCTCCTAAATGAGCTTCCTCTTAGAGCTTGCCCTCCTACAATCCACTTTCTACACAGCAACTAGAGTGATCTTTTAAACCAAAATGTCATCCTCCTGCTTAAAAATCTTCTAAGAGGTTCCACCAAATTTAGAATACAACCCAAATTCCTTACCTGGCTAACAGACTCCACAGGGTCTGGCCCCACCCATTCCTCTGACCTCATCCCCTGGCAGTCTCCTCACTTGCTATGCTGCAGCCACATTGGCCTCTTTTGTGTTCATCAAATGCATCAAGGGTGCCCACACTTCAGGACCCTTTGCTTTGCTATTCTCACTTTCTAGAAAGTGCTCCCACCAGATCTTTGGATGATTCACCATTCAGGTCTCAATGACCCTTCTTCAGCCAGGTCATCCTAGACCACCCCATCTACGGTGGGTCCCTACCCTAGTAACTCACTCCCTTTATTCCTTTAATAGGATTTACCACTATCTGAAACTGTCTTTTCTGTTTACTTGTGTAGGGTCTAGTCTACCCATTGAGAAAGGAAGTTCCCAAGGCCAGGGACCAGGCTGAATCCCTAGAACCAGGGAGCAAAAAGTCACTCAGAACATGAGTGATTGAATAAATAAACAGATGAATCTTCACAACAACCTTATGAGGTAGATACTGTTATCACCCTCTTATTATTTGTAAGGGAACTGAAGCTCAGAGTAGTTAAGCAGCATATCCAAGGTCACACCATAAGTGGTGGACATAGGATTTGAACTCAAGTCTGCCTGAATCCAGTCAGTGGTTCATTTTTTTTTTTCCTTTTTGAGGAAGATTAGCCCTGAGGTACCATCTGCTGCCAAACCTCCTCTTTCTGCTGAGGAAGACTGGTCCTGAGCTAACATCCATGCCCATCTTCCTCTACTTTATATGTGGGACGCCTACCACAGCATGGCATGCCAAGCAGTGCCATGTCTGCACCCGGGATCCGAACCTGCGAACCCTGGGCCACCAAAGCGTAACGTGCGCACTTAACCACTGTGCTACCAGGCCGGCCCAAGTCAGTGGTTCTTAAATGCCTATGCACTAACATCCCAAGAGTTCATGGAAACCTCCCTTTTCTATCCAGCGCAGCATCTCTTCAATGTGTCTGCCCTTTGGTCTCTGCCATAACCATCTTCATACTGAACAACTGTAGCAGCCTCCTCCTCAGCCTTTCTGCATATCTATGCTCCAGGAGTTTTTTTCCCCATGGTCATTCAATTTCACATTTTATTCTCATTACATTGTGAGGGAAAAGAAGGAATCACAACTGTATAGAACTGTGCCATACTGGTGTCTTTCAGACAGAACTGGGATCCAGGTTCTAACTGTCTCTGTAGCCTATGGCATACAGAGTGATTTCACACTCCTTAACAAGGACCACGATGACCTTCACAACCAGCCACCAATCTACCTTTCCAGCCTCATCTCCTGCCAATCACTTATTCAATCAACAAATATTGACTACCTACTATATGTCATACATCGTTACAGGATTTAGGATATATCTATGAACAAGCAGAAAGAAAAAACCCCAGCTCTTCTAGCACTTACATATGTGTGTGTATATATATATATTTTTTTTTGGAGGGGGACAATGTAGGTGGGAGAGAACAAGAGACAAACAAGAAACATAGTAAGTAAGTTAATTATAGAGAACGTTAGAATGTATCAAGTGCTATGAAAAAGGAAACATAGCAAGATAATGGAGATCAGAGTTTTGGGCAGTGGAATATTAAACAGCACGATCAGGATATGCCTTCCTGAGTAGGTAATACCTGAGCAAAGACTTGAACTTTCCCTTTTACAAGCCATGCCTCTGCACACGTTGTTTCCCCTATCTGGAATGTTCTTCCATTGCCTCTACACAGGCCTTGAAAGTAGCTCAGATTTCACCTCCTCTATAAAATCTTTCCCAGTGTTCCTGGACTGTCTCATTCATCTTTTTGTAAGATCTTTTCTGGACCATTTGCCTCCTACTCATAAGTATGAGTTTATGGGGCTGGATACCTATTCTAGATAATAAGCCCTTGAAGGCAGGAATTTTGCCTCCCGTTTGTGAGGCAAGGGCTCAGCACACCGCTCTCTATACAGTAGATGATCAATAAGTGTCCAGTGACCCAATGGATGAGCAGCATGTTTGGGGCTGGCTCTAGAAACTTGCTCTGGGCCTCTACGGCAATGGAAAATGATGGAAGCAATCCGATTGGAATGCTAGGCTCTATCGATAGCTAGTAGCTCACCTGTTTAATGATATAAGTTAGCTCCTCGATTTCCACTGCTTTATCATCAAACAGGGACTTGCGCTTTGCCACTGCAGAGACAAACAGGAAGCCACCACAGGTGAGGTCAGAGACAAGGCTCAGGGGATACGGTTCCTCGGCCCTCTTTGGTTCACTGCCCCACTTCTGAAAGACCCCAAGAACACTCACAAATTGTCAGCTTCTCCAGCTTGGCAAATGTGTTGCTGAGGTCTTTCCCGATGCGCCTGCAAATGAGCATGTGTGCGAATACCATGGGAAAGGGCAGGAGAGGGCCTATTCCCACACTAGCTCCAGCACCACCACTCATAGCCCTCACGGCCAAGGCCACCACAGGCAAGCCTACTT
Organism: Equus przewalskii; assembly: GCF_037783145.1. Lineage (NCBI taxonomy): Eukaryota > Metazoa > Chordata > Mammalia > Perissodactyla > Equidae > Equus > Equus przewalskii. The sequence continues at coordinate 24,400,877 of NC_091841.1, forward strand.
CTCAGCCACTGTATCACCCCAGCACCCCTGTATCTCTCAACTCACTTGGCCATGAGGGTGAATTCACTGCGCTGCCGGACAGCACGCAGAGCTGGCTTGTTTGTCTGGATTCCATTCTGAAAAGCAACATCAAAACATGAGACTTCAGCTCCCCCTCCTCATTTCCAGCTTTCACTGTTCCTAAGGCGTCCACTAAATTCTCTCTCTAGTACTAGTGGCATTCTCCACCAGGTGGTCTAGATAGCTTGACCCAGGTTCATATCTTGACTTCACCATTTACCAGCTGGGGGATTTGGGGGCAAGTTACTTAAACCATTCTGAATCTCTGTTTCCTCGTCTATGAAATGAAAACAATCCACACACCTCCTGTTGTTGTTGCTAAGATTAAATGACATAAGGGCCGTAAAGTATTCCAGCCAAATACTCAGTACACTGTAAGCCCTAAATAAATAGTAGCTGGTATTACCATTTTACTCCTTGAATCAGGGAATCAAACAGGATAACTGGAAAGCTCTTGGGGATCATATAGAAGAGCAGTTGTTAACAAGAGCTGAGCAGTAAAGATATTTTAAAATAGTCACTTAGGGGGCCAGCCTGGTGGTGCAGTGGTTAAGTTTGCACGTTCCGCTTCGGCGGCCCAGGGTTCGCTGGCTCGGATCCTGGGTGCGGACATGGCACTGCTTGGCACGCCATGCTGTGGCAGGTGTCCCACATATAAAGTAGAGGAAGATGGGCACGGATGTTAGCTCAGGGCCAGTCTTCCTCAGCAAAAAGAGGAGGATTGGCAACAGAAGTTAGCTCAAGGCTAATCTTCCTCAAAAAAAAAAAACAAAAACAAAAAGAAAAGAAAAATAGTCACTCAGGTCCCACTTAGAAGAAAGTCTGGACTGAGAGAAGGGAATCTAATTTTTTAAAAAGCACTCCAAAATGATTTTAGTAAAATTAAAATGATTTTAGTAAAAATTAATTATCTAGGCCTGGCCAGAACCACTATGTGCGTTCCACTTCAGCTGCCCAGAGTTCACAGGTTCGGATCCGGAGTTCGGATCCCGGGTGCGGACCTAGCACCACTCGTCAAGCCACACTGAGGCAGCATCCCACATAAAGTAGAGGAAGATTGGCACAGACTTTAGCTCAGCAACAATCTTCCTCAAGCAAAAAGAGGAAGATTTGCAACAGATGTTCGCTCAGGGCCAATCTTTCTCACGAAAAAAAAATTAATTCTCTAGGAAACTTCATTTTACAGATATAAAAACTGAGGCCCAACTACAATAACTTCCTGTGGTCACAAAGCAAACTTGTGGTAGAACTATATTCAAGAGAACTAGACTTCAAGGTGCATGTCTCTGAGCTAAAGGCTCTTTCTAGAACCTGTTTCTTATCCAAACCAAATATATAGCAGCCACCTCTCACTCTCAGGTATTCCTTCCAGAATAGCAACCCTAGCCTCCGTGGGATTCCTCCCCCCAAAAAGTCTAGATCCTTGCCCCTAGATAGCTAGCCTACCTCTTCTCTATTTCTTAGTAGATCCTACTGCCCCCTCCAAGACTGCTCAGTTCTCTATCTGGTTCCCCCAAGAATGACTTCAATCAGCAGTGCTGGAGCACAGCCTCTCCCAGATTTGAGTGAGGCTCACTCTTGCCTTTGCCTCTCCAGATCCTTACCTGACGGCTCTGCAGGGACTTGCAGGCGGACAGGAACTCCTGGGTCCGATCCCGGCAGGACATGGTGTCGGGAGGGGGAGGGGCCAGGGCCACTGGCGGGGGCAGAGGGGCGATGTCGCTGCTGCTACTGCCAGCAGTTGCAGGGGACAGGACCTGTGTCTTTGAGAGACCCAGGTAGACACCCTGATCCGTGTTCTTAGACCCGTAGCGTTTCCGCGGGATCATTGAGACGCATAACCTCGGACTGTTGTGGAGGGGAGAGTGTCATTCCCCAGGCAGGCTTCTTCCCCACAAATTCCCCCCCAACCAGCAAATCCTCGGGCCCCTTCTCTCTAGGCACGGACTTTCGCGCCCAAAGCCACCCGCAGATCCTGGGGCCGGCCCGCAGCGGGCAGGGCCCCGCTTCCTCTCCGGCGTCGGCCGTCCCCCTCCTCGACTCTTCTAACTTGGCCCTGGCGGCCAGAGCGCGGGCTGGGGGCCCTGAAGTGGAGCCAGGGCCAGAGCCACGTCCCGTGGCCCCGAGGCTCCAGCCCGGCCTGTGCAACTGCCCCAGGCCCTAATTGGGCCCTCACGTCTCCACGGGTTCCTTCGATTCCTTAGGGAGAAACGGTGACGGACCTCCTGAGGTGGACACACTTCGGTGGGCGGAGGGGGGAACCTCTAGGTGTTTATTTGAAACAGGAAGTCCCACCCCCGCCAAAATCCCGCCTTCTGGAGGATTGCAGCCGCTGATTAGCTAATGCTGACGTCTTTCTCAACAGGGGTCTTCCTGATTGGACAGCGAGGTATTCGCTCACCCCCGAGCTAGGCCGGCTGGACTTACCCGCTTGCCCCTGGTTCCCTTCCCCCCGCCCGTCGCCGCCCCCAGCAAGCCGCTGCTCAGAGCTGACACGGCCGCCAGACCCCTGTTGGAGCCAGTCCTACCTCCCCTCTGACGCCTGCCGCCGCCGCCACTGCCACAATCTCCCGGGTCGTCACCGCCTCCTCCCCGGGAGCCGAAGCCGCGGAAACCAGACCAAAGACTGGAAGCCGCCACGTCACCCACACGTAACCCCACCCCCGGTGACGACAGGGCAGTGACACGCCTATTCGAGCCCGGTGATCCAAGGGACACGCCCCCCACTCAAATGCAAGAGCGACTGCGCCCTCCCATTGGCTAGGCCGCCTCCGTCACCCCGCCCCCAAGGAACTAGAGCCGGAGACCCGGGGGCTGGATCAGCCTCGGAGGAGGAGCCTTAAAGAGCCCGCAGCCCCACTGGTGCCCAGGCCCAGTGCGCCCGGAGCCAGCAGCGGAGCAGTAGCGCTCGGGCAGGTACACGTTAGAAACTTTATTTTCTGGAGGCTGGGGTGGACTGAGAGTAAGGCTGGGGTCACCCCTTCTCTGGCTCCTCTGGGATCTCCTCGTTTTTGCCCTCCACGACCGCACACCCATGCTTTTGAGTTTGATTTGATAGCCTCTTGGTTGACCGCGCGGAGCCCCGACGACTGAACAGGGATAGCCGCCGCCACACCACGGTGATCAGAAGGCTTTCGTTCGACTTGCGATTCCGCTGCTGGTCCGGAGAGTCCACATCGACCCTTCCGCTGCCTGCGGGGATGACCAGGCCACTAAGCTCCGCTTTACCCTCCCCGGTCCAACCTCCTGGGCAGTCCCGTGGGGACAGTCCCCTCTCCCACTTTCTAGGCCCCCCTGGTGTTTTTCTCGTCCCACCTTCCTCGACTTCCTCCGATTCCTTGCCCTGCTCATCGGAGGTGTGAGAGTCCTTGTCTTGGCAACAGCCCATGGCCCTGCACGGCCCCCAGAGAGGCCCCGCACTACGTGCCACCCACGCCAGCCCTCCCGACTGCTGCCGGCTTTGTGACGTCAGATATCCCTCAGCCCCAGCTCTGGAGGCAGCTAGCCCTCTTTCCTTTCTCCCACCACAAAAGGCTGAGAGTCATAGGGGTGTTGAGCTTTTTATTTACAAAGTGAGCACAGGCTCTTCAGGGGCTAGTGGACCCAGGCCGCTTCTTCTTTCTCCGTTTGGTTTGGAGAACCCCTTGGGTCTGCTCCAAATCAGGGAGCCTCCGCTTGGCAGCTGCCTCCAAGGATGCCCAAAGTTCATCTGTCTCAGTGTCTTCTGGGGGCACCTTCTTGGGCTCTTGAGGCTCTTGGGGCTCATCCTGGTGAGCGAGAGAAAAGCTTAGGAGTCAGGGGCACAGCAACAGACTCAGGGAAGAAGGCTCTAGCTGGAAATAATCTCTCCAGGCACCACCCCTTTTATGTCCTGCTCCCAGAAACCATTCTCATCCATGCTCCTTGCTCACCCTTGGCAGTAACCCTGTCAGGATTATAACTATTAACACCCCTCAGAGAAATTAAGTAACTTGGCAGGTCGATGGACAGTTCCAGGTCTGTATTCCAACTGCTTCCTTTTTCTCTCCACAGGGAAATCCTCACATCTATGCCCTTGGGTCCCACATTCCCAGACCCAACTGCTTACCTCCCAGTTATCCCTGCCTGACAGGAGGAGGCAGTTCAGTTGAGACTTGAGATAAACCTGCAAAAGATGAGGGGTCTTAAGGAGCCAAGCATGCTGAAACAGAAAAATGAAAGGTGGGAACAGGAGGCAGCAGGCTCTCACCTTATGCTCCAGGCCCCGTGGGTTCCGGATCCTGTGTACCCTCAAGACTCTGTCCAAGCCACAGGAGGCTAGGAGGGGCTTTGAAGGGTGGCACTGCAACCCTCGGACACTGCCCGCCAGCCCCTTCAGACAGCCCAGTAGGCGCCCTGGAGAAGAGGGCAGACATCAGTGCTAGCTGACCAGCCAACGACCATTTATTGAGTGTTTACTATTCAATCACTTTATGTTTCAATATTTAATCCTCAACATAATGCTGAGAGAGGAGTTTTATGGAGGATATTAATGATATCTCCATTTTACGGGAGAAGGAACTAAGGCACAGGGAGATGCAGTAATTTGTCCAAGGTCAAAGCTTTTGGTGAAACCAAGATTTGAACCCAGGCAATCTGCACCTGAAGGAGGGCTCACCACTCCATTGCACCCTCTGAGAGTGAATCCTGCCCTTCCTCCCACCCCTTCCCCTCCCCCAAGGCTCCCTAGTCCACTCACCTTGCCGAAGGTCAATTTCTGCCAGCTGCCCATGAGTGTTCCCCACGATCACCGAACTGAGGAGGAGAGCAGAGGCAGGTGGGGTCAGCAGGAGCTTTCTGGAGTCCTTCCTGAGCCCCACTCTTCACCCTCTAAACACTCACTTGCCCCCAGGAGTGAGGGTCATCGCTGTCAGTGGGTACTCTCCATAGGTGGCTTCTAGGACTGGCCGGCGTTGGGGGGAAGCTGGATCATAGACACGGACCTGGAAGAAGACTGAGGCATCACAAGAGTGCCCTCACCCCACATACCCACCTCTGGCTTTTCCACATCTTCACACCTTCCTTCATACACTGCTTTCTTGTTATGACCCACTCTTAGAGAAACTTTCTCATTTGAAATGCATCCCTCTTCACTGAGTGTTGAGGGGTGGGGAGAGCTGCTGTCCATTCAGGGCTGAGGGGAGAGGTCTCCCAGGTTGGGGGGTGGCACATTCCTGTAGTCTGCATGTGTGAGCATTCCATTCCCCCATACTCCCATCTTGGGATGGAATTGCAAGTCCATCCCATTGTCAGGGTGCTACATTTCAAGCAGAGAAGTTTAGCCTCAACAAGGAAGGAGAGAGGAAGTCCGCACGTGTTTTGAGCAGAGGCACTGATCAGACTTCAATATGCAGGAGCAAAGGAAACAGAGCAAATAGTGACTCAGCCTTGTCTGGGTCTTAGGACTTCCAATGAGACCAGCTGTCAAGATCCCCAGTGGGGCTCCTCCTGTAAAGTGGAGGAGCTGAGGCCAGAGAGGGGAGCATCAGGCCTGGGTCCCAAAGCAAACCAGAGGCTACATCAGGACCAGAACAGTTCTCCTGACACCCAGTCCAACGTCGTCTCTTGACACCTGCACCATGTGATTCTACTGTGAAAGGAACACTCCCTTCTCCTTTCTTCCAGGTGGGAGGAAAAGGAACAGTCATAGCTCAGGAAACTCCATCCTAGAATGCAGTAAGAGAAGGTCACTGGCTCAGCCACAGGGTTGGAACGGATGTGGGAGTGCTCCCTCCTCTGAGAGCTCAGGGAGAGAAGGACGGTGAGAAAGGCAGCTGTGCCAAACGACGGGGGCTGAGCCCGCACAGAGAGGCTGTTTCTCTAGGAGGATGCTTAATACCAGGAGGAGAGAGGGGTAGGGCAGCGCCTCACCTGGTGGTACCCTGTACAGGTGACGAGCTTCTGTGACTCTGGGAGGAACTGTATGTCCTGGTCCCAGATGGGAACCCGCAGGTCGAGCCAGTCATTCCGCACCTGGGATAGGTGGAGGAGAGAGGTGTGAGGGGCTCATTGTGGCCCTTCCTTCGGCCTTCCATTATCGTCCCTTAAAGCCCACCTGGTCTCTGACTCATAGTCAGTGGCCTCAGGCTCCCTGGACCTCAGACCCAGCCCCTCCCCAATCCCATCACTCACATTCTTGGCCCTGAACACAGGCTCCTCAGACCCCTGTAGATCCCACACCTTCAAAGCATTCTCCTTCCCACCTGTGGCAACCACATGGGGATGTGCTGGGTCTTGGCGCATCCTGCACACCCCAGGGCCCACCCTCAGTTCCAGGAGCTGAAAAAAAAAAAAGGGAGATGAGAGTCAGTTCCAGAGTCCTTAATCCTCTTCCCCAAAGCCCTCATTTGGCTCCTATGCTGGCCCCTGCCTTCCCCAACCATCAGGATCAGGGAAGGGGAGCCTCACTGGGTCAGAGGATGCCTCTTTGTCATTGTCATGCCAGACTCGGAGAATCCCAGAATCCACACATGTGATGAGGGTGCTGCAGGCAGAAAGAATAGAGTTAGGTTAAAAAAAAAAAAAGTCTAAGAGTTTTCTAGGCCCCAGTCAACCCATCCCCAAATTCATATTAACTAGATTCCTTGTTCCTAAAGAAGACTCTAAGTGACAAACGTCTGGGCAGGGCTTGACAGCTCCCAGCTTCCCTGTCTGTTATCTCAATTTCCTCAACAGGGTGAGGGTTTACCAGTTTTATAAGTGATGAAACTGAAACTCTGAGAAATTAAAAAATTTGCTCACTCAGCTATAAATGCCAGAACCAGAGCTGGAAATCAAGCCTGTGACAGTGAAGAGCAGGACACCTTTGCTATTCCACAGCTACATCTGGGGACTCTGACCCTGCTAGTCTTTCTGAATCTTGAGTTGGTCACAAGGGGTCAGGATCAGTAGCTCTGAAAGTATTGAAATGGTACTGGTCTGGATTTAGGGTTTGGCCAAAGTAAATACCAGCTTCTTCTCTCGAGTTCCCTATTCTGGGTTCCAGACACTAAATATCACACTCTCAAAGTACCCCTCCCAGGGACGGCCCTACCTATGGTATAGTGGTTAAGTTTGGCCCCTTCCACTTTGGTGGCCTGGCTTCAGTGGCCCAGGTTCACAGGTTTGAATCCTGGGTGTGGACCTAGACCACTTGTCAGCCACACTGTCGTGGCAACACACATATAAAGTAGAGGAAGATTGGTACAGATGTTAGCTCAAGGCTAATCTTCCTCAGCAAAAAAAAAAGAAAGAAAGAAAGAAAGAAAGAAGAAGAAGTAGTACCCCTCCCTTAAAGCCCAAGCAAGTCTCTTCCCAGGATGGGTATGCCTGAGCCTATGCTCTTTCTCACATCTGCCCACCCTCCCCACCTTGGTTCAGGCTCAGTATCGCTTGCCTGGGCTGTGGCAACAGTCTCCCAGCTGCTCTCTCTCCAATCCATCCTCCACAGTCCCACAGGCTCACAGCTCTGACTATAGCACTTCCCACTCAAAATCCAATAACACCCCACCACCTACAAAGCAGAAGTGCAAATCTCTCAGCGTGCCACTTAAAGCCCTTTACATTTTTTTTAAAAAGATTGGCACCTGAGCTAACAACTATTGCCAATCTTTTTCTTTTTTTTCCTGCTTTTTTCTCCCCAAATCCCCCCAGTACATAGCTGTATATTCTAGTTGTAGCCTTCCAGTTGTGGCATGTGGGACACCGCCTCACCATGGCCTAAATGAGCAGTGCCATGTCCATGCCCAGGATCCGAACCAGTGAAACCCTGGGCCGCCAAAGCAGAGCGCGCTAACTTAACCACTGGGCCATGGGGCCGGCCCCAAAGCCCTTTACATTTAATCCCAACCTACTCTGCCCATCTTGTATTAAAATGCTGCCTTAGCTTCAACCCTCAAATGCTATTTATCTTCCCTGAAGTGTACCCTTTAGCCTGACACCAATCCTTGGCCTCTGCCCTTTCTAGAATGCCCTTACCCCTTTCTCCACCTGTCAAAATTCTACCCATCCTTTGAGGCCCAGTTCAAACATCTCACCCCCAAAGAGCCTTCTTCAGATGTGACCTGTCAGAATTAACACCACCAAACCTACACAGCCTGTTCACAGTCTTCTCTCTCCATCTTTAGAAGAAAACTAGGCCAGTAACCTAATCTCTCGCACTTTCCTATCCAACATTGGGAGCTTCAGCACCTTGGTGATTGTTAACTTTCCATCTAAAAACATATTCTAGGGACTGCCCCGGTGGCGCAGTGGTTAAGTTCACACATTCCACTTCGGAGGCCCAGAGTTCGCCAGTTCGGATCCTGGGTGCGGACATGGCACCGCTTGGCAAGCCATGCTGTGGTAAGCGTCCCACATATAAAGTAGAGGAAGATGAGCATGGATGTTAGCTCAGGGCCAGTCTTCCTCAGCAAAAAGAGGAGGATTGGCAGCAGATGTTAGCTCAGGGCTAATCTTCCTCAAAAAAAAAAAAAGATAAATAAAAATAAAAAGTAATTTTAAAAAGCATATTCTAAACTATTAAATGACTTGCTCAGGATCACCCAAAAGGTTATGGAGCCAGGAGAAAAACGCTGGAAGATGCAAACTCTAGGAAGGCTTGTACTATGGGTGTCTGGTTTACCTGTAGCCCTTGCATTTCGCCCAATGCCTATAACTCAGTAGGTGTTCAATAAATGTTTGTTATGAATGAAGGAAGGCAGGACACAAGTCCCTGTCACCCAGCCCAGGCCCGTCTCACCTAAGGGTTGATGGCTATTATTCGGCCGTCCTGCGGGAACCTCAACGTTCTCCCTACGACCTGAGCGTTCGGCGAGGGGCTCAGTCTTACCCGTCCACCTGGGCGAGCCCTCGGAACGTGCCCTCCCCTCCGGGACAGTGCCTCTGGCCCTGGAATCTGCCCTCTTCGATGCTGAAGTGCCTCACTGTCCTGTCGGCGCAGCCCACCAGGATCTGCGGGCAGAAGAAGGCAGGATGGCGAGGACAGCGAGGCCGCCGTGCCCCGACCCCCCAGCTCCGGCCCGGCCAGCGGCCGCTCACCTGAGTCTCGCCGCCGGCGCCCCAGCACAGGGCGCTCACCGCCTCCTCGCGCCGCGGCTGTCCCGTCGCCGTGAAGTTCGCCGCCTGTTTGCGCTGAAGGTTCACCCCTGCGGGTCGCAGGCGTCAGTCGCGTCGGGGACGCAAGCGGACGACCCCCCGCACTTCCCGACGCCCGGCCGCGCCACGCACCTTTCAGGATCCCAGTCTCAGTGCCGACCCACACATGGTTCCAGCGCGCCCCAGCAGCCGCCATCACGGAGCCAGAGGGCCGGCAGCGCGCACTTCCGGCGCAGCGTCTGCGTCACCGGAGCGCGCCGAGAGCCATCCTCGACGAACGCCGTTCCTGGGCGTTTAAAGAGCTGGAAGAGCGAAGATCCCTTGCCTGTTGCGGCTGGTTTTGCTTTACGAGAACGAAGTCTGGAGACGCTTGCAGATTGACAGTGGAGAGTTGAGGAGTAACCTGACCATTTCATACTTGAAGTGGAACGCCTCCTAACTGGACCGCGACGCCGGTCGAGCCAGGCCTAGTCCCTGTCCGTCCTCCAAAGCATCGCGGAAAACCTTTTCTGTGCAAGACAAGCGCCCCCTTCAGAAACGATTCAGATCACTCATGAGGCGCATGGCTTCAACCTCGAGTATAAAAGACACGGATGAAGAAAGACGGGGAGGGCATCGTTTTTATTTCCTCACATTGAAGTTTGGTGATGGTAAAAAATTAGCTCAAACTGAGAGTGAAAATCTTCAAAGGTAACAAAAACAATATTTCTCCCAAGCATAAGCTGCAACTTTAAAATGTAACGGGCCGGCCTGGTGGCGCAGCGGTTAAGTGCGCACGTTCTGCGTAGGTGGCCCTGGGTTTCCCCGTTCGGATCCCAGGTGCGGACATGGCACTGTGTGGCAAGCCATGCTGTGGTCGGTGTCCCACGTATAAAGCAGAGGAAGATGGGCACGGATGTTAGCTCAGTGCCAGTCTTGCTCAGCAAAAAGAGGAGGATTTGCAGCAGATGTTAGCTCAGGGCTAATCTTCCTTGAGAATAATTAATTAAAATGTCCTAACGGCCCCCTTCTTGAGTGAGTACTGTTTTCTTACTGAGAGGTTGTGTTCTCTGAAATCAGAGACTATCAGAAACTTCTTCATTTCAAATTATAGCCGTATGAATGAAGCATCCCACTCTTGCCTGGCGGATCTAAATCCTCCACGAAGCAGTAGCCTTGATTTCCAGCTCAGCTGCAGAGCTGCCGATAGGAGTTCTGAGCATAAACATTCCACATTCTCTAAATTTTGTATTACCAAGGAAACGGCACCCTCGCTCTACTTCGCAGTCCAGACCTGATGCTGACCTCTTTCCACACAGCCCTGCTTTGTGTTGAGCGTATCAACAAGCTATTTATTTTCTTTAAAAAAAAAAAAAAAATCTTTCTTATTTAACGTATCCCATCTTTTTTTTTTTTAAGATTTTATTTTTTTCCATTTTCTCCCCAAAGCCTCCTGCTACATAGTTATATATTCTTCCTTGTGGGTCCTTCTAGTTGTGGCAAGTGGGACGCGGCCTCAGCGGGGCTCGGTGAGCAGCACCATGTCCGCGCCCGGGATTCCAACAAACGAAACACTGGGCCGCCTGCAGCAGAGCGCGGGAACTTAACCACTCGGCCACGGGGCCAGCCCCTCAACAAGCTATTTAAATTAAACCTAAACTCTGTATTTCCCTTTATTTTTGAGACGTCCAACCATTCATTCCTCTGCTGGAAGGTCTACCCTTGTAAAGTTGGGAACACACCCGGGGTTCTAAGATTGATGCGGCGAGACCAATGGCCTCCCGTTTACTATTAGGGGAAAACTAAAAGCTGAAGAACGACAGAAGGACCAAGCACTTTCTTACATAAGACAAACAAGGACTTTAAAAAAGAGTGCACCCTTCCTAGAAGTATAGTAGTAATGCCAGTGGATGCACAGCCAGAAAAACCTAGCTGGCATTCGAGTTTCTTTTTCGAAAGCTTTCTTAGCAGACTATCCTGCAATAAAGAACGCACCAGGCACGCTGGAAAGTACGAACACTGACCTACCGCTTAAATATCTAGAACAACTTTCTTCCGTAGGTGAACACTTTCCCTACCATTTAATTACACTAACTACATTGTAGCATAACTTCACCCAGCGTTACTAGCAAATGCCCCAAAACCGAAAGTAACTTCCTTCATAAAGTGGAAACAGTTATCACTGACGATACTAAACTCAACGTCGTAACTAAATACATTATGGATGAAGTACCGCACTATCTAAAACTAGAACAGATTTTCGATTCTTACTTTGAAACCACAGTTACTCCCCTCGAAGGGGATGCACCGTTCCTGGAAGTACTGCAATACCAGGTCGATGCGTGGAGTGGACGGAGCAAGCTCCTATTCCATCTCCTAATTCCAAAAATCCATTTAATATATTGTCCTCGGATAGAGGACGTATCAGATATTAAACTGATAAGAACAGATACTACACTTGATCTTAGCCAAAAGGCCGAGAAGCGATACCAGTCATCGTGTCTCCCAGCCAGCCTTACCCTTACTTTAGCTTTCGCAGTTGTGGTGACTTTTAGGGCATAATGATTACATTACCTTTCAAAATGTATTCTTTCCTAAACTCATTTCCTCATTATTTTCCCTTCACCATAATAGCTAGATTTTGGGAAACAGACCTTAAATAGGGTTCTTTACCGCTTCGCCTGCCTGCTCACGTTCGGTGGCTTTGCATAAACCCGCCCCTCCACTTTTTTACATTCTCGGGATTGGTTCACACATATGCTGTGATTTCAGTGCCCGTGTGGTCTCTATTTCTCCCAGACTGTGGCGTTAGGCTTCCATCCTGAAGACTGGGACGCTCCTAGGGGCGGCTGGGCGGTGGTCTCCAATAAGCGATTGCAGGGGCGGCGGGGGGGCGGTGCCCCATCCGGGACATTTATTTGAAGAGGCCGCAGTTGCGAGCGCGAGCTTTGCAGTCCAAAGAACTGAGTTGGGATCCCGGCTCGCCAGTTCCTGAGTGGACGTGAGGCGTGTTGCCTGGGCTCCTCTCCCTTGTTAAGTGGGGGAAGGATAACACGCGTTTATGGAGTGGTTGTGAAAACCGAGGGCACCTTGTGCGCTGGGCCCAGAGCTGACGGCGAAGGTTGGCCTTTAGGACTGCGTTCCCCTCGCATCCTGGAGCTCCAGGCTCCCTTCTGCGCCTCCCCTTGACTTGTAACATCCCCCTCCCCACCCCACCCCCTCCCCACCCCACCCCACCCCCTCCCCACCCCACCCCCACCCCACCCCACCCCCCCACCCACCCCCTGTTGCATCTTGCCGTTTGCACCATCCGTCACTCACCCTTGGCACTTCACAAAGGGGAAAAGATGCACCAAGAAAAACGTTTTGGAGGCTCCTTCTTCCTAAATCCAAGATCCAAGCGGCGGGAGGGAGGGGGTGAGATCCGTGTAGGTAAAATGTAAATGAAGCAATTTTTTTTATAGGCTCAAAGCAAAGCCCGGCTGGATGAAAGGGATTAATATCCGGCCCTGGCTGAGAACGGATTTGAGGTCCTATTTCCTTGGAGACACTATTAATATAAATGTGGAAGATTCTGTTCGAAACCTCTTTAGCTGAAGCTCTACTCTGAGGCCGGAAATAGAGGCCACGTCTGTGTCAAAGCGCCTGCATTGTATGGAAAAAAAAAGAGGCGGGGGCGCGGCCAGGTGGCTAAATGGTTAAATTCCTGGGCTCCGCTTTGGAGGCCCAGGGTTTCGCCGGTTCCGATTCTGGGCGCGGACACGGCACCGCTCATTGGGCCATGCTGAGGCGGGGTCCCACATGCCACAACTAGAAGGACCCACAACTAAAATATACAACTATGTACTGGAGGGATTTGGGGAGAAAAAGCAGAAAAGAAAAAAAAAAGCGCTTGCAGAGGCATGGCTGAGGTCCTTTAGGCAAGAGTGGGGCCTTCCATTCTCATGGATATGATTTCAACTAGCAGAGTTTCTGGTAATCTATGATTTTAGAGAACAAAATTCTCAGCACCGTGTCCCTTATGTTAATAAACAGAAGCAGTTTCTACAGGTTCCTAAGTAAAACCGGAGGCTCCAGGGAGAGGCTGAATCAAGGGGGTGTGGTGGGCAGAATGATACCCCCACAAACATGCCCCTGTCCTAATTCTCAGAACCTCCGAAGGTGTTCCCTTCCCTGGGAAAGGCACTTTGCATTTACGGTTAAATTAAGGATTTGAGAAGGAGAGATCATCTTGGATTATCTGGTGGGCCCTGTATAATCACAAAGGTCCTTATTAGGGTAGGGAGTAGAGGGAGACAGGAGGCTCCGTCAGAGCATAGCGGCAGGAGAAAGATTTGATGCATCGTTGCTGGCTTTGAAGATAGAAGGGAGTCATCAGCCAAGGAGTGTGGGCGCCTCTAGAAGCTGGAAAAGGCAAGGCAATAGATTCTTTCTTAGACCCTCCAGAAAGGAATGCAGCCCTGCTGACACAGCTTGATTTTAGCCCAGTGAGACCCATTTTGGAGTTTTGACATCCAGAACTGTAAGATAATAAATTTGTTTCGTTTCCAGCCACTGAGTTTGTGGTAATTTTTTACGACAGCAGTAAAAAAACGAATACAGGGGCAAATGCAAAATTCGTTTTCTTTCTTTCTTTTTTTTGAGCAAGATTAGCCGTGAGCTAACATCTGTTGCCAATCCTCCTCTTTTTGCTGAGGAAGACTGGCCCTGAGCTAACATCCGTGCCCATCTTCCTCCACTTTATATGTGGGACGCCTACCACAGCATGGCTTGCCAAGCTGTGCCACGTCCGCACTCGGGATCCAAACCAGCGAACCCCAGGCCGCCAAAGTGGAACGTGTGAACTTAACCACTGCACCACTGGGCCGGCCCCTCAGTTTCTTTCAATCCCAATCTGCTCCAAATTCTGCGAGATCCAACCTGGGGAAGGCCCCAGCTGCCCAGCTGAGCAGGCTTCAGTCCTTCTGCCCAGGCTGCATCCAAGGGTCCTGGAGCACAGATCTCTTGGTGGGCAGCTCCCCAGTTGGGTCTCAGAGGTCAGCAGTAGCCCTGTTCCTCCTCTGAAGCAAAGGCAAGTGGGAGTGGCTCCCTCCCTCATTCTGCTATTATCCCTGCCTCTTGCTGTGTGGATACAGAAGGCTGGTAGTAAGGGTCCCACAAGAACTTGTGAATACATTTGCTCCTTGGGAGGCCATTTGTCTATTTGCTTATGCTTACTGAGCAGACACTCTACAACGATAAGCAAAATCAGACATGGACCTTGCCTTCATGATGTTTATAGTCTACTGGGGAAAACTGAGAGATGGCTCCCCTGATCCTCGCGGCAAGAGATGAAGGTGGCTGTGATGGCAGAGATGGAGAGAAGTGGAAGAGTTCACAGAGATTCACTGACCTTGATGACAGGCAAAGTGAGGCCAAGGGAAGAATATTCTTTCCATGTGGGTACATTTAAACTTTGTAACAATGTTTTATTTTCATGAAACTAATATAAACTGTCAAGTAGTGTGCAAAGGCTTATAACAACCTCCTCTCCAATTTACACCCCCCTTTTAACTCTTTAAACTTTTTTTAATGGTACTTCCCTCTATATTTATAAATCGATTAGACAATTTTAGACTTTCCTTTTTTTGGGCATTCTTGAGAGGAAGATGTTATAAACTTGAAAACCAACACGCTATGAAGCAGATCAAAGAAATGCATTGTCAACTTGAAGAGGTTTTTAATTTTTGTTGCATTCCCCAAATCTGTTGAGAATCTGTTGTAGGCTTTCCCCAAATAAACATGTCTGCCTTACATAATTTTGCGTACAATTTCCAGGGGGACTTGTAGAGCATTCACTAACCTAAAAGTTAACAACCACAGCCCTAAAAAAGACAGAAGAACCTGCCTGAAGGAGTCCAAACACCTGAAAAGAGGCCACATCAAGTGAAGGAAGAGGATCTGGAAGTCCTGGGGGCCCTTGTGGGCAGGCCTGTCCAAGGGCTGTCCGAGAGAGCCCTGGCTCCAGGACTTAAGAGTGGCTATCCTGGGCCCATTTTCTTTTCTTTTTTCTTTTTTTTTTAAAAATTTTTTTATTGAGTTAATGATAGGTTACAATCTTGTGAAATTTCAGTTGTATATTATTGTCTGTCAATCGTGTTGTAGGTGCACCCCTTCACCCTTTCTGCCCACCCCCTACCCCGCCTTTCCCCTGGTAGCCACTAATCTGTTCTCTTTGTCCACATGTTTAAACTCCTCATGTGAGTGGAGTCATACAGAGATTGTCCTTCTCTATCTGGCTTATTTCACTTAACATAATTCCCTCAAGGTCCATCCATGTTGTTGCAAATGGGACGATTTTGTTCTGTTTTACGGCTGAGTAGTATTCCATTGTATATACATACCTCATCTTCTTTATCCAATCATCTGTTGATGGGCACTTACGTTGCTTCCACATCTTGGCTATTGTAAATAATGCTGCAATAAACATTGGAGTGCATAGGACTTTTGGAATTGCTGACTTCAAGCTCTCTGGATAGATACCCAGTAGTGGAATAGCTGGATCATATGGCAGTTCTATTTTTAATTTTTTGAGGCATCTCCGTACTGGTACTGTTTTCCACAGTGGCTGCACCAGTTTGCATTCCCACCAGCAGTGTGTGAGGGTTCCTTTTTCTCCACAACCTCTACAATATTTGCTACTATTTGTTTTAGTTATTTTTGTCATTCTAATGGGTGTAAGGTGATATCTTAGTGTAGGTTTGATTTGCATTTCCCTGATGATCAGTGATGATGAACATCTTTTCATGTGCCGATTGGCCATCGTATATCTTCTTTGGAGAAATGTCTGTTCCTGGGCCCATTTTCCCTCACGGCAACTCTGACCTGGAGTTAGGCAGGTCCTGGAAAAGAGGCACCAACTCTCATCTTGGCCATCAACCCCACCCTCTTTGCCAATTTGTTTTGATTCCCTGGCTCTCTAGGAATTCAAATTTTCTACTCCTACTTACACTCTCTGCTGAAATGATCTCATCCAGTGCCTTGGGTTTCCCTCCCATCCATTCCCCGGTGACAACCTATTCCCTGTCTCCAGCCTGACTGGTCAGTGGTGCCCGGCACCCTTCCTGGTGCTTTACGTGTATTAACAACCTTAAAGGATAAGTGGGTATCATCATCTTCCCTCTTCTGCTGATGGGGAAATGGAGGTGCAGCAGGTGAGGTGACTTTCTTAAAGTCACATAGCTATTAAGTGGCAGAGACAGACTCCAAACCCAAGTGGCCTGGCTTTGGAGCCCACATTCCTAAACCCTATGCCATACCGTCCTCACTTGACTCTCTCCTTGGATGTCTGGGAGGTATCTCAAACTCAGTACAGTTGGCCCTCTGTATCTGTGGTTTTGGCATCTGCGGGTACAGAGGGCTAACTGTATTCATTGTACTACTACAATTTTATACACATAAGGGACTTGAGCATCCTTGGATTTTGATATCCGTGGGGGTTCCTGGAACAAGTCCCTGCAGATACTGAGGGACATACTGTATATCCAAAATGATTCCCTCCTCCTCCCACCAGGACATCCTTTATGCTCCCTTCGCCTCACCCCCACATCCACTCCATCAGCCAATCCTGTTGCTTCTACCTCCAAAATACATTCTGAATCACTCCATTTCATTCCATCTATTTCCTAGCCTGGACCCTTCTGCCTCCAGCTCTCCCCATCTTCTCTTTTAGGTTTCAGTTCAAATGCTACATCCTCAGAAATGCCTTCCCTGACCACCTTTCTTACCACATCACAGATTTGTGTTCTTTGCTGGCATTTATCATACATCTCAGGGTGTCTGAAACTCATCGCTGTTGACACTTGGGGCTGGGTAATTCATTGTTTGGGGAGTGGGAGAGAGGGAGCTGTGCTGTGCATTGCAGGGTGTTTGGCGGCATCTTTGGCCTCTACCCAGTAGATGCCAGTAGTGTACCCCCCCAACCCCCTAAAGTTGTGACAACCAAAAATGTCCCCAGACATTGCTAAATGTCCCCCAGGGGGCAAAATCACCCCTGGTTGAGAACCACTGTGCTATTTCAAATGATCTTATGTGTTGACTGTTTTATTTTGCCACTCCCTCTTCTTCTAGAATGTAACCAAAGAGCAGTCAACAAAGACAGGAGCAAGGCCTTGGTCTCCGGTGAGTATGTAAGTGAATTTAAGTGAGGTCGTCTTGTTACACTAAATGGCCCCAGCCCCTCCTCTGTGTGACTGCTTGCTGCTCTGCACGTACTCTAAAATAATTCACGTTTTCCTCATTTTTGGCCTCCACTTATGCACGTGCTCCTCCGTAGCTTGATAAATTAAAACTTTGTTCTATGAGTTTCTATCCAGGAACAGGCTGACCACGGTGGGAAACACACCTACAAAGTATCCATCACAGCTGACAGAAGAATGGAACCATGTGATACCTGGAGCCCATCATGCGGGAAGACTAACATCCCTGGAACACTCCCTCACTGCCCATTTTTCCTATATAGCTACCTCAAGAGTCTGTAAATTTTTTGTGTGTGTATGTGTGAGGAAGATTGGCCCTGAGCTAACATCGGTGCCAATCTTCCTCTATGTTGTATGTGGGATGCTGCCACAGCATGGCTTGAAGAGCACTGTGTATGTCCACACCCAGGATCCAAACCTATGAACCCTGGGCT
The DNA here is from genome assembly GCF_037783145.1 of Equus przewalskii. Classification (NCBI taxonomy): domain Eukaryota; kingdom Metazoa; phylum Chordata; class Mammalia; order Perissodactyla; family Equidae; genus Equus; species Equus przewalskii. Next base: position 24,418,680 of record NC_091841.1, read on the forward strand.
GTTGAAGTGGAGTGTGTGAACTTAACCATGACACCAGTGGGCTGGCCCCAAGATTCTGCAATTTTTGAAGACTTTGAGATAGTAGTCTACTGTCTTCCTGACTATGCTGGCTAATTGAATTAAAACTTCCTTTCTGGATCCCTAACTCGGTGTGATTAATTGGCTCAGATGATGGTGAGCAGAGCAAGCCCATTGCTTCATATCAAGTACATTGCTATGTTTGGGATGGAGCAGGTTGTGGGCAGTGTTACCACTTAACGCGGTGGAGAGACTTGGGGAGGAGCGGACGTGAACAGGACAGGGAATCAAGGGTCTGAATCTGTGACTGGCTATCAGCTGGGGAGGTCAAGGGGTGGTTGGATGTACCAGGAACTCAGGGAAGAGGTCCAGGCTAAAGATATTGTAATGAGTCACTGGTGTACAGAAGGAATGTGAGGAGCTGGGGCTCACTCATTCTGGCACTCTCCCCCATTTCCCCATACAGTCCCACTCTCATTTCTTAGCCTAAATAGTCAATAACTCCAGGCTTAATTTGACTTCCTCATTTGCCAAATGGTGAGTATTGGGGGAATGCTTCATTCTCTACCAAACACTTCCAGTGCATCTTGCCTGGCCCCTTCGCCAGCCTCAGTCTAGCTTTGGTTCCATCACTTCCTTGCTGTTTCCCAGGTCTGGGTTACACTCACAGCGGCCTCCAGACTCCCAGAGCGAACAGCGTGGTCTGACGGTTAAGCCCCTGGGACTTTGGCAACTGATCTTCCCCTGCTATCCCAACTCTGACAGCGGGCAAGTTGCTTATCTTTTCTTTGCCTCAGTTTCTTCCTCCATCCAAGGATGCTTCTGGCACGTGCCTCCCAGGGTTGGAGAGAGGGCGAGATGACCTATTATTGCACATGGTGACCTGCTTGCAGTTACTTTCAGTTCCACGTGACCTTTTTTTTTTTGTGAGGAAGATCAGCCCTAAGCTAACTGCTGCCAATCTCCCTCTTTTTGCTGAGGAAGACTGGCCCTGAGCTAACATCCATGCCCATCTTCCTCTACTTTATATGTGGGACGCCTACCACAGCATGGCTTGCCAAGCAGTGCCATGTCCACATCCGGGATCAAACCAGTGAACCCTGGGCTGCTCAAGTGGAAGGTACCACTTAACCGCTGTGCTCCTGGGCCGGCCCTTCCATGTGACCTCTTTATGGCTTTAACACCGATTCATCTGGGGTGTGTGTGGGTGCTCTCGTCCCCGTTTCCAGATCAGCACTCTGCAGGTTCTCCCACTGCTTACAGTGCATTTCTGGGTTTCTCCTCTGCTGTTCCTCTAGCCTTTAAAATGCTGGTGCTGCCCCAGGGGCCTTGGGTGGGTCCTCTTGATCCCCGTTCGGTGCTGGCCTTCCCATTCTTGTGGCTGTGATTACTGTGTGGACAACTCTCAGATCCTTACGGCTACCATTTAATGAGCAGAAAATACATTTCCTTTACCTTGCCCTTATACTATAGTCCTGACACAAGAGGTCTGTTCTAAAATTTACATGTGGAAATGTAGAAATATGTGGGAAACCCTTAATTCATCACCATTTGGTATCCATTCTTTCAAATATTTTGAGAAATCTAAGGGTGGTCATTATCTGCAAACTTACATCAGAATTGTTGGGTGGGTTGGGGTGTGTATGGGGGTTAGGGTGCATGTTAACCATGTAGATTTGAGATTCCAAGTCTGAGAAACTACTTACCTGCTCTGAAGGTTGAATTATTAACCCATGCATACACATATACCCACCAATGGTGCCACTGCCTTTACCATACTTCATTTAACCCCAAGTCAAAGCCAGCTTGCCCAGAGCCAACTAAAACATTGCCTTGGGTATGTGTAGGGACAGGCCACCTGTTCACATGAAGACTAAATTTTCAAGTACCCTTTCATCTATCTTGTTTGAACTCCACTTCCTAAATTTATACTCAGATGTTTAATAGTACATGTAGATCAAGATGGATGTTCAATGCGAATTGTATTATTCACTCAACAAGTATTCACCTGAGTAGCCCTGCCACATGTTGTAGAAGGTGCACCTATCTAGCTGAACATGACATAAATCCATTTCCCATGGAAAGAACGGGCGGTAGGAGACAGACAAAAGCAGGCCCATTTCAATCAAGTTAGTTAATTTACACCAACAGCATACCTCGACTGATCAAGGTAGGCCTCTCAGGAGTGACTTCCAATGAATCACCTACATTGAAGAATCCAGGGAATTCCAGAGAGGGAAGAATAAATCTAGAGGCTCAGAGGCTTGTTAGAGAAACAGAAATGCAAGAGTAGCTTCAGTGAGGCTGAAGTGCAGAGCTGAAATTAAGGAGAGGCCAATCAGTAGTGGCCCACTTTACACTCAGTGACTGGGAAAAACATGGAGAAACCAGGTACCCAAATGGGTACTGCTACAGGACTTCTAACGTTCAGTTCTAGGCCTGATCTTAAAGAAGTGCAGTTCGATTTCACAGAAACCATGTTGGAGCTTCATGTACAGAAGTGGGACAATTAAAACACCAAATTTTGAGTCTAAAGGATCTTAACTGCCATGCCTCACTGGCTCCTAGTGCCTATACCCAAGTCTGCTGAAGTCGTTTTAAGGCACAGCTGGAAGATCACTCAAACTCCATCACCTTTTCATGCAGGACTGCTTCAGCAGAGCACATACAGGTGAAAAAAAACCCTTCAAGGTCTAATAGGGAGGCTTTCTGAATGCTTCCCTGGGCCAGACAAAGCAGCATCAGGCAAACTGCCAGGCTAAAGTGGGTAGGACAGTAACAGCAAATTCTCCAAGGTTAATTCCTTCTCGGCTAGACCCACTCAAACACACAAATCAGTGACGATTAAAAAAACCCTTTTTATTTAGAAAGGCTGAAATGTTCCTATATGCCAATTTGAATAGCTAGGTTGTACAAGAAACAACTTGAAAATTCCCTTTCTGATGTCCTCCAAGAGCTGGATTCCTGTAGAAAGAAAAAAGTGAGTTTTCTTACTGGATGGGAAAGAATATATGCACTATATGAATTTGTAAATTTACCACAGTCTATTAAATACTAAACACCAATATATGAACAGATACCTACCATTTTATGCGCTTTGATCTTTCTTCAGTCCTGAAAAAAATTATACAAATGATTTTTTAAGCAAGTGATTTATTCTTCCTTTCCCAATGTTTAGAAATCCTTATGATCCCTCAGACAGTTCCTTCTGGAACAAGCTTTCCTCTTTTCCCCCAACCAGCCCCAGTGGGTTCACCTTTACAGGCTCTGGGACTAGGACAGGAGGTAAGACGTGTGAAAGTTTCTTCACTGGGAAATTTTAACTTGGCCCACCTTGCATCTAAATTTACTTACCTCTAACTTCAGACTGGAGTTGAGCAGAAATATGGCATATGCTTTCGCTGCAAAAGAATGATTGGGAGCTAAGTGAGCATCCCCAAGAGGCCCTGCTGCTTGGAGAAAAGACACAACTATATCAGCTATGTAGGTTTCAACAGACATCTTACAGAAACTACCAGCTAGTCCAAAAAATTTCTTATTGGCTGCAAATTGTATTCAACTCACTTCTTTTTGTTGTCACTTTCCCCTCCAAGACAAGCTCACAGCTCAGAGAATACCTTTCAGTCACAGTAATCAGACTGGGGCGGTATTGAACTCATCACTGGTGAGTGGGAATTTGTCACAGGTGGTTCAGGAACGGCTAGACTTTGGGTTAAGCCAGTATGTCTGAAGAGCCATCCAGACCAAAGCACCACACACACAAAAACTGTGGCAAATTTTATATAGCAACCAGATAGTGCTGTGAAGGCATTTACCTCAAATCATTCTTGGGCTCCCGACAAGGTGCTGGACCTGAAAGAAAAGAGACTGAATCAGTAATGCTTATCTCCTGCATTAAAAGTTGTTCCCACCTAAGCCACTGTTCCTAGAAAATCAGATTTCCGAGTCTCAACAGCAAGTTATCAGCCGAACGAGATTCCATGTAAGTCATCACATATACAGGCCTAAAAAGGCGCTTTTTTCAACCCAGTATGCTACATGCACCAACATATGGTGATTTCTCACCTTCGAGCAAAAAAGCAGGTTACTGGTAACAGCACCTGGGGAAAGACAAAGCTGTGGGTGAAGGCACCTTACACATGGTACCCCACACTGTCTCCCCCGTTTCTCAGGTGTTCACTTGTTTTCATTCTAAGTCATAGTGAGCTAGTTTGCTTCATCACAGAAACTGTCTACTTGGGGGCACAAGACAGAGACATTTATCAACTAACCTTTCAATTCTGGAGGCTTTCCAGTAGTATACACAAACAAGGTGCTCCTGAATGAGAAAATCATGTAATTAGCAAAGCATCTACAACTGCCAAAGCTATTTATTCTACCTACAGTTAATGGAGGGGCCAAGAAAAGCTAAGCAAATGCTCTCGACAGGCACCTGCTGTACCTCGGACCGTTCCTTATGGAACAAGTTTTCATCCTCTCTCCCAGTTAGCCCCAGTGGGTTCACCATTACTGGCTCTGGGGCTAAACAGGGGTTAAGACAGGATGCTTGCTCTCCTCACTGGCACTGGACTCTGGGGCAAGCTACAACCAGCAAGGTCACAAGCACTCACCACTCTCCACTCTTTACAGGAGTCGACCTGGGGCAGATCACAGGGCATCTAGGAGAGGCACGAGATCAAGAAACATCACTACAAGGAATAAGAGGAACCAAAAAGCTATACGGGCCAGCCAGAGCTTTGGTAACAAAAAAAGAAACCCAGTGATAAGATTATCCCTTGGACGAGTTCACATATACGCTAATCTACCACAGTATTGGGAGAAGGAACTTACCGGAACACAGATGAATTTATAATCTGGACAACCTGTGAAAGGGAAGCACATGGTTATTAAAAAAATAAACGATGGAATAAATCTCTCCATTAACAGAAACTGCCATCAGAACTCTAACATGCTATTAACTGTCGTACCTCACGGAGGATCAGCATAGCAATTCAAATCATCTGACAGTGACATGTGGATGAGGGAAGAGCACACCCTCACAAGAACCAACTGTGCTGCCGGGTTGCTCTCTCTCCCCAGGAAAATCATTCCAAGAACAAGCTGGAAGGAGCAAAAAGGCAACACTGCTCCACTGACCATTTGCCCACCTGCTTGTGGGGAACACAGGAGATGACACCCCAACCTGCCATTTTAACAATTACCTGTATTCATCATCCTGGGAGGCAGCTGAATTCCTCAGAATTGGTGAGAAGATGCTGGAGAGAAAAGAAAGGCATTATATGTACCTAAGAGTAGCCATTCAAACACCCTTGAGTACTCCTGGCCCACTTCTCAGTAGGAAGATGACATCACTTTTGAGGTCAGTCATATGCTTGTCTTTTTACGTTCATCATGGAGTGGCCAATGCAAATTGTACGAGCAAGTCCCACAGAGACATTGTGCCCCTACCCATAGCTACATAAACCACGTGTACCCACCTGGAGCATCACTGCGGTGCTCGATTCGCACAGGAGTAGGTCTTGTCCCATCCTCCAACCCGCAATCTCTTTTGAGCTGAACCACCTCTGAAAACAACGTATTTTCATTTAGTTTTAACCTGGGACAATCTTACCATCCCATGATAGTGTCTCAACACCTTAGAGCTAAAAAACCCAAACCTCTGCTGCGGAGGGTGCTACTCAGAATTTTTACGTTTTCTCCACTAAGCCATCAGAAAGAGAGAGTTCAGTGCTTGAAATCATCCCCGTAGCACATCCCACAGGACATCCACACTCAACAATGGAAGAACAGTGGGGAAGGATGACCGGAACCACTTACTCTTAACAACAGGAGGGATCTTTTCGAGTCTTCAGCGTTCAATCGGGCGCCTGAACCCTGCAGACAAGACGACATTAGATCAGCGCTGGGTTTTTCGCTAAAGCCTCGTTTCCCGACTGCGTTGGACGTCGGCTGGGCACGGCCCGTCTCCTCAGAGTTTCTTATCCTCACGGAGCTCAGTACAGGTCTGTGAAAAGGCTCTCATCATGGAGACGGCCGCCGCCACGGCCCGCCAGCGCCATATTGTCTTTCACAAAGCCGGCTGCTGCTTCGAGACCTCGCCCAAGATCTCTTCCCCCTCTCCCACCAACCAAACAGGCGCAGCACAGAGGGAGGCCTAAGACGTGCCATGCTCACGCAGGCATTCCTCCCCTCTTTTCTAACTAAGCAGTAAACACATACCCACCCGGTACAGCAGGAAGAAAACGAGACCGAAGGTGCACAGCTAGACACTTAAATACCACCTCGCAGGGGCCCACGGGATTTTGGGGGCGGGACTATAGCGGGCGCACGCGCATAAGAAGAGGGAGCTCGGGCCTGGGGAGTTGTGGGTAGAGAAGGCGGGCGTGGAGTGCCCGCCCCCAGAAACTGTGGCGCGAAAAAGGTGCGCATGCGTATTAAGGAAATGCGCTGCAGCGGGGGTCTCTACCGCCGGTTTCCATTGAGGCTGGAGCATTGAGGCCCCGGTTTCGCGCCGATCCTGGACTGACGCTCTGTCTCGGTCACAGCCGCCTGTCCCCCACACTCTTCCCTGAGCCCCACTTGCCCACACACACCTTAAACTCGTGTGCGGGGTCCGCTTCCATGGATCCCGAACCTCCTGAACCCTCGACCGGCGTCGACTCGGTGCCGCGCCAGCCGCCCAGCGCGCACTCCGGGCCTGATGCTCAGGCTCCCAGCGCGGGGGGCGCCTCAGGTACTGGGCCCCGGGCTGAATGCGGGTGGGTCCTTTGCATGGAGCCGTTTCGAGAAAGTGAATCAGGACGTTGGTGCTCCGTTTGAGTCTTAGGACGGGTCTGATTTTTCCTGACCGGCCGCAGGTCCTGCTGTCTGGCCTGGTTTCGCTAGGAGCTTGGCTTGTAGTAGGGCTAACGTTGGCTGAGATTTGGAGCACCATTTTAAGTACGGTACATGAATCAATTACTTCGGTCCTTCCAAATCCCAAGAGGGGGTACAGTAACTACCCCTGTTTTATAGATGAGGGACCCTAGGTGTAAAGGGCTCTTGCAGAGCAGCCTACAACTCCGGCCTGATTGTCAGAGTGGTTCCAGGCACCTCTAGCTGTTGTTATTGAGACCAGCCAACATGAGTCCAGTCGTTTGTGGAAATCACCTAGTGCATGTGCACGTGGAGGAAGGTATTAGGTAATGTTCTAGAGGAGGAACCTGAGGCCTAGAGAGGTTAAGTAACTTGCTCGATGTTATCCAGCTAAGAAATATCAGAGCCAAGATGCAAATCTAGGCAGTCTGATTCCAGCCTGCTCTTTTGACCACTATCGTTTATTGCTGTCCTCACACACTGTTCTCAAGGTAGTCAGGGAGCAAGCAAATACACAGGGAACGAAGGGAATGATCCCTGGGTACTTTCTCTCGATCTTTTTTCATTGTTGTCTCCCCCTCCCCAGGAAGCTTAAAAAGACATTTTCCCCTCTAACACCCGCCCGTGAAATTTTAATACCGCTGATGGATTCTATATCTGCTTATATACTCTGGCCCTTTGGAGGGCCAGAGACCTTTTCAATATCTAAGATTTTTCTTCAGGAATTGTCATTTCAGTCTAACAGAGAGGGCCTCTCTGATAAGGGTGATGTTTGTGCGGAACTCTGATGGAGATGGAGGAGAGAGCCAGGTGGGGTAGATACCAGAGTTCCAAGTAGAAGGACCGGAGCACTGGACTGTGCTTACTGATTAGTAGGGAAAATCATTACAGGTGGTGGTTAGGATCTTAAAAACAAAATTGGGGAGGTTTTATGTGTGTTGAAGAGAGTTTGAAGTTTGGTGGAAATAATGCAAATTTCTTTATCCATGGAATAAATGAATGCTGAACATTTTTTCCTTTGAATAAGGTAGAAAGGGGATGTTCCACAAACGAAGAGTGTAATCGTCAAATTAAATGAAACGTGTATGCGTGCGTAAATATCTTTGCTTGACTGGTGAAGAAAAGCTGGGGTGTCAAGTAATGAGAAATGAGAAAAACAAGGTGAAACAATTGGTGGAAGGTGTTGAATGTTAATATGTTAACATCTTTTAAGTGCTTTCCCTGGCACTTTCCAGACACTGTGCTAAGTGCTTTATACATATTACTTCAATTCAAAAAATAGTTATTGTTACCATCCCCATTTCACAGATAAGAAAATTCAGTTATTACTTACCCAAGCATACATAACTAGTATGGCAGAGCTGTTATTCAAATCCAGTCTCTACTTTTGTCCCTATTAAGAAAATTATCTAAAACTTGGAGCTAGACACAAGTGATTACTAGGTGTCCTTTCGATGTAAACCAGGCCCACCCAGCTTCAGGATTATCTGATTTTCCAGGGAGTGTGTACCCTTGTTTGACATCCTATTATTGCTTGGGTATTTTACAACTCTCTTAGGTTGCCTTGTATGACATTAGCCCGTTTTTTTTTTTTTTTTGAGGAAGATTAGCCCTGAGCTAACTACTGCCAGTCCTCCTCTTTTTGCTGAGGAAGACTGGCCCTGAGCTAACATCGTGCCCATCTTCCTCTACTTTATGTGGGACGCCTACCACAGCATCGTGTGCCACGCGGTGCCATGTCTGCACCGGGATCCAAACCAGCGAACCCTGGGCCGCCGAGAAGCGGAATGTGTGAACTTAACCGCTGTGCCACTGGGCCGGCCCTGACATTAGCCAGTTTTATATCTACCTTTTAGCAAATTCATATCAGCATTCTTGACTGATGGACTCTACAATCCTTTCCTAAAATTCTCTTTTGGACCAGTCTTAAATCTTATTTGTTTTCTTATTAATTAATAGGTCGAATAAAATCTTTGACATGCGTTCATTTTACATTTTTATGAGTTGTGTTTTAATTTTTTTAAATATTACTTTAACAACCTCTGGGGTATGCTGCCTTTCGTTGGTCTGCTCATTTATTCATTCAAGAAATATTCATTGAGAGTGAGGATTTAAACTCAGGAAGTCTGACTCCAGAGTTGGAGCTTTTAGACAGCATGCTAGTCCTTTAACACCATGCCTCCTCCCAGCTAACATCATATCTTGCCTCTTCTTTCCAGCAAATGTTTTTAACTTTTAAAGTGCTGTCTACACCTGCATTGCTTGGGAGCCTGTTAAAAATGCTGAATCTTGGGTCTTTCCACAGAACAAATGAATTCGAATTTGTATTTTAACAGGATCCCAGGTTATTTGTATGCACACTAAAGTTTAAGAAACACTCCCTAGGGCCTGCCTGATGGCACAGCAGTTAAATCTTCGGCATCCCGGGGTTTGCTGGTTCAAATCCCGGGTGCAGACGTGGCACCGCTTGGCAAGCCATGCTGTGATAGGCGTCCCACATATAAAGTAGAAGAAGATGGGCACGGATGTTAGCTCAGGGCTAGTCTTTCTCAGCAAAAAAGAAGAGGATGGGCAGTAGTTAGCTCAGGGCTAGTCTTCCTCAAAAAAAAAAAAAAAAGAAAAGAAACACTCCTTTACACAATGCCGTCCACTTCTTTCTCAATACTTTTCAGTCATCCTACTTGATCTCTCAGCAGCACCTTACCCTGTTGACCCATTTCTTGTTTCTTAAAACATTCTGTTCCCACAGCGCTTAGGATACTCCTTTCCTAGTGTTCCTCTTATCTTCCTGATAACTTCTTAGTGATCCTTTGAGGTATATCTTCTGGCCATTCCTTAAATATTAGTGTTCCTCCAGTTGTGTGCTAGGCCGGCTTATTTCTCCCTCTGCTTGGACCACCTTATCCACTCCCATGATTGTCATGACCACCATTATGCCTGTAACTCCAGCACAGGATCTTTTTCCTGAGCCTCAGAGCTATACATCCAATTGCCTTCTGGATGAACATTATCACCTGGATGGTCCACAAACCTCAACTTTTCCAAAACGGAATTCAACCCACTCCTGTTTCTCCTGATTGTCCCAGCCCCCCATTGCCACTACTCTAATTCAGGCCATTGATGCTGAGGTTTTTGTAACAGACTTAATCTAGCTCCCTGGCTCTGGCTTCCTCCCTTCTAGTCCATTCTCACACCTTGTAGTGATCTTTGCAAATAAAAAATTCAAGTCTCACGTCTCCGCTCATAATCCTTCAGTGCCCCTCCATAGAATTGAGGCTAAAGTCCAGACCGTCAGTATAGTCGTTAGGACCCCTGCTTCCTTTGCCAGTTTTCTTACCACCACTCTCCCCAAGCCTGGTCCGCCCTGCCCGCCCACTGTAAAGTCCCTGACGTTCGAGATCATGTCTGTGTAAATCATCATTGTATCCCTATTGCCTAAGAGAGTATATGACACAAAGTAGGACTCAATATATATTAATTTATCTCTTTAAGTTTTTGAAGGATCTTTCTCCAGCCTCAGTTCATGGGCTACCCTACTCACCGAATGACCTGATTAGAGAGGTCTGGTGAGTTTGCTCAGGGAGCAACCCTGCCCCCACCTGGCAGCAAGAGGCATTGCCTCCCTTAATGGAGGAGCAGGCTGTGTAAATAACCAGTGCTTTGCCAGGACCTGGGAGAGAAGACAGTAACCTAAGTGGAGAACAAGACTCCGTTTTGTAACAGAATTTCCTGGATTGTGGAGAAGTATGATACTGGGGAAGATTATCCTCATCTCTGGGGAGATGAGGACGTTGAAGATTGTAAGGATGGGCTTAGAAGCTATATTTGTGGACCTGAGGGAGGAGGGTTTTGGGCAGGAAGGGATGGTGGGGAGTTGATACAGGGAATATCAATTCTCTGCCTTTTGGCTAAGACCAAGTGTAGCACCTGTTCTTATCAGTTTAACATCTGATATTTCCTCTATCTGAGGACAACATATTACGTTGATTTTTGGAACAGGGAGATAGTATAGGAGCTCTGTCTGCTCCACGAATCAACCTGGCATTGTGGTACTTCTAGGACTAGTGCACCCCTTTGGGGATAGTTAGTTGTTTAACAAGAGATTAAGAGAGAAATCTCTTGTAGGGTGTTAACCTTCCACACTCAGGTCCTGGCTCAAGTCAATGGGTTCTTATCCAGGGAGCATTTCCCTGGTCCCCAAGTGTTTAATGGGATTGATATACTTGGAGTTGGAGTCACCCCCACAATGACACCACAGTCCACAAACACCCCACAGTGGGTCTTTGGCCTAGGGAAAAGGCCTCTTACACTGGGAACGACAGGATCTCCTGAACTGCAGACGCTTGTATCTAACTGCCAGACGTCTTCACTGAGATGGCTCATAAACATCTCAGCTTAATTTGTCCAAAACTGAATTCATCATCTTTCCCCACAAATCCGTTCCTTCTCTACTGTGCCCTCTTTTACTCAATCGTCTAAGACACAGATGTGGTCATTATCCCACTGCTGCCATACTGTAAATGTCCTCCAGCCAAAGACTGCCAGGAACATATTTGTACTGGAGCACGGTGGGTTTACTACTTGTTACAGCAAGGAAGCACACACCGTGGGGAACCATGGATGTCTCAGTAAGAGGGGTTAGAAAGAACTTACAGGATTTGGGCTTGTGTTAGGTGATTTTGTGGAGGGTTTAAGCAAGTGGGGCTTTACTCTGGATGTTTTCAGGAAGTGGGATCATTTTATGATTGGATATCTTTTTTTTTTTTCAGTTTTTTTTTTAAAGATTTTTTTATTTTTTCCTTTTTCTCCCCAAAGCCCCCCGGTACATAGTTGTATATTCTTCGTTGTGGGTCCTTCCAGTTGTGGCATGTGGGACGCTGCCTCAGCGTGGTCTGATGAGTAGTGCCATGTCCGCGCCCAGGATTCGAACCAACGAAACCCCGGGCCGCCTGCAGCGGAGCGCGCGAACTTAACCACTCGGCCACGGGGCCAGCCCCTATGATTGGATATCTTAATAAGTCTTATCTAAAGGAGGGAAGACCAGAATGAGGCTAAAGCTATAACTGGTGAAGACACAGCAGTCCCTCCTATTAGCCAGGACAGGGAGATGTTAGGACTTTTGTGATTTGGATAACGTTCACACGTTTATCTGCGTTCACACATGATTATGGAATGGGCTTATGTTGCCTTGATCCTTCGTGATCAGAGTGGCCTGTCTGATGCTGATGTTGTGTGAAATTATGTTCAACGTGAGAACACCAAGGCCTGGCTGTGAGTGCCAGGCCAGCGTCTGGAGGTCAGCAGCTGCTCTTCTCGTCCTCGGTGCCTTAGTTCAAGCCATTCACCCCTGGATTCCTGCTGCAGGTCCTAACCTGGTTCCCTGGCACGGACTTTACCCCCTTGTAATCCATTCTCCACTTTGTAGTAAGAGTGGTCTTTCTGAATAAAAAATCTGATCTTCTCAGCTCAGAATCCTTAGTGCTCCTCCTTTGTGCATAGGTTAAAGTCTCTGCCTACCGAAAGAGCCAACATGGCCCAGTTTCCTTTTTCAGTTTCAATACCACCACTCTATTCCCTCCCCTGTAAACTCCCTGAGCTCAGAAATCTTGTCTGTATAATTTATTATTTTATCCCCATCCTGTAAAACAAGGCATATCACTATAATTCATTGATTTCTTGCTCTGTGCTATGAAGTAAGCTCCTGAAGAGATTGTTAGAAGAAACACTTTGCACTGTAGGCGGCTTCCTCTAACAGGAATCTCTGAGGATGGAAGCTGCATTCAGGCATTTTCTCAGGGAATAGCTCTGCCCTCTCCTGGCAGCAAGAGGCACTGCCTCGGTTCGTACAGGAGTTAGCATATGCAAATGAGCAGCACTCCGCTGGAAGCTGGGAGTAGGACGTTCACCACTACGGCAAAAATTCACTTTGAGCACAGAATTTCCTTATTTCCTGAACTGTGGAGGAATGTGCCATTCGGAAGCTCTCCCAGCGACGGATTAAACTGTTTTTTGGGAGAGTTGAAGATGTGGATTCTTTTTTTTGGAGGAAGATTAGCCCTGAGCTAACATCCACCGCCAATCCTCCTCTTTCTGCTGAGGAAGACTGGCCCTGAGCTAATATCCGTGCCTATCTTCCTCTACTTTATTTGTGGGATGCCTGCCACCTTTAGTTACTCAGTATCGAAAACATGATTTTATATTCTTTAATCACAACTTAATATTGAAAAAAGGAAGGGAGGGGCTCTCCTGAGTTTCATTTCCAGTCTGAATGCTGTTCTCTGCTAGGGGGTCTGATTAGTATAGAGTCGGCCCTCTCTATCCCTGGGCCCTAACCAACTGGGGATCGAAAGGCCTACGATGGTCGCGTCTGTACGGAACATGTGCAGACATTCTTTTCTTGTCATTATTCCCTAAACAATACAGTATAACAACTATTTACATAGCATTTCTGTTGTATTGGGTGTTGTAAATAATCAAGAGATGATTTAAAGTATATAGGAGGATATGCATAGGTTATATGCAAATATTACATCCTTTTATATAAGGGACTTGAGCATCCTCAGATTTGGGTATGGAGGGTGGTCCTGGAACCAGGATACAGAGGGACGACTGCATTTAGAAGTGAGATAAATACTCTGACAGAGAGGAATGGTCTACCTTTGGTGTGGTGGTGAGGGAAAGCTTACTGGGAGGGAGTGAGGCTTCCATTGTTTTCTCAAGGATGAACAGAAGCTGGGTTGAGGTGGAGGTGGTTTTGAGGGTGGGAGAAAAAGCAATCCAGAGAAGGACCAGCATACGTTGCAAGGACCCGATGGCTTGAGGGACAATTTCAAGGAACTAGAAGAAGGCTATTGTGTTGGGAGTGCAAAGCGAGGGTGAGAGTGAGGAAATGATGTTTGAAACATTGGGGTAGAAAGACCTCTCAGGACCTTGTTGATCATGTTAAGTCTATAAAAACAAAGAAAATCAACTGAAAGATTTTAAGAGCGGTGCCATGATCAGATTTTTTTTTTGAGGAAGATTAGCCCTGAGCTAACATCTGCTGCCAATCCTCTTCTTCTTCTTTTTTTTTTTTAAAGATTTAATTTTTTCCTTTTTCTCCCCAGACACCCCTGGTGCATAGTTGTATATTCTTCGTTGTGGGTCCTTCTAGTTGTGGCATGTGGGACGCTGCCTCAGCGTGGTCTGACGAGCAGTGCCATGTCCGCGCCCAGGATTTGAACCAAGGAAACCCTGGGCCGCCTGCAGCGGAGCGCGCGAACTTAACCACTCGGCCACGGGGCCAGCCCCCAATCCTCTTCTTTTTGCTGAGGAAGACTGGCCCTGAGCTAACATCCGTGCCCATTTTCCTCTCCTTTCTATTCGGGACGCCTACCACAGCATGGCTTGCCAAGTGGTGCCATGTCTGCACCCGGGATCTGAACCAGTGAACCCTGGGCCGCCGAAGCAGAACGTGCACACTTAACCACTGCGCCACCAGGCTGACCCCCATGATCAGATTTTTTTAGAAAGGATCACTTGAGCTGTGGTGTAGAGGATGACCGGAGAGGAACCAGTGGATGTGGTGGCACAGAAGGTGATGTCAAGTTCAGGCAAGATATGGGCAAGTCATATCAGTTGTATTTCTGATGTTCAAGAATATTTAACAGCTCTAACATATATGCTTTATGAATTAATATATTTGCCGTCTGCCCACTTTATAAAACAGGATTAGAGATCCTGAATGCAGGAGTAAGAACTGGAACATTTCTAGTCTGGGTCGAGACTTGGAACTGTTTCCAACTGGTTTAAAGAATTGTGTGATGGCAGGCAGTGGTAGTTTCTGTTTTTCTTTAAGTGGAGATACTCTAATTAAATTAACGAGGTTTATTAGAGTTTATATGAGCTCCTAACTGTATAGGGAGAGGTAAGAGCCAAGAAAATTGCCCATGTGCTTCTGGCCTAGAAAACTGGAAGAATGACACTGTCACTCTCTGCACTGTGATATCTGAGCAGGAGATTGGAGAGGAGAGGCTATAGGGGGTTGTAGGGATGGCATTGATGACAACATTAATTTTGGATAATTAGAAATAAAGAACTAAGTGAAGATGAACAATTGGGGTTGAGCACTTAGGTTTGGGGGTCATTTTAATAGATTTGAGAATAAATGGGCTCCTTGAGGGACTGAGAGCGTGTAGAGAAAAGCAAATGTGCAGTGCAGTAAAATAAGATAGACAGATTATAAGCATATAGTTTGGAAAGGAAAAAATAGAGCTGCCGTTTATTGTATATAACATAATCACTTATATAGGAACTCCCCTCCAAAGTCTACAGACAAATTCTTGGAAATAATAGAAGAGTTTAGCAAGATAGCTGGATATAAAATTTCATGTGCAAATGTCAGTTGCACTAGAAAACATATTAAAGAGAAGACATCATTTATAATAGTTTCACAAACTTGTAAGTCCCTAGATGGGGCAGGCCCTGTGGTGCAGCGGTTAAGTTCACACGTTCCGCTTTGCGGCCCGGGGTTCACCGGTTCGGATCCCGGGTGCGGACCTATGCACCACTTGTCAAGCCATGCTGCGGCAGGCATCCCACATAGAAAGTAGAGGAAGACGGGCATGGATGTTAGCTCAGGGCCAGTCTTCCTCAGCAAAAAGAGGAGGATTGGCGGTGGATGTTAGCTCAGGGCTAATCTTCCTCAAAAAAAAAAAAAAGATGTGCAGGCCTCCTGCAGGGAAAGTTGCAGAATATTAAGTGATATTAAAGAAGACCTAAATATGTGGAGAGATTATGCCACATACATGGTTCGAAAGACTTACTATCACAAGGTTGTCAGTTCTTCCCAAATTGATACATGATTCAATACAATTCCAAGAACAGTCCAAACAGGATTTTTCATGAACTTGTTAAGATATTTCTAAAACTCAAGGGAGAGTAAAAGGACAAAAATTAGCTGAGACACATCAGAGAAGAGCAAGGAGGGGAGACTTGCCCTGTTGGGTATGACTTGTTATGAAGCTCTGGTAATTAACATGGCATGGGATAAACAAAATTGAGCAATAGATTAGAATAGAAAGCCCAGAAAAATCCATGTACATATGGCATATGAAGTGGTGGCATGTCAGATCAATGGGAAAGGAAGGACTGTTGTTCAGTATATATAACCGGAAGAAATGGGTATCCTGAACTGTGTTTACTCACACTTCTGACACCAGATGTGTGGGTTTTTCCTTCACCCAACAACCAATCCTTCAGTTTTCCAGATCCCAACTGGGTGCCCTACAATTCAGTTCTGATGCTAACTACTCGGAATTAGCACAGACCCCACAGGTTAAGGACTCGGTCCCACAAGACTGCCCCCACTTCAGAAGCCAGTTGCAAGTCCCAGGTTGCCGCCTGTACTTCTGACCAACTGGCCAGAAATCAGGAGTTCCCACGACCTCCCTTCTCAGGTTCAGTAATTCCCTGGAAGGACTTACAGAACTCAGGGGAAAGTACCATGTAGGTATGATGGATTAAGTCGTTGCTGTTGGTGATTAACTCAGTCTCCAGCCCCTCTCCTCTTTGGAGCTGGGGAGTGGAACTGAAAGTTCCAACCCTCTAATTATGCCTTGGTCTTTCTGGTGACCAGCCCTCATCCTGAAGCTATTTAGAAGCCCACCACGATGGCCTCATTACAACAAAAGACATAACTATCACCCAGGAAATTACAAAGGATTTAGGAGCTCCCTGTCAGGAACCAGGGACAAAGACCACATATATATATGTTTTTTTTTTTTTTTAATCATATCACAGTTATCCATTTGGAAAAAAGATGAGATTGGCTCTTTACCTTATACCATAAATAAAAATCAGGTAAAGATGGATTACGGACTTTAATGGCAAAACCAAAACCTTACATTTTTGCATAGAAAATATTGATGAATATCTTTAAGGCCTTGAAGTAAAGAAATATTTTTTAAAATAAGACACCAAAAAAAAAAAAAAGAGAGCTATAAAAGACATTTTTTTTCCTTCTTCTTCCCAAAGCCCCCCAGTCCATGTTTGTATACTCTAGTTGTGAGTGCCTCTGGTTGTGCTATGTGGGACGCCACCTCAGCATGGCTTGATGAGCAGTGCCATGTCTGCGCCCAGAATCCAAACCGGTGAAACCCTGGGCCACCAAAGTAGGAGCACACAAACTCAACCACTTGGCCATGGGGTCGGCCCCAGAAAAGACATTTTTGATGGATACGTTTGTTCATCAAAAGACACCTGTGTCCATATCTTGGTTTCTCATCCATTCTCCAATAAAAGGAACCAGGGCTTCTTGGAGAAATGGCTGTTTCTAGGGCTGGGGCCCTAGTGAATATACAAGGTGAGCCTGGAGGATCGTGTAGTGCCAGAAAGTAAAGAAGTGCTTGGGGGGTGGGGGTGGGGGTGCGCGGTTGGGGAAGAGAGGAGCAGGCGAATGTATTAAAAGGACACAGAAGCCAACCTGAAAGAGCTCACAGTGGCCAAAATTTGAGCAAAAAGCCAAATAGTATAGTATTGGATTCCAACCCAAAGTATAAAATAAATATCCAAGAGTCTATACTGATAAAAATATAAATAAATGAAGAGATAAATAAATGAGGGAGAAGAGACAAATCTCCTGTATAGAAAAATCCCAAATAGTATTTGTAGATACACTCCTCTCTGGGAAGCTGAGCTTAACTCCATACCTTCTGGGTGTGGCTGCACTTAGTGACTTTCTTGCAAAGAATGTGATGATAGAAAGTTTTGAAGGGCACAGGGGGTGGGGAAAACGACGATACCCACCAGTATTATGTGACCATGACTGCAGAAGGAGCTGATGTTAGAGGACTCCATTAATCATTTTAAGGACAATTTAATCTCTTAGTACTTTTTTTTAAAGATTTTATTATTATTTTTCCTTTTTCTCCTGAAGCCCCCCGGTACATAGTTGTGTATTTTTTCAGTTGTGGGTCCTTCTAGTTGTGGCATGTGGGATGTCGCCTCAGCATGGTTTGATGAGTGGTGTCATGTCTGCGCCCAGGATTCGAACTGGCGAAACCCTGAGCCGCTGAAGCAGAGCTCACGAACTTAACCACTTGGCCACAAGGCCGGCCCTTAATCTATTACTATTTAGGCTTTTTGGTGAGATCGGTATTCTGTCTCTCATCTCTTAGCTGTCTGATGTCATCTATCTCAGGGTAATATGTTAAAAGTGAGGGGCCAGCCTGGTGGCATAGTGGTTAAGTTTGTGCACTCTGCTTCAGTGGCCCAGGGATCATGGTTTAGATCCCGGGTGTGGACCTAAACACCACTCATCAAACCATGCTGTGGCGGCCATCCCACATTCAAAATAGAGGAAGACAGCCATAGATGTTAGCTCAGGGACAATCTTCCTCACCAAAAAAAGAAAAAAAAAAAAGTACTTCTCTCTCTCTTTTATAAATATTGATCTGCTCTATCTGGTGTTTCTCTTTTAATACTTGGTTGCATCAGAGAGAATGGCTTGCTGCAGTGTTGTTCATTTGTCCAATATATTTGAGTACCAGATATTTTTCAGATGGTGCATTTATTTCTCTTACCCTAAGAGATGGTTTTGGTTGCCTTTCCTTTACTCTCTGGCTTTTATCCGCCCTCACATTTCTCACCCTTCAATAAGACAATTTTGAAAGTTCTCTTCGTCAGCAGCCAGTTTCCCTCCTGCAGGATTTGGAATAAAAATTATATTATTCCAACATCACTTCTTCAAATAACAGCTGCCAAGTGAGCCCCTCTGGTTGGGGTCAGCCTCCGTCTCTGCTTTCATCTCAGCTGCAGTTTGACTTCTGAATGCTCAGTTCCTTAACTTCAGCCATCTATTTTTCAAATGGCTAAACCCTTCAAGGCTGATAGGTATTTTAGATGCAGAGCTTGGATGCTTTTTTTCTGGGCCTTTGGAATAATGCCTCGGGCTCTGGCAGAGTCGCAGGCTGTTGTTGGACAGAGGCAGTCTCCTAACTTTCTAACTATCCTCCTATCTCTGCGCTGTCTTTGGAAATCCTTCTTTACACATTGGGGGAAAAGTATCTTCCCTATCATTTGGTTAACATCAAGTGATCCTCATCTGTTGGGAAACATGTCACATGGATTTTTGCAACAGGGAGTTAGAAAGGAACTTTCTTTGTACACTTGGCCCTCTGCATTTTAGGGCCCCACCCCCATCTGCCTGCCTCAGTGTAAAGTACCGAAGACTCGTGGCCTCCTGTGGTCTTTACTGGCCTCTGAACTGTTGAATTGCCCTTTTCTTTGCTTTGTCCCAGCCTTTTCTTAAAGGCTGAATTCGTCTTGACAAATTATATACTTTGCATTCCTACAGTAAATACTAAGTTTTATATTTATCAGCATACATTGTAGGATCTGAGGATCTCTAGCTACCTTCTGCTCTTTCTCTAAGTCTTTCCCTGTTGCTTTCCTATCCTCTCCTTTCCCCAGATTTATTACTTTGTTAAATTATTTTGGTTGAACAGTTACAAGTCTTGGTTTGTTTTCCTGCATTAACAGCTTAATCTTTATACAATACAGTGTTTAAATTCCTTTTCACTTTTATCCTTTTATCTTCACATGTTACTTTTGTTGAATTGTTTCTAAGAATGGAAGTATTTGGGTTTGATACAGTTCATCTACCCATTTACCAAACACTTATAAAGTGGCTACCACATGGTACCTCTGAGCAGGCAGGATCATCCACAAATAGCACAAGGTGCCAGCGACTTGTCTTGAAGTGCAAACAGACACTCAGACAAGGAAATGTAATAAACAAATGGAACATGAGTTGTAGCAGAGGTGCGTGCACAGTGGAGAGAAAGCAGTTCTTTCCAGGGAGTTGAGAAAAGCTGTCATTTGAGCTAGGTCTTGAATGAATACGAATTTGAGACAGAGTGGCAAAACAGGAAGGGAAAAACAGAGGGAATGGCATGTACAAGTCCTGACTAAGCCCGGTGTGTTGTGAGACTGGCTGATGTGGCTGGAGGGCAGTTCCTGTGGAAGGCGTGGAGGGTGATAAGCTTGGAGAGGTAGGTTGTTAGCTTCTTTACTAAATGCGTAAGGGACTGACTTCATCTGTCTGGAGCCGTGAGGGGCTGTGAGTGAGATACTGTGTTCCTGGGGGGTGTTATGTTGGACCCTCACAGGGAGAGCTTCTGATCGCTGTCCTCAACCTTGAGTTTTCATGCTGGGGATAAAGTCTGTTCAGAGCCCCTGGTTGGCACTTATCTGGCATGCCCAGGGCACCTTGGACTTCTTATCATCATTAAGCACTGGTCTGAACTCCAACCTCTACCCACTTGCCTGCCTCCCTGTAGGAGTTGGACCCAGCTTTCCTAGAGTGGGGGTGGGGTATGGGCTTTGGGATGAAAAAGGGGAATGGCAGAGGATGAGCCTTTTCATACCCGTGGCACTTCTTTCTCTCTGCTATTTCTTCAGATCTTGGCTTCCGCTCTCCTCCAAATACACAGCCATCCTGGCTTCCAGCCCAGGTGGGAGAGGGAGAAAGAACTCATTTCCTTAAGCTCCTCTCTGAAAATAATCCAGCTGGCACTACTCAGGAACAAGACGTTCCGGAGAGTGTTGGCCCCTCATGGTGTTGATGTCCGGCAGTCCCTGCTCTGAACCTTGTCTCTGCCCCACTTACACGCAATCCAAGACCCCTGTAGAGGGAAGCTGGGTGGTCTTCAAGGCCTCTGCAGTACCAGCTGTCTCCAAGGCCTAGTGTAGTGAAAGGATGGGGAGGTAAGGGAACCCTGGCACCCTGGGGAGACTGGGATAATCTGTGGGAGGCCCTGCAAGGTGGGGAAGAGTCTAGCCAGGGCATCTTTTGGTCTGTTGTAGGAAAAAGGTGGATGCCTCTAACTGAGGCCCAGCCCAGTTTGCTACTGCCCCCAGGTCACCGTCAATCTCTTCTGCATGTTGAATTCCTTGCTGCCCGACATGCTGGCGCCAGAGACTGGGGTGGGGTAGGTTAAGATGGGGAGTGTCAGCCTCAACTCCTGTCCAAACAGATTCATCTTAAAACATCAAGGAAAAGATTGCATTAGAGTTAATTCAATAAAGTTAATAAAGCAAAATATTGTAGTGGGCGGTCAATAAATAGTTGCTGCATGATGAATTCATTGAACGAAACTCAAGATGAGTCTTGAAGGGCGAGTGGGAGTAAGCCCTGCGGGGAAGCGGAGGTCTAGCGCCAGGTCCCAGAGGCCTGGGAAAACAAGGCCTGGTGAAGGAAAGAGCAGAAGTTGAGTTTGGCTGATTCTGAGCGCAAGGAGCCTTGAGAAGTTGGGAAGACCAGGCGGTGGCCTGAGCCCTGAGCCCTGGGCCAGGGGCAAATGGAGGATGGGGCCTGGGGAAGCCACCAGCCTTCAGAGTGGGCGAAGAGGGGCCCCGGGACCCCCGCCGTGCTGCATATCCTCTTTCCGCCCACTTCCGGCGGAGGGACATATCACAGACTCCACCTACCTAAAGGTGGCCCCTTGTTCAGCCTTCCTAGGGTCCGGCTCGAAGGAGCCTCAGGGGTGGACAGGTTCGAGATGAGGAGTTGGATCACGCAGCGGTCGGAGGCCTGTTCCGGACACTTTTCCTCCTCCGCGCCCCCCCCCCCGCCCCCCGCCCCGCCCCCCGCCCCCCGCCCCCCGCCCCCCGCCCCCAGCGGTCCCACAAAGAGCAATCCCGGACGTTTCACTTTAAGGGGCGGGCAGGCCGGGGCGGGCCGAGGCGGGGCTCCCCTGCCAATCCCCCGGGGCGGGCCCAACCCGCGGCAGACAGTCGTCGGAGCGTCTCCGAGCCGCATCCGCTGGGGAAACAGTCCTGGGGCCGGGAGGTCGGGGCACGTGTCCAGCCGCCACCTGACCGCAAGGCTCGTTGTGTCGCCGGTTCCGCAGGCACCATGAGCCAGGACACCGAGGTGGACATGAAGGAAGTGGAGCTGAACGAGATGGAGCCCGAGAAGCAGCCGATGAACGCGGCGTCGGGGGCGGCCGTGGCCGTGGTGGCGGCGGGTGGGGCCGAGAAGAACGGCCTGGTGAAGATCAAGGTGGCGGACGACGAGGCGGAGGACGCGGCCAAGTTCACGGGCCTGTCGAAAGAGGAGCTGCTGAAGGTGGCGGGCAGCCGCGGCTGGGTCCGCACGCGCTGGGCGCTGCTGCTGCTCTTCTGGCTCGGCTGGCTCGGCATGCTGGCGGGCGCCGTGGTCATCATCGTGCGGGCCCCGCGGTGCCGCGAGCTGCCGGCGCAGAGCTGGTGGCACAAGGGCGCCCTCTACCGCATCGGCGACCTTCAGGCCTTCCAGGGCCGCGACGCCGGCGACCTAGCGGGTGAGCGCGGTGCATCCTCCCCACCCCCCCGCCCCTGGTTTAGCTGGTCACCGGCTCCGACCCTGTCCCTAGATTGACTCAGACGGTTGTCCACCCCCCGGTAGCG
Source organism: Equus przewalskii (assembly GCF_037783145.1). NCBI lineage: Eukaryota > Metazoa > Chordata > Mammalia > Perissodactyla > Equidae > Equus > Equus przewalskii. The sequence goes on from NC_091841.1 coordinate 24,440,982, forward strand.
GCGACCGCTCCCTGGGACGTAGCTCGTCCTTCCTTTTTGAAGGAAACCGTCCCCCCTCCCTCCTTCACGGGGGTAGCTGACTCAGCATCCTCCTTTCTTCCTGTGGCGCCGGGAGCCAGTCACAGCCGGTTTCTGAAGTAATGTGCTAGGCTTCTTACATCAGTTCCTCCGAGTCTCGTGGTTCAACCTCACCCCCGACACCTAGTCGCGGGGAGAGGAGAGAATAGGGGATGTTAGAGGGACTGCGCTTTAATCCTGCTTCTGCGTTTCAGGCCTGAAGGGGCGTCTCGATTACCTGAGCACCCTGAAGGTGAAGGGCATTGTGCTGGGCCCAATTCACGAGAACCAGGAGGATGACGTCGCTGGGACGAACTTGGAACAGATCCACCCGGCTCTTGGCTCCAAGGAAGATTTTGATAGTCTCCTGCAATCGGCCAAGAAAAAGAGTGGGTGTCCTGGAGTTGGCAAGGAAGGAGCTAGGAAGGGGTTGGCCTTCTGGCCAGACGGAAGGCAGGATAGGATTTTTGTCTGGTTTACACCTGACTGGCTCTGAGTTTTCCTAGGGCAGATAACAGGGGAGGTTTGTTAGGCTTCAGCCTAAAATGGATTCGTCAGGTGATTTAGAAGCTTTCTACTTGGCAGTGCAATCATTTAACTTTTGAGTGTCAGTGCCCTTATCTGCAAAAGGTAGGCTTTTTACTAAGTCAGTGGCATTTAAACGTGTAAGAGTGGGTCCTTTTGAAAAAAAATCCAAATAAAATCTTGTCTTACTTTAAAAGGGTGCACTTTGGGAGTCGGGAGCCTAGGGCCCCATAGCTGTCTTGTCTGCTACGCTACACTCTTCTACCCTGCGAGATCTTAAGCCCCCCTCCCTTCTTCATAGCTCTGTTTCAATGCAATGAGTTTTACCAGGGTTCAAATCTAAGCTTTTGTACCGAGTAATATATAGGAAATACTCTATGGACTTGTACTTGTTGATTTCCTCCTTTCCCCTCACCCAAGTCTTTCTCATGACTGCCTCTGCCTCCATTGTTCTAGGCATCCGGGTCATTCTGGACCTCACTCCCAACTACAGGGGCCAGAACCCGTGGTTCCTCCCCGATGAGATTACCACTGTGGCCACCAAGGTGGAGGTGAGTGCTGATGGCAGGTGGGAGCCGGATGCTGGGGCTGTGTTGGTCCTTTCACAGCAGCCCTGTAAACCTTGCCCGGCTGCAGTTGAGGGGCCCCTTGCTGCTTGGAGCCAGGCAGGCACGCTCCTCCCAAGGCAGAAGGATAAGCCAGCAGTGTACCCCTGTTTTCGCTTGTTCCTTTTCTTTTCTGTCCACTCGTTTTTCTTGTTTCCTTGACCCTGATGGTGACAGTGCCAGGAAGGAATTTCTCAGATGTCAGTCTGGGTTTGCTTTTTCTTCCTTTTGGGAGAGGAAGCCCTTTCTCTGTGGGAGTCCTGTCCTGTCTGGTTTCCTGGTTCTCGTTGGGTGTGTTTTGGAGTGGAGCCCAGTCTGCACTGGCGTCTTCCTATATGTCTGGGACAATGCCAAGCGTTTCATATATGTTTTCTAATCCCCTGTATAGCTGCACAAAGTCCCTGTCATCCCCAGTCTGTGAACGAGGCAGCTGAGGTTCAGAGGGACTTAATGTGCCTGGGATTTGAGGTCCTGAGCAGTCTTAGTTCTCTAGTCTGCCTTCTCTGAAGAGGTGTATAGGCTCAAACTCTATACCCAGCAGCTGGGAGTGGGGCTTTAGAGCACCCCTGCTCCTAAGCCGGGGTTGTAGGACACTGATCAGTTCAGAAGAGGCAGAACAAGATGGAGACAGACCCTGACACCTTGCTGGCAGCCATGATTCTGAGGTAGAATTGAGCATTTCCATAGGACCCTTGGGGTCATCCAATTCAGCCCTTGCTAATTGCTGGAAGACCCTTTAAAGTGGGCCGGCCTGGTAGCATAGTAGTTAAGTTTGTGCACTCTGCTTTGGCGGCCTGGGGTTCGTGGGTTCAGATCCTGGGCGCAGACCTATACACTGCTTACCAAGACATGCTGTGGTGGTGTCCCACATACAAAATAGAAGATTGGTACAGATGTTAGCTCAGGAACTATCTTTCTCACCAAAAAAATAAGTAAAAAATAAAGTTAAATTGTTAAAAAATAAAATAAAATAAAAGTCACTGATAAGGGAATGTTTACAGGTGGCATGGCATGAGGAGTGGTGGCCTCAGATGAAAGTGGAGACGAGAGGAGAGAGCACATGGAGCAGGGAGAAAAAGGGAAAAAAGGGGGCGGTGGGGTACCATGTTTTATGCCCCAAGAATGCCAGGCCCTGAGGCTGGTTCTGCAGAGCTGGCGCCTCTTTTCAGATCTTCTAAGCTGCCCTCGGGCTGTGCTTTGAATTGCACTGTTTCATTTTTGCTCTTGCTGAGACCTGCTGTTTGACTCACACCCTCCCCAGGCCTCAGGACACTGGGAGAGGAGTAAGTACACTTGTCCTGGGCTCTTCACTAGCATTTTGGGTCCTCTCTCTGCTGCTCTCTGATTCTGGTCTTGGGCGTGCCTCTTTGCTTCTCTGAGACTGTTTACTCATCTCTAAAACGAGTCTACTAGCCTACCACACATGCTAAGGGTTGAATGAAGTTATGTCTATGAACATACTTTTTCTCTTGGGCCTGTTCTGTAGGGATCAAAGGTGAAGCTGTGTGATTTGCCTTGGGGAAGAATAGAAAAGTAAAATGCTACAGCACTAAGAGAATCAATGATAGGTTAGAAGGGAGGGGACCAAAGGCTAAACTTTTGTAACAGAAGTGGGAAAGTGAGACCATTCAAGGCAAGTGACTCTCCCAAGGTCATGGCGAAGTGCTGGGTAGGCAAGGTTTAGTGTGGGCTGGGATTTTCTGAGCCTTTGCATCAGAGTGTTGATATATTTCCTCTGTTCTTTTGCTCTCCTCCCTATAGGATGCCCTGAAGTTTTGGATGCAGGCTGGTGTGGATGGCTTCCAGTTTCGGGACGTGGGGAATCTGACGGTGAGTTCCCTTTCCATGTGAGAGGCAGAGCCTGGGCCAGAACAGAGTGTCTTGCCAGGGTCTCATAGTGTTTCCTGTTCCTCAACTCTGCTTTTTTCTTTCTAGAATGCGTCTTCATTCTTGGCCAAGTGGCAGGACATGACCAAAAACATCAGTGAAGATAGGTGGGTGACAGACCACACCCCCTCCCCAAGTCGGCTCCACTGTGAGAACCCCTCAGTGGAATGGTAGGCCCAAGGAAGGGGGAAGTTCCTAGTCCAGAGAACCTTCTTCACTTCCAGTTTTCCTTTCTTGTCCTATACCAACCTTGTGCCCTGCTCTACTCCGTGCAGGCTCTTGATTGCAGGGACCGAGTCCTCTGACCTTCACCAGATCCGGAGCCTACTCGAATCCACCAAGGACCTGTTGCTGACCAGCTCCTACCTGTCAAACCCCAGTTTCACTGGCAAGCATGTAGAATTCCTGGTCACCCAGTATTTGAACACCACTGGCAGTCGTTGGTGCAGCTGGAGTGTGAGTACTACAGTGGTGGGTGTAGGGCAGGAGGCGTTTTGGAGGAAAGGGGTTTTGGGAAATGGAGGCAGGGGTGGGCTTTGGGGCTCACCAGTGCATCCGTTCCTGCAGTTGTCTCAGACGGGGCTCCTGACTTCCTTCGTGCCGGCTCAACTCCTCCGACTCTACCAGCTGCTGCTCTTCACCCTGCCAGGGACCCCGGTTTTCAGCTATGGGGATGAGATTGGCCTGGAGGCAGCTGTCCCACCTGGACAGGTATTGCTTGCTGCCTCCCCAGTACGGTGCTGGAGGTGGTGTTCCTCCATCATGATGGCTCTGTGGATGAGAGCAGACAGATATGAGCTTTGGGTGGAATTGCGTTTGATTCCTAGTCAGCCACCTAGTCAGAAGCTGTGTGGCCTTGGCAAGTTACTGCACTTGTCTGAGCCTTGGCCATCTCTGCTATGATATTGCATTTCTTGTAGGGTAGTTAGGATTGAATGAGGGCATATTTTAAAATGTGATGCCTGGTACCTGGTAGGTATTCAGTATGGTAGCCATCACTCACTCACTTAGTCAAGCACTCAGTGGACAGTGGATACCCTGGGCCCTCCAGGAACTCAAAAGTTCAGTTGGGGAGCCCAGTGAGAAGTGCACAGCAGCGAGGGCTGTGATAGGATAAGACTGTGAAGACACTCACTTAGTTTTAGCTGACACCTGAGCTGGTATTTACAGAACCGGTCATCAGTTTTTTCCACAAACTTACTGAGTAATTCCTATATGCCAATCATGGAGGATACAGCAAAGCACAAAAGAGCTAGAGATGGTGAAATTAGATAATAAATAAATATAATATAGATGGCAGGTGCTGATAAGTACTGTGCAAAAGAAAGCAGGGTAGGAGGCCTAGAGACTAGGGCATGGAGTGTATTTTACGTAGAATGGCCGTAGAAAACCTGGTGAGACAACTGAGCAGGGATGGGAGGGAAGTGAGGGAGCTAGCTGGTGGCTGTCTGGGAGAAGGGCCCTCTGGGCTGAGGGGACAGTGTGTGCAAGGACCTGAGGCAGGAGCCTGCCTTGTTTGTCCAGGAGAAGTTAGATGTGGGTGGGGGGTTATGCATCAATGGGGGTGGGAATGGCAGGAGGAGCAGGGAGTGCAGGCCAGGCCTCTTCCAAGTCCTATTTTCCCCACTTTTCAGCCTCTGAAGGCCCCAGTCATGCTGTGGGATGAATCCAGCTTCCCCAACACCTCAAGATCTGTAAGCTCCAGCAAGACTGTGAAGGTAAGGGATTTAGATGGGCAGGGCCTGACCAGCAGTGGGTGGGCAGTGGCCCGTAGGAGTTTGCACCCAGGGGAGCCCTTCATCCCTTCCTGCTCTGTCTTCATCGCCTGCAGGCTCAGAGTCAAGACCCTGGCTCCCTCCTTTCCCTGTTCCGGCGGCTGAGTGATCAGCGGAGTAAGGAGCGCTCCCTGCTGCATGGCGACTTCCACATACTCTCGTCCGGGCCTGACCTCTTCTCCTATGTCCGACAATGGGACCAGAACGAGCGTTTCCTGGTAGTGCTCAACTTTGGGAATGTGGGCCAACCTGCCAAGTTGGGGACCTCCAGCCTGCCCACCAGCACCAGCCTGCCGGCCAGGGTGGATCTGATGCTCAGCACCCAGCCGGGCCGTAAGGAGAGTGCCTCTGTTGAGCTGGAGCACCTGACCCTGGAACCCCACGAGGGCTTGCTGCTCCGCTTCCCCTACGTGGCCTGAACAGGACCCACCACTCACACCTTCCCTTCTCCAGGCCCTTTGGCTTCTCGTTTCTCTTTCCTTTTTTTTATTTTTAACTGTCACAGATCACAAGTGAACCCCCAAATAGGGTGTTTTCTGCCTTCAAATAAAAGTCACCCCTGCCCGGTGAGGGTTTGTCTTCCCTCCGCCCCTCTGTCAGGGGCAAGAATTTCACTCCCCTTCCTCCCTTCCCACCAAACCTGCTGCACAGTGATCAGGGCCAGAGGGTTCCATGCGTCTGCTCCAGTGTGAGAGGAAGGGGCCTGCCAAGCATCCAGGCCTCCTCACCCAGGCTGGGCCAGGTACTCTCCTGGAAGTCTCTGGTCTTGCTGACTGTTTCCTCATCTCCCTCAGCAATGGTCTTCAGCCAAGTGTGGTCAGTTTTCCTATTTGTGCAGATTTTGCCTTTCAGGGAGAAAGAGTGGGAGTGGGGTGGCCGGTTTTCTAGGAGGTTCTTGTGAAGGATACTAGAGGTTACTCATTCAACAGGAATTTATTGCATACTTAGGATGTGCCAGAAACTGTTTGTTCTAGGCCCTGGGGTTACAGGAGAGAAGAAAGTACAAAGGTCTCCGTCTCCTTGGGGCTTATTCTAGTAAGGAGACGCAGAAGACAGCAGATAAATAAAATCTAGAGTAGGGTGGCTATGGTGTAGTGTTCAAAGATCAAAAAGGAAAGCAGGGAAGGAGGTCGGTGTTTGGGGTGGGGGCTAGAGGAGGCCTCACCCAGGAGGTGACGTTTGAATAAGAGACCCGAAATAAGGGAGAGAGTTAACTTGCCAGATATCTGGGGAAGGAGCTTTCCAGTGCCCTGGGGTGGGAGTGTACCTGACACTTGTGAGGAATGAGGAGAGCAAGCGGGGAGGGTAAGGGATGACATTTAGCTGCCAGGGGGGTAGATCAGGAAGGTCATGGTAAGGTGGCCATAGCAGGGTGTGAAGAGTTTGGCAAATAGCACAGTCCCCACGAGACTGCCCTCACTTGAGACACCAGCTGCAAGTTTGGGGTCCCCATGACTATCCTTAGCGGGTAATCACTAGAACCACTCACGGAATTCAGGAAAGCACTAATATTACAGTTTTATTGTAGCAGAAGGATACACATTAGAACCAACCAATGGACAGGATGAATAGGATGGAACATGGGAGGGGGTCCAAATGTGGAGCTTCCCATCCTCTCCAGTAGAGTCCTGGACACAAGACCTCCTGGTGTGTAACATGCAGTGTGGCCAAGCAGGGAAGCTCACCTGAGCCTTGGTGTTCAGAGTGTTTCTTGGGGGCTTAATCACATATTGCCCATGTGGCTGACCTTTAGTCTCCCTCTTCCAGAGGTCACATGTCCCAAAGCCCTCAGGGTAAATCACATTGTTGACTGTCTGATCTCTGAAGCCCCCAGACAGCAAAGACTGCCATCAGGCAGGGCGTCCCAGGGGCCTAGTGATCACCTCCCTGTGGCTGAAGGCAAAAGCCAGACTTCAGGTAGGATTAATTCCTCACTACACACATGGTCTGAGGGAGTGGGATGGGAGTTGGAGGGTTTGGAGTGGAGCCACATGGTCTGACTTTGATTTTAACTGGCTCACTGGCTGTTTGACTAGCAGGGAAGCCGGTTAGAATAATTGTTGCTGCTGCAGCTTGGAAGACTTATTAGGACGTACCAGTGAAGGTGGTAAGAAGCATTTGGATCCTGCATTTATGTTGCAGGTAGATCCCTAGGATTTGCTGTCACTCCTGTTGCAGTCAAGTGATTGTTAGGTTGGCCCTCCTAACTTTCTCATGGGAAAGAACACCAGTTCCTGTGGGATGGGGTGTGGGTTGCGCCTGGGCCTCTAAGAGTGTCTTCTATAGGGGACAGATCAAGAAATTCCACATTAAGGCTCAGTCCTTGTTGGCTCACTTTTGCTTGCCTTGCCCTGCAACTGCCTGAGGGCCATGAGGGAAGGCGTGCCCTGAGCCTATACTCTGAGGGGCTCCGGCACAATTCCTGAGAAGACCAGCCAGCCACCTGGACCTGGCTCCCCGCTGCCTACAATTTCCCTTCTTCCTCCTGACAGCCCTTCCCCTCTGGCTCTCGTTTAATCTCAGCCTCTCCTCTTCCTGAGGCTCCCCACCCCTTCCCTCCTTGGCCTTTCCCAGGGTCCCAGCTCCAGCCTTCCCTCTTTCATTCTTCCTCTGCCTCTGTGCTTCCCCTCTGACCTTCAGTCTGTATCATGGTGTCGCTACAGATGGAGCCTCATCATGATTGCATGCTTTGAAATTTACTGTGGACTTACTTTTTTAAAAAAAGTGAAATTGTTAATTGTAAAATTTACCTAACAAAATTTGCCGTTTTAACCATTTTTAGGTGTATAGTTCAGTGGCATTAAGTAGATTCACACTGCAGCCATCACCACCATCCATCTCCAGAACTTTTCTCATCACGCCAAGCTGAGACTACCCATTAAACAGTGACCACACCCCATATTTGTTTTCAAAATAGGAAATGAATTAACCAAAAGTCAAATCAAAGACACTCAAATTTCCAGTGATGCTGAGTGGGGTCGTGGTGACACCCTACCTCTGTGCTGTGGGGGAACAGGTGAGAACAGTAACTTGCAGGCCCTCTGCAATCTGCAAGAGCTGCATGTGCCATTAACTGCCCTCACTTCCCACGTTAAAGAAGGAAGGGAACTTACGAGCCAGATGCAGTCACAGAAGCCACCTCAGCTCCCAACTATCCTATGAACGAATAATTCTCTTACTGCAGATGAGGAAAGAGGCCAGAATGCCTCTCCCCAGGGCACCCTGAACTGACAGCAGGACTCGCCTGAAGCAGAGGGCAGGTGGCCCCCACAGGAAACGTACCTCTGCTGTTCATTCACTCAACAAACATTTTTTGAGCTATTGCCCTGTTCCTGGTAACATCCTCAACTTTCTGGGTTCAGGGTGAACAGGATCCTGCCCTCACGGTTTCCAGTCTCCAAAGGATCAAATGCTTGGAATTCTAAGTGCTGAAGGCCACCTCTTAAGGGTTAAGGGCACTTTTAAATGAGATAATTGTTTAATGAGACTCACCTTTTTCCCCCCTTTTTAAGTCATGTGATAAACCTCTGAGGACTGTGGGACCCTGTGTACAGAGGAGGCTGAGGGCTCAGAGAAATAAGGGACCCTGCTGGACACAGCAGTGGGGCTGCCATTTGCACCCAGGCTTCAGCACTGGTCAAGCCCCCTGCACCACTGGACTTGGTCTTTCCCCAGGGCCCCTGGCCAATTACCTGCCCTTGGGTTGGGGAGGGGACCGACCTCTCCATCGGCCTGAGTCATTCTTCTAGTACCAGTCAATGTTCTACGTGTTGGGCCATAAAGGGATCTAAAATACTGCCACCCTCTTCCGGCCTTCACTGATTGGGCGTGGAAGCAGATGTTCGAGTAATTGCAGTCCTGGGATAAAGGCTGTGGGGCAGCAGTGAACGAGGCCCTGTGGAGTGCAGAGAAGGGTTTAACCCGGGAGGGATCAGGGGAAGCTTCTCGGTGCCTTCATGTGATCTGAGGCTGAGGCACCAGTGCACATTCATGTGATGCACTTACGGGACAGGACCACCTGTGTAGAGGGGACATGTACAGCCACTCAGTTGAGATAGCACGGTGAGTGTGAGGAACCATAAAGCCTGGGTTTTGGCAGTCTGGGAGGGTAGTGAGCCAACCAGGGGCTGAAGCACAAAGGGCTTTAACAGCCATGCTCAAGTGATCTACACTTTGCCCCGTATGTAGATTAGTGGTTCCCTCCCTCGTTGCGCAGTATCCTCTGGGAAAATCTCTCCCATCCAGCATCCACTGAATTGGAATCTCCAAAGGGTGAGCCTAGGAGTCTGTTTTTTTTTTTCTTAAGATTTTATTTTTTTCCTTTTTCTCCCCAAAGCCCCCCAGTACATAGTTGTATATTCTTCGTTGTGGGTCCTTCTAGTTGTGGCGTGTGGGACGCTGCCTCAGTGTGGTTTGATGAACAGTGCCATGTCCACGCCCAGGATTCGAACCAACGAAACACTGGGCCGCCTGCAGCGGAGCGCGCGAACTTAACCACTCGGCCATGGGGCCAGCCCCTAGGAGTCTGTTTTTAGCCACCTTTCTGAAATGGTTCTCAGCAGTTTGGGAATCACTAGGTCCATGTTCCCCAACCTTGCTTTGTTATGCCCGAGGACAATGATTAGAAAAATCCTGGTTTTTCTTCTGGATGTTCTGTTTCAGGAGGTCTGGGTTAGGACACCAGCATCTATGTAAGAAGCTCCGTTAAGAACGAGAAAGGAACTTTGCTCTCGGTGGTGGGGAAACCACTGAAATGTGCTTGGTAGGAAATGATGTGGTCAGGTTTGAGGTCCAGAAAGATCTCTCTGGCTCTGCTGTTGTGGAGGAAGAAGTTGAGGGTGTCAGAGAGCCTTTTAGGGGGCTGCTGGAATGGCCCTGAAGATTCAGAAGTTAAAGAGGCAGAGGTGGTGGAGTTGGAGAGGAGAGGATGGCTTGGAGAGATGTCTCAAGAGAAGAAACTCCAGGATTTCATGATCGCCCAGGTGAGATGGATGTGAGGGAAGAAGTGAGCTGTGTGGTGATTCCTGAGTTTCCAGCTTAGGTGATTGAGGGGGCAGGCTGGCGCCATCAAGCTGAGTGGGGGAGGCAGGGAGAGAAGCAGCTGTGGGCAGAGAGGTGATCAGCTCCATGTAGACGTAGCGGGTTTAGGTGCCCTTGGACTTGCAGGTGGAAGATGCTAGCAGGGGAGGGTCTATAGCTCGGCAGAGGTGAAGCTCTGGGAGCCCTTGGGGTAAGAGAGAGAGTTACATACCGTGAATGTGAATGACGCTAGGGATTGTGTGGGGTGAGAAGGGTGACATTGGAGCCCTGAGCACTGGCAACATTTACAAGACTGAGAGTGGAAGAGAGACCCACAAAGGAGGAAAAACAGAAGAGAATGGAGCCCAGGGGTTGGGAATACGAAAGCAGGAGGATGAGACCAGGTCAGTGTCAGATAGAGCAGAGCTGTCCCAGCTGCCTTCATTTTGGTGACAAGGACATCATTGGTGGTCTTCTGGTAGTCTTCTCCAGAGCACTTCCAAGGGATGGTGGAGAAATGGATTTTTCTGATTTTAATAGTGGGAGGGACTTGTACAAGTTTCTAGATAGTCAGTCGGAGTTCCTGGTTTTCTTAATCAGGTTTCTTAGGTTTCAAAAGAATTTATTGAAGGGCTATTAGGAACTGCCAGGAGGAGCAGGACTGGTCTTGGAGAACGGGCAGGAAGCAAGTGCCAAGCAGCAGGAAGTACAATTGTCTTTTAACTGGAACAGCCTGGGAGGCTGCCATGGGGAACACGCTGCCAGTGCGTGTGTGGTTGGGCACAAAGCCATTGGTTGCTGAGGTGGGGTGTGAGTGATGCCGAAATTCAGAACGTGCTCCACTTGCAATGGCCTTGGTGTGTCCTGAGTCCAGGAATGAAGGGGAGAGGGCTCTGTCCAGTTGCTGAGTCATGCATGTGGTACTGTGCCTGCACTGAAGGGCATCCTTTTCCACTTCACACATGGGTGTTCATTGGCCTAGGGTGGTGCTAGATACAGAAGAGTCAAGGATGATTTTAAGGTTTTCGGCCTGAGCAGCTAGAAGATTGGATTTGCCATTTATTAAGGTGGGGAAGACGTCCGGAGGGACGGGTTTAAAAGGCGAAATGAGCAGCTCAGTTTGGGCCTTGATTCCTTTGGGTCTAGTCAACATGTAAGTGGAAATGTCAGGATGTTAGCTGGACATACTGTTCGGGCTTTCATGAAGAGACCTGGGCTTGGATGCAAATTTGGGAGTTATGTGGACTGCTGGCATTTAGAGCCACAAGATGACAGGAAGTGACCTGGGGAGTGAGTGTAGAGAGGGAAGAAAAGAAGACCAAGGACTGAGAACCAGTCCTTCAGAGGTGGGACAGATGAGGAGGAGCCAGCAACAGACTGAGAAGGAGGGGCAGTGAGGTAGGTGGGAGGGTGTGGCCCTGGAGACCAAGCGAGGAGGAGATGGTGGACTCTGTGAAATGCTGCTGGAGGGACAAGTAAGAGGACAGAGGCTTGGCCGTGGGGCTTCTCATCATGGAGTTCTTTGGTGACCTTGACAAGAACAGTTTTGGTTGAGGCTGGGGCAAAAGCAGACTGGAAGAGGATCGGAGGAGAGAATTGGAGTTCAGTGAGTATAGACAGTGTAGCTGTTAAGGAAGGGAGAGATATGAGGCTTTGGCCAGAGGAAGAAGGGGGCCAAAATGCTTTGCTTTGTTTTAAGATGGGAGCGATAACAGCATATTTGTTGTAGTAGAGAGGCGGAAGATGCCAGGCAGAGGAGACCTGCTGGACAGATGCTGGATGGGGAGGAGGGCCAGCCTTAGCTGGGAGCTGCTCACAGCAAAGGTGGAGCACATGAGTCTAGAGTTGCCCATGTGTAGGTGGGTAGACATGGTGGGAATTTGTGGAGTTCCACCCACAGATTGCTTTTATTTTCTCAGTGAAACAGGAAACAAGGTCATCAGCTGAGAGTGAGGATTGGGGCCTCCTAAGTGTTGGAGGTTTGAGGAGAGGGGAGAAAGTATGAATAAGCATCCAGGAGCTTCCTATGCAGTGTCTGTTTGGGAACTAGTAGCACCCACATCGCCAACTTGTTAGAAATGCAGAATCTCAAGCCCGCCCCAGACCTATCAAATCAGAATCCGAATCTGCATTATAGACCCAAGATGACTCATATGTACCCTCCAGTTGGACAAGACCTGATGGAAGAGAATGGTAGAGCCACTGTTTGACAGAAATGGAGATGGATTGCCAGGCAGTGTGAACAACCTGCTTCAGACCTGCCTGTTTCTCTTGGTGCTAACTAATGGAATTTCAGTGGTTGGCCTTGAAAACCCCAGGTCTCTTTAACTGGTGATGACAAAGAAAAAAAAAAAAAAAAAAATCTGGGTACGATAAGGAGAAAATGTTCCCTCTTTTTCTGAAGCCTCAGAAATGAAAGCAAATTCTTTTCTGCATCATAAAACCATCGTTGCAAATGTTATTTCTAACAAGGGAATTTGTCAGACAATCAAATATAACAGGCTGTTGCTTTGTCCTGTGAAAGTAACATTTAACTTTTAAAAGGCTCGTGATTCTGATTGCTCGTCTTCCTTAATAATGCGTTGCCCTGGCAATATTTAAATCCACATCTCTGTTTTCTAGAAGGTATAAATACCTGTGAGTCTTTTGTTAAGCCAGAAAGGGAGCGTTGACACATCCTTCTTCTCCCACATGCGTGACATGAAATAATCCCAGTGACTGCGAGATCTCTTGAACAAAGAGTTTGAGAGTCTTGTCTCATTTAAATGAACACACAGGAGGCAAGGACACCTATGTGAGGTGGAGGGTTGGGGGCATGAGGAGAGGGGTGAAATTGAGAACAGCTTTGGGAATAAGGCAAGGGAGCTGACTGGGGACAAGGGCAAGCGTAGTTAGATGGCACGATGACGCCCATTGGCTGAGGTCAGGAGCCCTGCACTCGTCCTGGTGCCAACCTCCGCAGTAGCAGGATTGTTTTCCAGTGGTGCTTGACTGCCTATGTGTAGGATCAGGGAAGATGGATGGTGGAGTTGATCCAGGGTGGTGAATTTGCAGTGGAAAAGGGGGCACGGGATTGTGAATATTTGTGGCGTGGATGAAAGATTGCATGGTTCAGGATTCTCGGGGAAGGAAAAGTGACAGCAGGGGAGGGGGCTGAAAGAATGGGAGAAAAAGCAGCGGTCCTAGAGGAAGATGAGGAAGCCTGGTGGGACTGGGGAGTTAGAGGGATGACACTGGGATTTAAGCTCTCGTCAAGGAGCAGTTGAGGACTCTGGGTGTGGCTGACGTGTGGTGGAGAGTGAGGTCACTGGGGCTGAAGAGATCACGACACTGACTTTGCCACTTTGAATGAGTCACCCAGCCAGGGTGGCAGCCAGGGTTAAGAGGAGGAGAGCATAGGCTTGGAGATCATTTGGGGATGGAATCCTTGCTCCGCCTCAACTAAGCCTTGACAAACAAATGGCAAGCAACAGGATATATTGGAGTACATAAGGAAGCCATTTGGTGTAAACCTAATTCGGCCTGAGCTTGTTTGTCCAAAAGGGCCTGACATGGCCGTTGAGCATGCATTGTAATCTGCTTTAAGCATTTGCTGTGTCCCAAAGACAAGAATAAATGCCCTTAAGATAAAGATGCAGCTTCCCCCACATTGGCATTTCCTTAAGGATAAGCATCTCCCCCTAGGTTAGGAACTGATTGCTGCGCCCACCCAGCTGGAGACAACAGACCTGCTTCCTGCTGTGTTCACTGAGACAGCAGACCTCCTACCTGCTGTGTCCATCAGTCACTGGGCCGACAGAGCAATCTCATGACTATTGTAAAAGGGACATTTCAGTCATATGTGAAACATGCTCTTTGAGGGTATATAACCACTCAGTACACCTCACTTCTTTGATGCCCTTCCTTCCTTGGGGAAGGAAGGCCCCGGGCTAAGCTAGTTCTCAGATCTGGCTCAGAATAAACTCACCTCAATTTTCATTTATAGATTGCTTATGGATTATTTTCGTGGACAGTCTCTTAACCTGTTTCCTCATCTGTGAGATAGTCTGAACTCTTTTTACTCACAACACTTCTAACGCTAAATGGATTTTTTTTTTTTCTCACACCAACCAATTCTCTGATTCTCTAGACACTGACTGGGTGTCTTACAATTCAATTCAATTCTGACACTATCTACTATCTACTTGGATCGGATCCCACAGGTTAAGGGTTCATTCCCACAAGATGCTCCCGTTTGAGATGCCAGTGGCAAGTCCCAGGTTGTCACCAGTACTTCTGACCAACTGGCTGTAAATTCAGAGGGTTCCCACAACTCCCTCCTCAGGTTCGATAATTCTCTAGGGCGACTTACAGAACTCAGGAAAATGCTTCCTGCTATTACCAGTTTGTTATAAAGGATACAACTCAGGAGCAACCAAATGCAAGAGATGCGTGGGGTAAGGTTCGGGAGAGGAAAGGTGCTTGGAGCTTCCATGCCCTCTCTGGGCGTACCACCATCCCAGCACCTTGATGTGTTCCCCCACCTGGAAGCTCTCAGCACTCCAAGGTTTAGGGTTTTTTTATGGAGGTTCCATTACATAGGCATGATTGATGAAATCATTGGCCATAGTGATTGAACTTGATCTCCAGCCCCTCTCCCTTCCTGACAATTGGGTGGAGCTGAAAGTTCCAACCCTCTAATCATGTGCTTGGTTCCTCTGGAAACCAGTTCCCATCCTGAAGCCATCTAGGGGCGCCCCTCCCCCAAGAGTCACCTCATTAGCCTAAACTCAGGTATGCTTGAAAGGGGTTTATTGTGAATAAGAAAAGACACTCTTCTCACCTCTGTTACACAGGAAATTCCAAAGGTTTTAGAAGCTCTGGGTCAGGAACTGGGGACAAAGACCAATAATATTTCTTATTATATCCCAGATAGGGACAATAACATCCATCTCAAAGCGACTTCATCCACATGTCGGAGGAGGAAGAATGCTAGTAGGAGTCTGTCTGGTTCCCAGTTGTCCAAGGCAGCAAAGATACAATAGAATAATGATCCTTTACTGTCTACTATGTTGCACTGTACCCGGTGCTTTACTGATCCTGAGGGGCCGTGGTCCGACATGTGCTTCCCCTGGACTTGGCTGGGCAGAGGCAGAAGGGCATGAGAGGGAGAAGTCAAGACCTTTAGGGGGTGGGGAAGGAAGCCAGTGTTTTCTGAGTGTTCAGCATGTAACAGACCCAGCATGATTCTCTCCCTTTTACAGATGAGGAGACGGAGACTTGAAATAATAGAGTGACTCGTTCAGTTTCACAAACTCTGGCTCCCAAACTCTCGCCTTGTGGTTTCCCGAGTGATAGGAGTGCTAGGCATGTCTTTCATTCTAGTATTTGGTCTTCCATCCTGGTTCCTGTCACAGAGCTCCTAAATCCCTTGGAATTTCCCGGTTGATAGGAAGGAGCATCTTTTGTTTTAATGAGATGTCTCTTGATAGGCTCCTGGATACAGGATGGGCACTGGTCATCAGAAAGAGAGAGCCATGATTAGAAGCTTGGAACTTTTAGCCCCAACCCTCATCCTCCAGGGAGGGGAGAGGGGCTGGAGATTGAGTTAATAATTGATCACACCTACAGGATGAAGCCTCCATAAAAATCCTTAAAGTACAGGGTCCAGAGAGCTTCTAGGTTGGTGAATACATCCATGTGCTGGGTGGGTGGTGCACCCCGTCTCCACGGGGAAAGAAGTTCCTACGCTTGGGACCCTTCTGGACCTCGCCCTACGTACCTCTTCATTTGGCTGTTCATCTGTATCCTCTGTCATATCTTTTATTATATAATCGGTAAATGTGTTTCCCTGAGTTCTGTGAGCTGTTATAGCAAATTGTTGAACCTGAGGAGGGGGTTGTGGGATCCCCCAGTTTGTAACCAATCAGATAGAAGTGTGGGTAGCCTCAGGACCCACTACTTTTGACTGGCATCTGAAGTGGGGACAGTCTTGTGGGACTGAGCCCTTATCCTGCAGGATTGACACTATCAGATAGATAGTGTGAGAACTAAACTGGGATGCCTAGCTGGTGTTGGAGAATTGATTGGTGTAGGAAAACCCCACACATATTTGGTTTCAGAAATTTTGTGGGTAGAAGAAAGGAAACAGAATTTTTTCTTTTTAGTAGGGCCAGAATATTCCAAGAGGAGAAATCAAAAGAATAAAAAGCATGAAGAAGTCAGTCTGGGGCCTGTGTGAGGACCAGGAGAATTTCAGGGGCTGGGACTAGGGTCTGTACGGTGAGGGGTCAGAGAAGCTAAAGAAGTAGGTAGGGCTGAATGGAAGGCTTTGGACGCTAAGGAACTTGCATTTTTATCCCAAGCTGTTGACTTGTTGTAAGCAAGGGATTGACAGCATCAGATCTATGTTTTGACTGCCTCATGGAGAATGGATGGGAGTGGGACCAATTAAGGCAGGGGTTGGCAAACTACGGATGATGAGCCTGTTTTTGTACCCACTGTGAGTTGAGTGGGTTTTGCATTTTTAAATGGCTGAAAAACAAATCAAAAGAAGAATGATGTTTTGTGACACGTAAATTCAATGAAATTCAAATCTCCGTGAAATTCAAATAAAGTTTTATTGGAACACAGCCATGTCCATTCACTTATATATTGTTTATGGATGCTTTTGTCTGCAAAGACAGAGCTGAATAGTTGCGACAGAGACTATAATACATAAGTACATACACGTAATATCCTTAATTTGCTTCTTGGTCCACAGAGCCTAAAATATTTACTATTTGGCCCTTTACAGAAAACGTTTGCTAACCCCCGAATTAAGGGATTACTTTAGCATTTCAGGCAAGAGGCCTGCACTGGGATAGTGACAGTGGGGTTGGAGAACACTAGATGAATTTGGGAACTATTCAGGAGGTAAACTGACTGACGGGTACAGGGAGTGAAAAGAAGAAGGAGTCTGCGACAACTCCCAGATTTCTGGGTTGAGCTCTGTGTGACTGTGGTGCTAGCCAGGCCAGGAATACGGAGAGGGAGGGTGGAACTGGGGGCAGGGGAAGGAAAGAGGCGGGGAGCGAAGAGAGTGAATAATTTTCAGGCCTATTTTGTGTGACAGTCTGATTCCTGGAGTTATGCCGTTTGTGTGTGTTACCAGAGATGCTGAGAAGAAAGACATCACCTCAGACTCTTTGGAGCCTGAGGCTGGTATGGGGCATCTGACATTCTGAAGGCGTTTTTCATACTGTAGAGGTGAGCAGGTGCCTGTCTGAGTTTCCAGTTGGGTCAGCCTCAGTTCTGTAAAATCAGAGCCAGGCTCCAAAAAATGAAACTGAGGATCCCAAAAGCCTGGGGGAGGCACTGGGAGAATGTGGGATTTCCCTACATGCCAAGTCTCCCCTTGTCCATCTCCTAGTTGGGTGTGAGGTTGACTTACCGGAGAGAGGGAGGGCTTGCCTCTGCAGGTTAACCTAGTAGCCAGGTGAGTGGATCTTTCAGGGACCTTGGGTTCCTGTTGAGGTTTGGGGGCAGGAGCTGAGGTGGCCAAGACCATCTACTCTATCATGTGTCCTGTGGTCCTGTTCTCTGGGAGCCGCCCGGGCAGGTTCTAAGCAGCACGTTTCCGGCAGGGCTATTCCCTCGATTGCCTGCAGATGGCGCTAAAGCGACGCGCTGGGAACGGAGGGGGTGGGGACAGGCAGGCAGAGAGAATGCTAAGTGGCGCCCCTTCTCTAGGCCTGGCCCGGGAAGGGGAGGAGGTGGCATTCACAAAGCCACCTTATTCTTTCCCTACTTCCTGCTCAGGCACGCAACGGCCCTTTTTCTGGGGCTGAGGAGGACTCCCTCAGAGTGGGAGGGAGTGCAGCGTTTGGGGTGGACTGAAGCCATGTCCAGCCACCCTCTCCTGTCCGGCTCAAGCCATTTCCTCCATCTTCTGGCAGCTGGATCTGCAGGAATCTTGCTTCAGAGGCTTGTGGGCACAGTCCCCATCTCTAAGAAGCCTTCCTGGACCTCATGCCCTCCCCTCCCCAGGCTTGCTCCTTGAGACTCCTTTCTCCAAGTCCTGTTTCTTCTCCCTGGGCTGGGGGAGGGGACTCTTTAAAGCCAGGGCTGGAGGAGGAGGGACGGGTGTGGGTCTTGGTTCCTGGCCTTTCCCTGTGAGCGGGCGGTCCTGTGGTAACACTTATCATAGAGCCATAGGGGGGGTCTTCCCTCCAGTCTCTCACATCCTCTCAACTCTTCCTCCAGGGGCTCATTCTCCTTTGAGAGAGGAGGACACTGAACTTAAGAGGCATGCGTAAGGTGGTGTGGTGAGGGGCACGGGCAGGCAGGACCTGCCTCTGGGACCAGGGACAAGATGAGCTGCCAGCCCCATTCCTGACCCAAATACCAGCCTTGATCCCCACTCCTGGCCTCCAGGAGAGGTCAGGCCGATTTGATTCCAAAGCTCCTGTTCTCCCAACACAGCTCAGCTTCTGTAGTCATTCCACCTCCCAGGACCAATGCCTTCCACAAGAGGCAGGACACTGAGCCCTCGAAGGGGGTCAGGGCTAAGCGGGAGCAGTGGCCATGAGGGGTCCTCTCTGGGGTCTTGAGCTGACAACCCAGGAGGCTGTGCTGGTGGGAGAGGGGGAGGGGGTTTGTATCCTGGGGTCATTCTCCATAGCGCTGTGCTCCTGCCAGCCCCTGGCCAGCCTGTCCGGCCCACCTCTTCAGTGGATTGCCCCTGCCCATGG
The DNA here is from genome assembly GCF_037783145.1 of Equus przewalskii. Classification (NCBI taxonomy): domain Eukaryota; kingdom Metazoa; phylum Chordata; class Mammalia; order Perissodactyla; family Equidae; genus Equus; species Equus przewalskii. Next base: position 24,459,561 of record NC_091841.1, read on the forward strand.
TGTTGGAAGCTTCCTTCTCAAAGGATTCTGGGAGGGTAAGGTGAATCTCGCTCCCTCTCTCAGGACCTCATTCCTCTGGGCCAGCATTTCTTACCTTTAGCCTGTATCACAGTCTCCTGAAACAGATGGCTGGGCTCTGCCCCTCGAGTTTTGGACTCAGTAAATCTGGGGTGACCCCGAAGCTTGTATATCTACCAAGTTCCCAGGTGATACTGGTGCTGCTGTCAGGACCATGGGGCACCAAAGGATTAACTCAGCAGATCTGGCTCGTCCAAACCTTGCACATTCCAAAGGAAGGTTTGACTCTTGCCTGGGTCCTGGGAGATACCCCTAAGCCCTTGGAATGTCCTGCCTGATAAGAGTGCCCTTGTTTACCTGGAGACCTTGAACCACACTAGACAGTCTATGCTAACAATGGAATTTATAGTGGCGGCCTCAGGCCATGCGGTATCAGTTTAACCTCTGGAGGGGCTGGAGACTAACTAAGGTCAGCCACATGGGTGGTCAGCTATGCCTACATGAGCAACCTCTAGGTAGAACGCTGGACACATGTCATTGCTGGGAGAATTAAGTGCTGTCCCCATGACTCTACTGGGAAACAACTGGAAGCTTGCACCTGGTTTCTCCTGGACTCTGCCATATGCACCTTTATCCTTTGCTGATTTTAATTGTATCCTTTCACTGTAATAAATTATAACTGTGAGTATAACAGCTTTGCCGAGTTCTGTGTGTCCTTCTAGCAAATCGAGCCTAAGGGTGATCTTGAGGACCCCCAACAACCACCACACTTTGAGAACCACTGCTTTATTCTGTGGGATTATCCTCTCTATGGTTCTTTTGCTTTAAGCCTTGGGGCCCTCTCACCAATGAAGTGCCTTATAACCTAACCTGAGGGTCACCTTTATGGTGTGCTTTGGCCTGGACTCCAGCTGTCGTATGTCCATAGTCAAGGGGTCACAAGGCTGTGAACTGCCTGGAAACCTGGGTGAAGCTTGTATAAACAGTCCCCTGGGTCACTGGGCCTTCCTCTCTCCATTTGTAAATGGGGCTTTGGAGCAGTTCTGTTCTCTCTGGGGGTGACAGGGCCCCAAGAGCAGCCACACTGGCAAAGCTGATAGAGAATAGGCTGGGCTATGGACATGGGTAGTCAATTTCACCTAGCCTCCCTACCTCCAGTAGTCTGGTCTGCCCACTACAGCCCTACTCACCTGAGCTGCAGACCCTCGGATGCTGGGGCCCACAGGTTTCAGTAGACCTCAGCCACTCAGTGCTGTCCCTCCTGGGACCACCCTCAGGGCAGCGGAGCACATTCTGTGGTACTTGGGCCCTCCCTGCTCCGTCCTGCCCTGGCCTAAGACCAGGTCCTCGATCCAACACAGGGAGGAAGCCCCTTAGCACCCGCTGGTTATGTGGCTTTATTCACAGACTCAGCATTTGCTGAGGATGGAAGGAAAGAACACTTGGGGTCAGGCTGGGCCTGGAGATGAAGGTGGCTGGGAGGCCATGCATGGGTTGGATTGGGGAGCTCACAGGAGAGAACCTGTTGGCTGGACCAGGCCTGTGTGGGGCGGGGCCGGAGGCAGGCAGCATGCGGGAGGCCTGGCTAGATCTGCGTGGAGCAGATATATCCAGGTGGCAGCTGTGAGCCAGGGATGGAGGACCTGAGGGTTTCTCTGGGGCAGGGGGTATAGGTGTGGGGCTGGACAGCAGGCACCCCTGCCCCTCACTCCCAGGGAAATGACATAGTGGGACAGTCAGGACACCTGGCACTTGGTCCTGCTGCTGCCTGGGAACTTGATGTGTGACTAGCCAAGTTGGTCCCCTCTGGTGTCATTGTCCTGCTGATGCTTGGACGTTTGCCTTGGGGGTGACCCACATAGGGATGCTCTGGGGACATTTGTAGGGAGGTTGGACAATCCTGGAGAGTATGCCTAGGGCCCAGCAGAGTGGGCTGTGCCTGGGGAGGGAGGGGATCCCTCATTAGGGGATGCTCCCTTTGAGCCAAGCTTCTCTCTCAGTGGTTGGTGTCAGTTAGCTGCTGTGGCCCCAGGGAGTGCCATCTCCCATCACAATGCAGGCCAGCCCCTGGGCCAAGGATGACTGTGATGTTAAACTTTCTCCTAGCCCGCCCTGCTGGCTCTGGATGGACTTCCTGCCTAAGCGCAAACAAGGAATCCAAAGCTCGGATCCTCCTCCAGGGCCTTCTTCCTGGTGAAGAGCCCATTCCCACCCAGCAGGGAACAGAAAAACCAGTTCCCCAGCTTCCCCTCCCTGCCTGGGAATAGTAAAGTTTGGAAAGTTGGCAGGTTCTCTCTGGGCTGTCCAGGGAGGTGACCTAGGGGCCTGGGAAGCCTGGTGAGGTCTGGGCAGGGCCCTGGATCTGAGGTCACTGCCCCTGCCCGCTTTCTCCCCGGCTCTCCCGGGGACTGGGGTGGAGGGATGCAGGTGAGGGGGCCATCAGCATTGGCGAGAGGGAGTGCGGTGCACAGAGCCAGGGCGCTTGGGGATCTTGCGCCAGCGACGCTTGTCCCAGCGGCAGAGGAGCAGCAGGCGGAAGGTGTCCCGGAAGGCTTTGTTGCAGAGTGCGTAGCACATGGGGTTGATGGTGCTGTTGACATAGCACAGCCAGTAGCCCAGCTCCCACAGGGTCTCGGGAACACAGTCCTTGCAGAAAGTGGACACCAGCACCATGATGTTGTACGGTGTCCAGGTGAGGATGAAGGCCAGCAGGATGGCGCTCAGGGTCCGAGCCGCCTTCTTCTCCTTGACCAACGAGAAGGTCTTCCGCTTGGCCAGCTGCTCCTTCCCACGGGGCTTCTGGCTCTTGCCTGCTCTCTCACGCCCTTTCCGGGTGGGCCTCTTGACTGTATTCGGGGAGCTCCGGGGTGGCTGTTTGGCAGGGGCCTGTGCCTCAGGGTCCACCATGGGCATCTTGATCACCACCTCGGAGCCAGGCTCCTCACCCTCCGAGGATGTGAGGGACTCCATGGAGCCTTCGTCGTCCTCCTCCTCCTCCTTCCAGCTGTAGGCCTGCAGCAGCCTGGGGGCCCGGCAGCAGCGACAGCAGCGCCCTGGAGGGGTCTCTGGTGAGCCCTCCGCCCCCGGCTGGGACCGCTCTGAGCTGCTGCTGCTGCCGCCCCCCTTCCCTGGTGTCTCGGAGCCCTGCAGGGCCGCTAGCTCCCGGGCCCGGTTCTCTGTCTCTCGGTAGATGCGCCAGTAGAGCGTGCACATGACCGTGACAGGGAGGTAGAAGGCTGCCATGGCTGTGCCAAAGGTGATGATGGGTTGGGAGAGGAACTGGATGTAGCACTGCCCGGCCAGCACTGTCCGCTCCCCTACCAGATACTGCCAGAAGAGGATGGCTGGGGCCCACAGGACGAAGGAAACCAGCCACGCCAAGCCGATCATCAGGGCTGCCCGGCGTGGTGTGCGCTTGGCACGGTAGCTCAGGGGCCGGGTCACGGAGAAGTAACGGTCAAAGCTGATAAGCAGCAGGTTCATAACGGAGGCGTTGCTGGCCACGTAGTCCAGGGCCAGCCAGAGGTCACAGGCTAGCGTGCCCAGAGCCCAGTGGCCCATGAGCAGGTATGTGGTGTAGAGGTTCATGGAGAAGGTGCCAATGATGAGGTCAGCACAGGCCAGGCTCAGCAGGAAGTAGTTGTTGACTGTCTTGAGCTCTGTGTTGACCTTGAAGGAGATGAGTACCAGCAGGTTGCCTGTCACTGTGGCCAGCGACAGGAGGCCCGTGGTGATCCCAATGAAGGCCACTTGCCACGGACCCTTTCCGGGAGCCAGGACAGTGATGTTGGGGCTGACGGCGGGTGGGGCCGAGGTATTCATGGTGGCTGGTGGGGCTGGGGGCAGCTCTTTCCTCTAGTCACACTATGGGGCTCCCTCAGGGGGAGGTCATCACCTGAAAAGAGAGGACATGCGCTTTAGTTGGGCTGCTGGACATCCCTGATAGCCCAGAGTAGAAGGTATTAGGAACATAGCTTCTGCCCTCCCAGGGCTTCAGGCAAGACAGCATCACCCTCCCTTACTGGTGTCCACACACGGTCATTTATGATGCATGTTCCCAGCTATGAATGGATTAACCATCAGCAAGGGTCGCGGAGATTTGGAATCCAGAGATCTGAATCCTCACTCCAGCTTTACCACGCAGATTCTGAGCCTCAGTGTTTTCACCGGGAAATTGCTACTGATCCCATCTTGCTTAACTCCTGCGGCAGGAATTGGGAGACTGGCTTCATATATAGTACTGCCACATTTTCAAAGCATTTCACTCACTTTCATCAAAGCTCTCGTTTACTGAGCAGTTACTACATGCCAGACACAGTGCTAAGCACTTAATTGAATTATCTAATTTAGCTGTCGTACGTCTCTAGGAGGAAGGTCTCTTAGGAACTCCATTTCACTGAGGCAACCCTGGCTCCGAGCAGCTACAAGGCCTGGCCACGGTGACACAGATGGTATGATTAGAACCCACTCCTCTTTCTCACTTTCTGAGCATGTGGAGCTCCAGGGGGATTCTCCCATCAAATAAGGAGAGATGGGAAGTCAGGAGGAAGGCTCCAGAGAAGACAAAGAGAAAGAGATGTGTGTCAGTGTGTGTCTGTGCGCATGTGTGGGTCTGCACGTTTTTCTGTGCATGTGTGAGGGAGAGAGAGGTGGGGTTTGGGGCTGCATTGGACCCTCTATGAGGGCAGCAGGGAAAGCTGTGCTGAGCTGGACACTCGCCTGGCAGTAGAAGGTCTGGAGGAAATGCAGGCAGCGGGGACGAGGGCCTCAGCTCCCAGATAAGTGGGGGTCTGGCCCCAGATGGGGCATGGGAGGCCCCCTCCATCTCCCCACTCTGTTCCCGGGCCACAGCTGAGTGGGCGGCAGCAAGGGGAGTGAGGAGATCCCCCAGACATTTCTTGAAGCTGGAGTCCAGCCCAGGCACTTTGGGTGGATAAAGAGAAAAGCAAGGACTCTTAGCAACCTACTGGCCGGACAGGAGGGCCCCGCAGTTCTGCCATGGCCTTGCTGCAGTAAGTTTAGGCCGATCGCCTCCTGTTCTGGGCCGCAGGCATCCATCTGTCCATTGAAGAGATTGGGGTCTCCTCCTACCTGCAGCTGTGGCTTCAGGGGCTGGTCACTGGAAAGATTCTCAGGGAGAGACGTTGGGCAAGGGCCCACCCAGCCCTGGTGTTCCTCCAGACCTGGTCTGTGACAGATACTAGAGTGCTGTGTCTGTGAGGGGGTTGCTGCGTGATGGATGGCCTCGGTGGTGTGGGATTGTGATAGTGTGTGACCGGGAGAATGTGTGGCTGAGGGCATCTCCACCGCTCTTGGTGAACTGTCAGCGTGTGAGAGCGACGCTCAGCATCGGGAGTTCAGAGTGTGACATAACGAGCAAGAAGGACTGTGGCTGACAGTGCAAGCTTGTGTGTCTGGGTCAGTCTGCCTGTGAGGGGGCACATGTAACATCCCGGTGAAGGACCCAGACTCTGGAGCCAGACTGTCCGCATTTGAATCCAGGCTACATCATTTGCTGGGTGTGTGATCTCTGCTTGTGATACAACTACTATGTGCCTCAGTTTCCTCAACTGAAAAATGGGGAGGATACTAGTCCCTGGCTAATAAATCAAGGAATTATTGTGAGGCTGAAATGAGTCAATGGAGGTAGAGTGCTTAGACCAGCCCTGGAGTATGGGGAGCACTGGGTTCCCATCGACTCTTAGCAAGCGCAGCAATGAGGGCTCCCTCCTGCCTAGGGGCTTCTGCTTCTTTGATTTAAAATTTCTGGGGCTGGCCTGGTGGCATAGCGGTTAAGTTCATGCACTCTGCTTCGGGGGCCCAGGGTTTGCCAGTTTGGATCCCGGGCGCAGACTTACACACCACTTATCAAGCCATGCTGTGGCAGGCGTCCCACATATTAAGTAAAGGAAGATGGGCACAGATGTTTACTCAGGGTCAATCTTCCTCAGCAAAAAGAGGAGGATTGGCAGCAGATGTTAGCTCACAGCAATCTTCCTCAATTAAACAAAAAAATTTCTAATACCATGGCAACAGCAACGAATAATAATAATGACCATTGCTACTATTTAGGGCTCCCTGAGTGCCAGTCTCTACTCAGAGTGTTTACATGCCTTATCTCACTTAATCTTAACAGGGAACCTATGACCTTGGGATTGTTCTTCTCTCCATTTTACAGATGAAGAAAGTGAGGCTGAGAAAAGCAAGAGAATTTGGTAGGGTAGGGATCAGGATTTGAGCGCAAGCGGTTTGTTCCAATGAAACTTTATTTATAAGAACTGATGGTTGCCTGGGGGGCCATAATCTGCCTATTTGAATTTTAAAAATATTACATTAAAATATTATTTATCTTGCTTACTGAGTTCTTTTTGCATCCTCCTCTCTTAACCAAAGTCAGGCAGTGGGTGGGAGGCTGGGCTTTCCCCAGTGAGGCTGCTGGTGGACACCACCCTTGACAGGTTGCCCTTTACAGCTCTTGGCCCTCTGTCTGACCCAGTGCTGTTTAATGCCCATTGCAAAAATAGAGCAACTGAGGCCCGGAGGAAAGAGGGAAGAAGGCATGGTGCAGCCCAATGTCTCCTGGCTCCTAGATTGGATGCTGCCCCTGCAACCCCTGGGTGCCTGGGAGCAGCTCTGTAGCCCCTAGCGGCTCCCTGGGTCCTGGGCCGAGACCTGAATAGGCTGAGTCAGACAAGAGGAGCTGGCTGGCCTGAGAGGATGTACCCTCTGCAGCTGCAGGGGCTTCCTGTCTGCTGGTCAGGGCTCAGCCTTCAATGCTGGGCCCAGCACTCCACCATGTACCTGGTCCTCACACCACAGCAGGGCTCCAACTAGGGTGGGGTGGGTGAGGCACTTGGTTCGGGTGCAAAACTTGAGATGCCTCCAAACTGAGTCATCGAGAAAATAATATTTGAATGCAACAATAGAAAAAAAAAGGAAATCAATGCAAAAAATTCATCATGAACAAAATTTTAAACAAAGACAGCCTCCAACCCTGCACTTGCACAAACAATCCTATCAGCCATGCCTCGCCCTCATCCTGGTCCTGGTTCCAAGAAAATTTTATTTACAAAAATAGACTGCCCACCTGTGGGCTGTAGTTTGCTATGTGATTTTTAGAAATATTACGTTACAACATTATTTATCTTGATTAATGAGGTTTTTTTGTGCCCTTCCTAAATTTTGTTCCAAAGCAAATAACTCACTTGCCTTACCCTGATTCTGGCGTTGCGGGCCACAGCCCTGAGTTTGTATCTCAGGGTTGTCCCTTCCTAGCTGTGTGATCATCAGCAATCACTTGACCTTTCTTTTCCCCGCCACCCTGCATCCCTCAGCTGATCGGGATAGCATCCAAAGTCTCTGGAATGAAATGACACTCAACTAAAGGCGTCTGTTACTATTCCGATCCTCATTCTGATCCACTGCCCAGCCACCTGCCCCTTCTCCTCCAGACCCCAGGCACAGCCCCTCTCTGGTCTTCAGATTGCTCATTTGTACAGGAGGAGTTGGACCAGCCTGACGCCTGCGGAGATTTTACAGGGTCCAGAAACCAACATCCCAAGGCTCTGAACAGAAAGGACTCAAGTCCCCGAGGGTAGGCTGCAGAGGCTGAAGGCTCATTCAGGTTCTCTCAGCCAGGGCTGGAATGACCCCTGCTTGGGGTGGGAACATGGCAACCTCTGCCTGTCACAAGCTTTTGTTGAAAGCCAGCTACGGCTTTGATGAATTTAAAAAAGGCTTTCAGACAGGGGGACCTATGAGGAGTGGTCCTTGGAAGTGAGAAGGCTGGCTGGCAGTCCCTCTCTTTAATGGCGAGAACCCCCTCCCAACTCTCATTTTAATAGGCATATTGATAACCACAATCATGAATCCCCTCATTCATGCCAGGCACTTGATGCATGATATTATTTCCCTTAATCCATAGGACACCCCAGTGGGGGGTTCTTATCTCTGTTTTATGGGTAAAGACACTGAGGCTTAGGGAGCTAAGAGATTTGCTGATGGTCTCGCAGGAAGTTGTGGAGCTGGGACTCTGCACCCCCCGACCTCTGGGCTCCGAGGCCTGCGTTCTTTCCACTTGGCTGGCCCCCGTATGCCCCACCTATGCGCTGTGAGGGCTAAGGCCTCTCATCGGGGACAACCAGGGGAAGGAAGAGGGTGGAGCTTCTAGGGGACTGGACCGTGATTCTTGCCACCCCCTGGAGCTTCTGAGCCCCTGGGATGCAGCCCAAGAACAGAGCCGTCAATGGCTCTGCCTTTCCTCCACAATCAGAAGTGGGGGTCCTCCCCCAAAGCTCTCTTGGACAGTGATTTGCTCAGGAGAAGGTTCCTGAAGGCCTGCTTTGGTTCCTGCTGTGTGACTTTGGGCAAGTTCTCCTTAACTCTTGACTGGGGGCAATCCTCTGCCTGTTCAAGGCTGCTAGGTGCTCAGCGAGATGATGGTTGTGAAAGAACCTGGCTTCCTGTGACTGTGGCTTGTCCACTGAGGGGATGAGCCCCAGGCTGTGAGTCAGGGTACCAGGGCTCAGCAGTGGCTCCAGAATTTCTACAGAGGAGGGGCTTTGGGTCAGCCATCTGGTTGCGAGGTAGGGAGCGGAGGGTTGTGGAAGCTGTATTTACCAGTATATTCTGTGGAAACATCCACTGGGTGGGGGAGTTGGTCAATGGGGATTGCAGGGGGTAGGGGGGAAGACTCCCCAGGGAAGTCCTTGGCACTGCCTCTGCCTGGCTTCAAGCTCCATCTCTGCTCTTGTCTGGCTGTGTGACCTTGAGCAAGTCACTGTCCTGACCTGGTAACCCTTCCGTAGGATGAGTGTTTGTGTGTGAGGGTGTGTGCATTGTTGAATGAGGATAGGAAATGGTGGGGGTGAGTCTGTAGCTCTGTGGGGATGGTTTGGGACTCATCCTCTGAGGATGTCTTGTCTGGGGAATGGGAAGGTGGCAAGGAAGCGGAGAGATGCCTTTCTGCCAAGGATCGTGGCTTCCTGATGAAGGTTATTGGGAGCTTTTAATAATATTATTAATATTATCATAGCAACTGACATTTACTGACTGCTTACTATATATACCAGACATGGCTCTAGGCATTACATACATGATTTAATTGACCTATTACAACTCCTTGTAAAGTAGGTTCTATTATCCTCAATTTGAGACCTTAGGACCATACAGCTCATCAGTGATGCAACCAGGCTTTGGACCCAGCCAGTCTGCCTCCAAGACTAACCTCTCTAAACTGCTCATGTGTACATGGGGTCTCAACAGCCCCCTGGCCCACCTCAACCAGCTTGGCCAAACCCTAGTTTGAACAGGCAGTTGTGAGGAATCAGGCCTTCCTTTAGAATCTGGCTTGTGTGTGTGACAGCATCTGCCGTCTGGGTGACACATGATGACAGTTTTGTGGGAAGGAGAGGTCTAGCTACAGCTCCTTGAGAGTCAGAGTAGGGGCTGTGTCTGCCTCCTTCACTGCATTATCCCAGGGCTGGGCACACAGTAGCTGCTCAATAAATATTTGTGGAATAAACACATGGATGTGTCCGTGGGGTCCTCCTGCTTGACCTCAGGCCCAGGGGGTGTGAGGATGAGCCCCTGGGGGTCAGGACTGGCTCCAGAGCATGGTCCCTCTGCTCCCTCCAGTTCTTGTAACCCCTCACCTGCCAGGTCCCTGTCCCCTGGGTGAGGATCTGCCTGGCTTGAGGGCACAGGAGAAAAATAGTCAAGAGCATCTTCATCTGTAAAATGGACCAAGGAAACCCTGCCTCGCCTGCCACAGAGAAGCTGCGTGAGGTGACAGGACAGGCCTGGGCAAGGATGGCACCTGTGAGTGTTGAAGGAGGAAAACTCTTTGCCTGGGCTCAAAGAGTTAAGGGATGAGGTCAGAGCCTCTAGCTTGGCAGGCCAGACTGTTGACCGCCAGCGCCCTGGGACCAATCCCCAGGGACTGGGGATCTGGTTGGTAGAGGAAAAGGGAGGGGAGAGAGCCACTGGGGGAGGGCAGAGAGATTGCTGAGGAGAGGGATTCCTGAACACCAGGGCTGCCTGAATCCTACCACTGGCCAGGGAGTAGAGAAGGGGAGGCAGAGAAGGAGGTGGTGCTGGGGAAGAGATTCAGGAGGGAGGAGTGAAGCCATCTTGTGACTCTGGGCCTCCTTGAGTGGACAGAACAGGCAATATTGGGGAGAAGCAGGTCGGAGATGGGGGCTGTGGGGCTGGGGCCCTGGGACCTCACATGTGCAGTGAGAAGGTGGCTCCCCTGGCCAGTCCCTTCCGCTGGGGTCTGAACCCAGGAGCCAGCCTGTCAGAGGTGGCTTTCTCCCCCTGGGTTAACTTTTCTCTGAAGGTAGCTCTTGATCCATTAAAGGTGTACAAAACTTCCACCTCTGATGCCTGGCTTTGGGAACGAGGGGGTAAACAAATACAATTTATCACATTTTCTGGCTCAACAGTCACCACTGGGAGTGCCAGCTAGCCCTGGGGAGGGCAGCAGCCATGAGTTAAATGCTCATAAATGCACTGCTGAGCCGGAAGAGGAGCGGCAAATACATTCACTGTTGATGGACCTTAACCAGTTGCCCGACTTTAGCGGACCGTGCCAGAGCCTGGCCATTAGCAGGCCAGGCTCTGGATCTCACACTGCCAGGTGGCATCAGAAGTGCTTGCCCCTAATCCTCCTCCCCGCATGCCCCCTGCTCTTCACTCTTTGCTCTCCTCTCCCCATTTCCTTTCTTCTCTCTCCCTCCTCCCCCATCCTTCTAGGCATCACCATGGCATCACAGCAGAGCAGAAACCCAGCGCGATATTCACCCACCTCTCCCCGCTGCCTCATGGAGCTTACTGCTTCCCACCCCGTCATCCTGCTCAGGGAGGTGGGAGTGCAGTGATGCACTGAGGGTGAGGAGAATGGGGTCCAAGCTCCAACTGGACCCCTAAACATCCCTTCTGTGACCATGAGCATGGCCCTTCCCCTTTCTCAGCCTCAGTCTCTTCACCTGTACAACGGGGAGGTTCCTTTGAAGGTCTGACGTGACCTCTGCCTAACCCTTTCTTGACACTCTGGATTCCTCTTTGCACTTTGGGAGCCAGCTCTCAGACCTCCAGGCCTCAGCCAGGGGGCCAAGAGTCACATCTTCTGCAGCCCCATCTTGCCATCTTCTCCCGTGCCTTCTATATCGCAACGGCGATCACCGCTTGCCTAGTGGCTGCGGTCAGGAGGTTGAGAACTAACTCTCATCTGATAGCTCAGTAAGCAGCTGATTACCCGGGGACAAGAGGTTGTCTGGCTGCAGGAGACAGTCTGACTGCTTCCGGCCAGTTGGGCAGGGGGCCTGGGTCAGTCTGGGTGGAGCTGCAGGTATGTTTTGTGGGAAGAGGTGAACCTCTTTCCACTGACACTGATAACCCCTAAGCAGCACTTGTCTGAATGACCCCATGACCACCCCTCCCCAGCTGCCAGCCCAGGAGCTGGCAACTCTGCAAGAATCAGAGCTTCTGGCCCCCAGCCCATCCCCACATTGTGGGGTCTCGGGGTACTGGGATGGGTAGCTGTCAAGGGTGCCCACTGGTATCCATGCATTACCTAGACATAGGACTCAGACCTGCCCTGCAGAAGCCCACCACACTATGGACATAGGGAGGGCCCTCTGGGCACCTGCACATGTCAAGGCCACATTCCCTGTCTGGCGTGGCCATCCATGTGCCCATTTGTCCCTGGAGAGCCCTGGGGCTCTTGGCCTGGTCTTCTGCTGGCTTCTGGCCCTACACCCACCTTGGCATCCAGCTTGTCCGTCTGGCCAGCAGCCTGGTTCAGTCCATCTTGTGGGGGCTGAAGGTGGATGGGGGTGGTGGGATTCAGGATTCCCTGAGGGAGGAGAGGAGGAGGTCCTGGGACTGGCACCCCAATTGGGGGGGTCAACCTCCCACGGGATGCTGGTGGCAAGGGCTGCCCCCTGGTCCCCTGCCCTTCCCACTCTATCTCTGAGGTTCTGGGGGCTCTGCCTGCTACATGGAAGCCTGATTCCTACTGGGCTCGAGGTCCAGTTTCTTAAGGGGGTCTCCAACTCCTCTGCCAGCTGAACACCAGAAAAACATCAGGTGTATCCACTCAAAGCCAGGAGATGCGGTGTTTGGAGAAGCCAATGTCCAGTGCTACAGAGCACCCTTGGCCCCCTCCTCTCCCTGGGGTCCATCCCCATTTCCTTCTAGTCCTGGTCCCTGCCTTGCTCCCAGGACCCTGCTTCTCCTGCCCCCACCTCAGTGTAGCCCCTCCCAAACCCTCTCAAATGTACTCACCATGGGGCTGGACAGGGGTCCGTAGGGTCCTCAGCCCCACTGCTTCCCCGGGGGCCGGCGGCGTATCCAGGGACCCAAACACCTGGCTCCCGGGGGGAGCTGTGCCCTGTGCTGGCAGCCGGAGAGGCACAGCCAGTGATTGGCATGTCCCACCCCCTGGCACGCCAGCCTGGGGGGGGGAGGGAGGAAGGGAAAGAGAGGGAGGGAGGAGAGGGAGGAAAGGAAGGGAGGGGGAGCTGGAGGGAAGCCTCAGGCAGCGTCTGGGGTTGGACAGGGTCCTGGAGCATGCCCCCTTCCTCCACCAGGGCACCCAATTCCCGCCGCGAGAGGGAGGGGGAAGAACATGAGGAAGATGAGCCCAGGGAGGCTGAAAGTCCAGAACGGGAGAGAAGGCGGATACAAGGAGACAAACACCCACACCCACTGCACACAGCCTCGGCGGCACACACACACCCTCACAAAGGCACACTCTGTTTCCCAGGGCTCCTTCCCCCACCCAACCTTAGAGCCCCCAACCCGCGTGCACCATGCCCCGGGATTCACATGCCTGTTTCCCTCACACACATGCCCTGCCCCCTGCACAAGCCCACGCACCCACCCACCCACCCAGCTCCACACCCTGCTCTTCCTCCCTGCTGCGAAGGAGCTAGATTCTTTCTGTTTGGAAATGACACATTGGGCCTCACGTGAGAGGCTCCAACTTGGAACGGACCCAGAGGGCTGGCGCACCCGCCCCGGGGGCCGAGCGGACGTGCCGCGTGCGGGGCTGTGTGCTCTCGCATCTGTCCATGCTGCATAGCCCGAGTGTGAGGGTATACGGGTGCCTGGTTGCGGGGATGGGAGGGGGGTGGTGTGCCTGCTCCATGCACGGCTGAGTGCCCCCGCACATGTGTGTCTCTGAGTACACATGTCACCATACAGCCTGTGTAAACGCAGGTGTCACCCTGTTGGTGTGGAGCCAGGATGCGTGTGCACACGTGTGTCTGTATTTGGTGTGTGTCTGCGTGTTGCCCAACTGTGGAACTTGCTAATTTTGACAAATGAGGCAGCCTCTACCTCCCTGCCTGCTCCACCCCCAGCTTCCCTTTGGAAGACAGACAGACAGGCAGACAGACAGCTCTCCTCCCAGCTTGTCAAACTTGTCTCCCCTGCCTCCCACTCAGGGCGCACAGGTGTGTACCTGGGAAGTGACGAAGCTGCCGTTCCTCCCCACCTCCCTTAGCCCCACTGTACGGCTACCAGCCCTCCTGCTCAGGCCGATTTGGATTTGTGTTGAGTTTCCTTGGAGATAGAACCCCTGAAGGCCCTTTGCCATAGAGACCTGGGTCCTGCACAGCCCTTCCTGGCCCTAGACACCTCCTGGGGAGCTGACCATGGAGGAGAAATGAGGAGGCTACTGCTGGGGTTGCTGTGTCCTTTGTCCCACTGGGCCATGCTGAAGCTCTGAGGTGGAGGTAGGGAGGACCAGGATCATGTATTATCCCATTATGCAGATGAGAAAAGCCAACCGCAGGGGCGTGATTAATATGTGGTGGGCATGTGTTTGGACCCAGGTCGGTTGGCTCTAAGCCCAGGGCTCTGGAGTCCCGTCAGGTGGTTGGGACCTGCCCCACCACTTTCCTCCAGCCCTTTTCCCCACGAAGCGCAAGCACCCCCTCTCAATCCTGATGCTTGAGGGCAACCTGGGGCTTCCTCAGGTTGGAGACCAGTTGCCAGTGGAGCCGAAACTGGAGTCCTTGGGGCTTGGCCAGCAGCCACCAGGGCGCACATGGCAGTTACACGTGGGGGGCATTTCTGCTGCTCAAACCCAGCTGAGGCTAGAGCAAGCATCCAGTCCACCTTCTTTCTGAAGTCGAGGAGACACTGCAGTTTGGAGAGGCATCTGAATAACCCCTCCAACCCCAGGGTCAGGTAGGGGGGTCAGGGGTGGGTCAGAACTCGACCAGTCCCTGCCCATGGGCGCGGACTCGGGCTGCCCCCTGCTGGGCTGTCCTTGCTTTGGGGCTGTGCGCGCGGTGGGGCTGCGTGCGCGGCGGGGCTGCGTGTACTTGTGCGCGTACACGTGGCTGAGTGTGGGGGTGTTAGGCCTCCACGCTCAACATCCATTTCCGAGTCTGAATCAGGCTCTCTCCTTGCCCCCTCCCCCCAATCTCCTTGGTCTCTTCTTCTCCCACCGCCTCTGCACACGTCCCTTTAGAAATAAAAACACTTATTTTGTAGGCGGGAGAGGAGGGTGTCCAGCATTCCTCTGTCTCCTCTTGAGTGCCCCTCTCTATCCCAAGCGGTTTCCTCCTGAAGTCCGTTCAGCCGCAGAGGCAGGGGGATGACGACCCCCGCCTGTATGATTCTTCTCCGCCCAGACCTGGCTAGGTCCCCTGACCAGATGGGGAAACTGAGGCAAGAAGGGAGAAGGGAGGTAGGGCCGGGAGAAGCTCTCCCACCCGGCTCTCTCACCGCCCCCGCACCCGCGCCCGATTTAGCTGCAGGGAGGCTGGGAACATTGTCTTTATTTTAAGCCGCCGAGTGCGGCACGAACGCGGCTGCTCGCGACAAAGGGCTTGGCGAAACGGCGGCAGGCGGCGCACGTGGGGGTCCGGCCCCGCCCCCGCGCGATCCCCGGCCGCCCTGAAGTGGCCACGCCTGACCTCAGCCAGTTTTCTCTGCTATCTGGCCAAGTAGGACCCCGGCTGGCGCAAGACACCTGGGGCTCGGCTCCTGCGGTTGCTATTTTTGGTTGCTTGGCCGAGACTTCACGCCTCCAGGCCGTGGAGGGAACGCGGGGTCGGCCCCGTCTGTCTGGGTCCCTCTTTCAGCCTCCTCGCGGTGGAGGAGGAGAGAAGCTGCCCTGGGTGCGAATCCAGCTCTGCCTTTTCCCGGGTGAACCGCCCTGGGCGAGTGAGCGCTCCTCTCGAGGTCTCAGTTTCTTCCTCCACGTCCTGGGAGTTAGAAATTCCTCCTTGACAGCGCGGTTTGACGATCAGTCTCGCAGGTTAAACGTAGCGCTGGCGTTCGCTACAAGTGAAAGCCGTCATTGTTATTTCTACCTCGTATTGAGCACTCACTACGTGCCAGGCGCTGCTAAGTGCTCCACGTTCATTAACTGGCTTGTTTCTCACAACAGCTCTGTGAAGGAGGTTCTATTATTATTCCCATTTTACAGATGAGTGGATTTATGAGCGGCGCGCATCCCAGGGGCTTGGTGGAGGGTGCGGTCAGTGTGCCTGGGGCCATCCTGGGGCTGGGGACGGGGCGAGAGTGTGTGAGCTGCGGTTCCAGAGACGGTAGAGACCTGTTGGACAGCGCTTTTAAAAGGCCAGAGATCCGAGCTGAAGACCTCAAGGGGGCGGGGGAAGGAAGGGAGGCGCGCTCCTGGAGTGCGCTCATGCTGTGTGCCCGCAGCCGCTCTGTTTGAACACTCACCGTCGGCTTGACTCGTGCCAGAAGCTCAAACTCAGATAAAGTTGCCACATGTCAGTGCTGCTTTCTCAGTCCTGGGAGAGGGAGTCCGGAGTGGACGATCCTCCTCACCCCCACCAGATCTATGAAGCCGAGCTGGTCCTCAGAGCTCTGGCGAAGGGGCGTGGGTCTGTTGTCTCGCCTTCCGTGGGAGGTGACCTCCATTCGGAGCCCGGGAGGGAGGCAGCAGGTCGTCCTTAGGGCACCCCTCCTTGCCCCACTCCCCCATTGCTTTAGGCCCTCAGCCTCATTACTCGCCTCCCTTCACTTCCCCGACAGCGGGGACTCAGGGGAAAACTAATACTCAGATTTAAAAGAAGAAACTAAAATCCAGGGCGGGGCTGCGGATAGAGCAGCCCTACAAAGGGGCCCCGGAGTCCCTTAGTCCGAGGAGCCCAGGCCGTCTGATGCCTGGGGTGAAAGTGGCCACAACGAAGGCATCATTTTGGGACGAGAAGTCGGCGTTTTCTGAGCCTGGTTCCGAAGTTAAGGCCGCGTAGAAACAATCCCCTTGCATGTGCTGGACGCTTCACCTCCCGGGCCTGGATCTGTGCTGGGAGCCTCCGGGGAAGGCCCGGAAGCAGCCCGGCTCCACCTGCCCCAAAGCCTCGAGGTCGGCTTCCCAAGAAGGGATGGGTTTGGGGAGGCGGAGAGAGTGGCGCCTCGCGCGGCCTGGACCTGGGTGGAGAACTCCTTGATCCTTATAGCGGGTCGGGCGACGCAGCTGAGTTAACAGGGAGCCCGGAGTCAGGTGGGGGTGGCACCAAGGCAACGAATTCTGGAGGAGTCTCTGATTCTTGGTGGGACCGGGCCGCAGGGAGGAGCTGCGTTCCCACACGGCGTCCCTAAGCGTTTTTTGTCCCTCCTATGAGGACAGGGCCTCGGAGTCCAGGTCACTTGCTGCCGCCTGGGAGTTGCACGCACGGTAGACTTGCGGCCCAGAAAGAAGAAAGGGGCGCTTTGCCCTTCACTATGGAGGCCGATACTTCGCGCTGAAGTCTCTATGGCCAAAAACAGCTCGAAAAATCTGATTAACGGCGTCCACTTTGCTTCTCTTGGTCAGTGGACAATGGGCCCCCAAGTTTTCCGCCACATGGTACACGCACGCGGGCCCAGGACTCGGCTCGACGTGAGACTGTTGGAGAGAAGTCGGGTGGAGTTTTGGCGAGAATTTCGGGCCAGAGCCGGGACCTGAGGTCCGCATCCCCAAGATTTCTCCCTAGCTCTGCACAGCTGAGTCCGCGCATCCAGGGAGTGACACGGGTGAGGCAGGACGGATTTCGAGGTCACCTGTCCCCGGCCCGGCTAAGTTTGCTTCGTTTCCTGGTAACACCCCCATCCCCGACTCCCGTGGGCGTGTACGCCTTGTCCTCGAGTCCCCACCGAGGCGGAGACCGAAGCTCGAAGCCCCCGATGGCGAGGAGTGAGACCCAGCAAGGTGAGTGCAGCCTAAGTCGGCTCGCTCTCGCACCCACCTCTAGGCAAGACCCTCGCCCCCGCGCAGGCGCAGCAAGTCTGTGAGTGGGCAGGGGGCTGCCCCTTACCCTGCCGGCCTGCGGCGTCGCGAACCTCTGAGCCTCGGCTCCCCGTGGTCCGTGGCCTCGGTGCCCGCTGCCCGGGTCGCCCTCCGCACCTCCGGCCGCGCCCTCTAGCGGCCCGCCCAGCTCGGTGCCCAGGAGGGGCGGGGCCGGAGGCCGAGGTGCCTGGGGCTGTCCTGTGCATGGTGCCAAGCGCCCATTTTCTTCCGCAGGGAAAGGAATAATGGTACATGTTCCTCCTTCATGCCCTACAGTGCAGGCCTTTCGTCGGAAGAGATGGGTCAGGGAAGGTGCAGATCTAGCTCTCAGAAGGAAATAGGAGCTGGCTGCCCTGCACTGAGCGCTTACTACTGGCCACCCCGTCATCAGCGCTTTACGCGTACTTTCTCCTTTAATCCTCCAACAGCTCCGTGATGCAGGCACAATTATGATCTCCATTTTACGGATAGGAAACTGAGGCCCCAGGAGGTTAGGTTAACTCAGACTATCCTATTAACTCCTTCACAGCTTGTGGGTTTTGCCCCCAGCGTGGAGCCTAACCAGTTAAGAAGCCTCTGGGCCATTTATAAGACGGAAGGCCATCCCGGGAGTTTGCCAAGCCAAGGTTTCCCCAGCCCTTCATTCGGCTGTCTCATTTATTTAACAAACACATAGTCCCGACTACGTGTCAGCAGTGTTTTCAGTGTTTTACGTAGTTTAACTAATTTAATTTTCGTAACAACCTGACGAAGTAGGTAGAATCATTATCTCCATTTTATAAATGAGGAAACAGAGGCACGGGGAGGTTTATTAACATGTCCAAGGTCTCAGGGCTAGTAGGTGCCAGAGCTAGGCCAGTCGACTCCCAATCTTTGCCTTTGTCCCTATCCTAAAGGTCCCCCACATGCCAATATCAATGTATCCACATTACCGCCCCCCCCCCACCCCCCATCCCTGGACCGCAGGGCAATCAGTCTTTCTGCTAGGGTCTAAGGCCCCCCCTTCCCCGCCCCCTTGGCGCCTCCTGCTAGCCCCAGCACTGAAGGAGGGCTGACCGGGGCTGGGATTGATGAGTTTGAGCGACCTCGGAGGCCGCCTGTTTACTCCGCCCGCCGGCAAACGCTGTGATTAACGGTGCACAATCGAGTTACGGCCTAAAGCTCCGCGGCTGAGGCCGGGGGGAGGGGGAGGGGCCTGCGGGCTAGAGTCGCCTCTCTCTGGGGCGCATCAGGGATGTGCGTGAAGCTGGAGCCCTTGGCGGAAACGGAGACAGGGCTGTGTCCAGCTGGCGGAGGATAGGGAGCCTTTGTGGCCCTCAGAGGGGGCACACCAATCGTCCCTGTCCTTCTGGCCGTCTTCCCCATCCCATAGAGGACGGGAGGCTCAGAACAGGAGGGGCTAGGTGCATATTAGAGGAAGGAAGCCCTTTCCAGAAGGGCGCCCTCCCAACAGAAAATGGTGGCAATGTAGGGAGGGAGGGAGAAAGGAAGCCAGGCTGGGTCTATCTGGGGTTCCGACCGTGGGAAGCAGCCTTACTTGGGCCTCAAGCTGCCTCACCTCTGGGGTGAATATGTATCTCTGTGTTTTTCCCTCAGGCACGTGGACTTCTGCCTTCAGCACATGCCCACCCTACTCTGGCTTTCCTGCCACCTACAGCCAGTGGGGTGACTCTGCAAACCACCTGGGTTGAGGGAAGACAGGGGTGAAAGCCTAGCCCTAACTCAGCCCTCCTCATGGGGATCCTTTGCTCCCTTGCCCTAGTCCTCCAGAGTTTTTAACCAGTAGTCACTGTTTAAAAACCACACAGTGCAGCCTATAGCATGTCCTACTTCCTCCAGATTGATAATGCAGCCCCATCCTAAGGGAACAGTCTGGAGTCTAAGTCCAGCACTGTGCTCAATACCAAGAAGGGAACAGAAGAAACTAGAGCCCAGAAGCTATGGGGTTGATGAGCTAGTTGAGGAGAGAAGATGACCTTGGGAAAGGTACCAAGGCAGACCAGAGCCCAAGAACTTCCTAGGAATAAGAAAAAGGGTGAAGAAAGGTGGAGGGATGGTCAGTGGGAGCTGACCCCAGTGGGAAGGGTGTAGGCCTGGCTAGGGAGGATGATCTGGTTCTGGAGGTTATGCAACATGTCAGGGCACCAGGCTGTTTGAGTCAAGTTGGGGGCTCAGTCTAGAACCTTGTGGGAGAGAAGGATTTGTGGCCTCACTCTGCCCATTGATAAATGGGGTGGGGATAGAGGCAAAGATAGACCAGATGGTCCCCAAAGCCTCTCCCAGCTCTGATGTTCTTTGAAGATGGGACACTTGGGGTTTGACTCCGTCCTGCCTCTTCTGGTTGTGAGACCTTGAGCTGATCACTCTCCTCTGAGCTTCAGTTTCCTGGCAGTGAAATGGGAGGTCAGGCTAGCCTAGTATTCCTCAACATAAGTAAGTATCCGTTCTAAGATAAAAGGCCTCCACGATCAAACGGGAAATTAATTAGGCTTTCTTTACTTCAGGAACCTATCAGAGCCTTTAAATGGCAAGTGTGCTGTAAGAATCTCTGAGAGGCAGAGAGGACAGGCAGTGTTTCCCAAACTTATTTCACCACGGAAACTTTTTTATGCAGAGCATCTTTTAGGACTGTCCCCTGAGGGACATACTTGAGTTACTCTGGACTAGCTTATCTAGACACTCTCCAGCTCCAACATGTGATAATTTTTGGCAATCCCTTCACCCTTTGGGCCTGGACTCCTGCCCCCTTCAAGGGCCCCTTTCCCTGGCCCCAGCCTTTTCTGGACATTCTCCACCTCCAGGCCCCTTGCTCTACTCTCCTTAGCTTATCCTCCTTTGTGCCTGGTTTCCCCATGACTTTCCCCTGCTCAGTCCCAGAGGGCTCAAACTCAGTCCAGGTGCCCCTTCCAGGATCCTTTCTGGTCCACAGAGGACCCGAGGGCTGCTGTCTGGGCTGTCTTGGCAGGGGTCAGTGTGATGCCTGCCCGTAGCCCCAGGATATAGTTTCCTGGTTCTCAATCCTAGTCTCAGCCCCAAGTTCCCCCAGCCCAGCCTCCAGCCTCCAGTCCTCAATCCACCTCACTCCCCAGCCCCTATGAGGCCCTGAACCCCAAGTCTCCTGGCTTCCAGCTCCAGACCCCCGCACCTTGAACCTCAGCTCCAACCCTAGTCACACTTCCCACTCGAGGCTCCAAGCCTTCCTTTCCAAAGCCGTTTCTGAGATTCTGGGCTCTAGAGGGTTAACTGGCAGCCTCTTTCCTCTCCCCTGGTGCATCTGCAACCCACTGGTCTTTGGGCCTGAGCCAGGGTCAAAGGAGAGCCAAGGGCTGGAGGAGAGCAATTATGCATATTGGTAGGGTGAGAGGTGCACCCCACAAGTATTTACAGCAATACCCTCCCCCCCAACACAAAACTGGTTAGAGTGAGGGAACCCCTTGGAGGCAAAAATATAGGTTATGAACTAGAACATTCTAGTGATGTAAGTGGTATGAGGTTAGGGGGAGGTAAGGGCAGAGGTCAGGAGGAGATAAGGGAGGGATGGGGGTCATAAGCCTGACTCAGCAGGTGGTCCTGGGATGAGACTGGGAACAAGGGCCAGCCCCAGGGTGTAAGGAGCCATTTTACAGATGTGGAAACTGAGCCCCTGTGACTTGCCAAAGGCTATATAATTATTCGGTGGCCAGGGCCCAACCCCAAATTGTCTCCTTGTATGGTCATCTTAATTTGCAGTTTCCGAAGTGCTTTCTCTTCATCACTTCCTCCTTCTAGAAATACTTTCTGTACTTAGCCTCTGGGGACAGCCCCTCTTGGCTCTCCTCCTACCTCCCCTGGCTGGTTGCTAATGTTCCTCATCCTCCCACTCTCTAAACTTTGGAGCGTCTGGGCTCAGTCCTTGGGCCTTCACACCCACACCCCAGGTGGACTTACGCCACCCGCACTTCCAAATTTATTCTCCAGCCCAGCCTGTCTGAACACCAGACTCATATATCCAATATTTCTTCATCTGTAAAACGGGGATAATAACAGCCCTACGTCAGAGAGCTGTTATGAGGATTCGATGAATTAAGACAAGTAAAGTGTTGGAAGAATGCCTGGCTCCGATTGAGCACCATGGCTGGAGCTATGATTGTTATCACTGTCATTATTGCTCCCTGCCAGCTTCACTTGGATATCTAGAATCATCTCAGACGTGACTCATCTCAAACCCCAAACCTACTGTCTGCAGCCTTGCCCAGCTCAGTAGATGGCAACCCTGTCCTTCCAGTAGCTCAGGCCCAAAACCTTGGAATCACCCTTCACTCCGTTCCTTCTCTCTCATACCAAATCTAATGCATTAGAAAACCCTGTTGTCTCTTCCTTGAATATATTCAGGGTGCAACCACTTTGATCTTGGCCAGTGTCCTCTCTCCCCTGGATTACTGCCTCCACACTGGTCTCCTTGCTTCTGTCCAGACTCATCTGCAGTCTGTTCTCAATACAGTATTCAGAAGGTTCTTCTGCCATATAAGTCAAATTATGTCCCTCCTCTGTTCAAAGTGCTCTAACAACTTCAAATCCTTCTCAGCGTAAAGCTCGAAGCCTTATAATGACCTGCAAGGCCCTGTATGACCAGCCTCTGCTCCTCCCTTGACCTCATTTCTTTCTACCTCCTCTTTCTGCTTTGCTGCAGCCACACTGGCCTTGCTGCCCTTAAAAGATGCCAAGCACTTGCCTGCCCCAAGGACTTTGCCCTCCTGGACCTTTTCCCAGTAATAGTAAACAAACCATCAGATGTCTACAAGATAAAGATGATGATGAGATTGTATAAAGGACTGGGGCATGGGGCGGTGGGCACACAGACAGGAGCCCAGCGACCTCGGCAGTGGCCAGATCATGAAGTTCCTGGGTATCCCCTGAGCAGTGAGCGGCGGAGACAGGTGTGTGTGCAGGGCAGGGCTGGGGCTGGGGTGAGGTGAGGGAAGCACTTGCCTCAGGTGCAAAATTTAGGGGTGTGCTGAAAAACTCAGTAATCAAGATACATAATATTTTAATGCAGTATTTAAAAAAACATCAAAATGAATACAAACAAACCCACGATGAACAGAATATCAAACTTTTAAGTAAAGACAGGATCCAGACAGGGCTGGGATTAGGGGGAGGCAAGAGAGGCGAGAACGAGTGCTCTTCGTCCTTGTCTCAGCCCTGGAGGCAGTCCAGGAGAGACTCAAAATCCTTCTGGGGCCCTGGGACGATGGGCTGGACCGGGCCACCATTGCGATGGTCCAGATAGAAAAAGAAGCGCAGAGGCCCGGCCCAGGGGAGTGGTAGCGGGCTGGACAGGCAGTTACTGGCCTGTAAAATGGGGGTCGCGGGTCTTGTCCCAGAGAAATTCTGCAGGATTAGTGAGATAATGGACAGAATCGCTGGCTTCGGGGTGGTGGACGGGTGGGTTGGGAGGCGGGTAAGGGCCAGAGAGGGGCGGGGCATGCGCATAGGGGCGGGGCTGCGTGGGGGAGGAGCACTCACCTGGCTCACTGAGGTGAGGAGGGTCCCTAACCCGTCATCCGACTGGGAATGGGAGGGTGCAGCAGGTGGAGAACCTGAAGGAGAAGGCCGCGCAGAAGGGGCCAGAAGTGGGGGGCGCTGGGGAAGGCCAAGGCTAAGGGGTGGGGTCAGGGCAGGGAAGAAGGGCGGGTCTAGGAACCAGGGCCAATGGGATTCTGGCGGGTACTAGCGCGTTGGGTCTGCTGTGGCAAGTGTGTCCCCACCTCATCAGAGCCAGGTGTGGATCCTGCCAGCCCTCTCCCTCCCCTTCTTGGAGCTGGAACAATGTGTGCCAGTCTCCGGATGCTGCAAGCGCCAAGCTCCCTGGTCCCTGGTAGCGTCCCATTAGCCCAGGAAGGGGCCACAGCAGGCCTTGGGTGGGCAAATGGACGTGAATGAACCGTTAGCTTTCCTGGCTGGACAGCCACAGCTTGCATCCACCCGCTTCTGCCTCTCTGTAGCCACTGCCAGAGCTCCTCATGGCCTCCACCCCCAGGCCCAGAACTGGTACCAGGACCAGGAATCCTGGATTCTTTTCCGGACTGTGGATCCTCCATCCGTCTACCACGCGGTCTCTCCAATGCCATCGGTACTGGTTCCCGCCGGCCCAGGGGAGACGGGCAGGGGTTGAAGAGGAGAAGAAGGCTGAGAGGTGGAGAGATGAGACCTGATGTCAGCGACTCCCTTGGCTATTTTGCCTTCTGGGACCTCATCGCCAACAGCCTGGGGTTGGCTGGAGGCAGATCACAGAAGAACCCCGGAAACCAGCAGGAAAGCTTAGGTTAGACAGGAGGCAGGATTTCCAGAAGAAGAACCCAGGTGGGAGGTGACACGCTGCTCCTGAGGTCAGGACCTGGCCTGGAGGGCAGAGACTATTGTTTGCTGTATCAGCATGCTTTTCCCCAATCCTCCTTTCTTCTTTATCTCCAGATGTTGGCACCTGCCTCAGGGAAGGGGAGGAGTTTCAAAGCCTCCTGATTGGCTGCCTTCATTTCAGTTTCTTCTCCGCTTCCAGGAAAGACAGAATAGGGAGTGAGTGAGAGGGAGCAAGATGCATCAGGTTTTTCACTGTAACTATAAGGGAGCAGAGAAAAATGGCAAGGATAGTGGGAGCACGATGTGTGTGTGTGTGTGTGTGTGTGCGTGTGTGTGTGTGTGTGTGCGCGCGCGCGCGCGCGTGCATGAATTCTGCTGTCAATGAATTCTGCTGTCAAGTCAACTGTCTGGGTTCTGTTATTTCTGAGCTGTGTTTCAGAACATTCCTCAGCCTTAGGATAATAATAATACTTACCTTACAGGTTATTGAGTGTTTTGACCCATATAATGACATTATAGTATCATACCGAATAGTATTCCTGCCCTAAACTTCCTCTTTGTTCCACTTATTCATCCCTCCTTGCTCCCTCCAAACCTCTGGCAACCACCGATCTTTTTGTTGTCTCCATATATTTGAAATTTTTGATGCTACTATAAGTGGTGTAGTTTTTTAAATTTCAATTTCCAGTTGTTTATTGGTAATACAGTTGTTTTAGCTAATTGTGAATTCCGGTTGTTTATTTCTATGCAATTCTTTTAAAAATATTGGTCTTGTAACCTGCAGCCTTGCTAAACTCACGTTTCGATGGTAGTAGTGTTTGTGCAGACTCCGTTGGATTTTCTACGTGCACAATCACTGTGTGAGTTTTTGAACTGAGCGTTGGTTGATGTGGAGTGGCCACTCTGTTTGGGCCAGAGGGGAACAAGGAGAGAAGCTGTGCATAGTTACTTTTAATGAAACAGTCTTGAGTGGGTCTGGCTAGGCGTGGGGGCCCTGGGGAAGTGTTTCTTGAAACTGTAGGCCAAGGAGAGGTCCCTCCTGTCCTCCCCTGGCTGCCGTCTCCCATTCCTCTTCTTGGTGTGGATGTCCCGGAGATGCAGGGGCTCCTTTCCTTCACTCTCTGCCCCTTCTCAGTCCTCAGGAAGCCTGGAGTGGGACCATCTGCTGCTCCTGCTGCTTCTGCCCCAATTTCTCTTTCCACCTACAGGGGAAAGAGAAGCAGGTTCAGGAGTAGAGGGAGGGGATCCTTTATAGGTGTCTGTGTTCAGCCGTCTCAGCTTATGTCCAAACCATCCACTGTTTCCAAGAGCCGAGAGACCCAGGGAGAATTCCAGGGGCTCCTGTGAGAACAGGGATTCTGGCCTCAGCTCCACCAGAGTTCAGCTGAATGGCCCTTGATAGGTCCCTGCTATCTCTTGGGTCTGGCCTGTTTTGTCAAACGGGGCTGGATCAAGGAGCTGTGAGCTCCTTATAACTCTGAGGGTGGGGAGGATAAGGGAGGGTGCAGCCCACCTTCTTTCCAGGTCTAGCACTGTGTTGGGCAGTGGCTGTCCTATAGTCTCTGGCAGGAGGACAATGATGGGGCAGACAGTCATAGGGACCGCTCCATAGAAGAAGAAAGGCAGGGAGGGGTGGAGCTCAGTGGTCATGCCCACCAGTGGGCTCACGATGCTGCCTGTGTTGGCCAATGTTCCTGACATGCTTTGACCTCTTTACCTGTAGGGAGGAGGAGCACTTTGGTGAGGCCAGTGGGGCTTGTGGGTGCCCTAACTCTGCCTGCCACCAGTGCTTCCTCTTTTGACACTCCCTAAAGGGACAAATGCTTGCACTTACCTTGGCTAAAAGGAAAGTGGGAAGCAAATGGCTTTGGAACCAGGAAGCCTGGGTTCCAGTCCCAGTTTGAGCCTGCTCTGTGACTGTGAACAAGTCCCCAGCAACCTATATCCCCTGAGCTCCATACTACATATCCAACTTCCTACTCAGCATCTTCATTTTTTCTTTTTTTTTTCTTTTTTTTATTTATATTTTTTTTATTAATGTTATGATAGATTACAAGCTTGTGAGATTTCAGTTGTACATTTTTGTTAGTCATGTTGTGGGTACACCACTTCCCCCTTCGTACCCTCCCCCCACCCCCCCTTTTCCCTGGTAACCACCGATCAGATCTCCTTCTCAATATACTAATTTCCACCTATGAGTGGAGTCATATAGAGTTCGTCTTTCTCTGACTGACTTATTTCGCTTAACATAATGCCCTCGAGGTCCATCCACGTTGTTGTGAATGGGCCAATTTCGTCTTTTTTTATGGCTGAGTAGTATTCCATTGTGTATATATACCACATCTTCTTTATCCAGTCATCAGTTTCTGGGCATGTAGGCTGGTTCCACGTCTTGGCTATTGTAAATAATGCTGCGATGAACATAGGGGTGCAACGGACTCTTGAGATATCTGTTATCAGGTTCTTAGGATAGATACCCAGTAATGGGATGGCTGGGTCATAGGGTATTTCTATTTTTAACTTTTTGAGAAATCTCCATACTGTTTTCCATAGTGGCTGTACCAGTTTGCATTCCCACCAACAGTGTATGAGGGTTCCTCTTTCTCCACAACCTCTCCAACATTTGTCGTTCTTGGTTTTGGATGTTTTTGCCAATCTAACGGGGGTAAGGTGATATCTTAGTGTAGTTTTGATTTGCATTTCCCTGATGATTAGCGATGATGAACATCTTTTCATGTGTCTATTGGCCATATTCATATCTTCTTTTGAGAAATGTCTGTTCATGTCCTCTGCCCATTTTTTGATCGGGTTGTTTGTTTTTTTGTTGTTAAGCAGTGTGAGTTCTTTGTATATTATGGAGATTAACCCTTTGTCGGATAAGTGGCTTGTAAATATTTTTTCCCAATTAGTGAGCTGTTTTTTTGTTTCAATTCTGTTTTCCCTTGCCTTGAAGAAGCTCTTTAGTCTGATGAAGTCCCATTTGTTTATTCTTTCTATTGTTTCCCTCAACTGAGGAGTTACAGTGTCCGAAAAGATTCTTTTGAAACTGATGTCAAAGAGTGTACTGCCTATATTCTCTTCCAAAAGACTTATTGTCTCAGGCCTAATCTTTAGGTCTTTGATCCATTTTGAGTTTATTTTGGTGTGTGGTGAAAAAGAATGGTCAATTTTCAATCTTTTGCATGTGGCTGTCCAGTTTTCCCAGCACCATTTGTTGAAGAGACTTTCTTTTCTCCATTGTAGGCCCTCTGCTCCTTTGTCGAAGATTAGCTGTCCATAGATGTGTGGTTTTATCTCTGGGCTTTCAATTCTGTTCCATTGATCTGTGGACCTGTTTTTGTACCAGTACCATGCTGTTTTGATCACTGTAGCTTTGTAGTATGTTTTGAAATCGGGGATTGTGATTCCGCCGGCTTTGTTTTTCTTGCTCAGGATTGCTTTAGCAATTCGCGGTCTTTTGTTCCCCCATATGAATTTTAGGATTGTTTGTTCAATTTCTGTGAAGAATGTTCTTGGGATTCTGATTGGGATAGCATTGAATCTGTATATTGCTTTAGGTAGTATGGACATTTTAACTATGTTTATTCTTCCAATCCATGTACAAGGAATGTTTTTCCATCTCGTTATGTCATCACCTATTTCTTTCAAGAAAGTCTTGTAGTTTTCATTGTATAGATCCTTCACTTCCTTGGTTAAGTTTATCCCAAGGTATTTTATTCTTTTCGTTGCGATTGTGAATGGGATAGAGTTCTTGAGTTCTTTTTCTGTTAGTTTATTGTTAGTGTATAGAAATGCTACTGATTTATGCATGTTAAATTTATCCCCTGCTACTTTGCTGTAGTTGTTGATTATTTCTAATAGTTTTTCTGTGGATTCTTTGGGGTTTTCTATGTATAAGATCATGTCGTCTGCAAACAACGAGAGTTTTACTTCTTCGTTACCTATTTGGATTCCTTTTATTTCTTTTTCCTGCCGAATTGCTCTGGCCAGCACCTCCAGTACTATGTTGAATAGGAGTGGTGAAAGTGGGCACCCTTGTCTTGTTCCTGTCCTCAGAGGGATGGCTTTCAGCTTTTGTCCATTGAGTATGATGTTGGCTGTGGGTCTATCATATATGGCCTTTATTATGTTGAGGTACTTTCCTTCTATACCCATTTTACTGAGGGTTTTTATCATAAATGGGTGTTGGATCTTGTTGAATGCTTTCTCTGCATCTATTGAGATGATCATGTGGTTTTTGTTTTTCATTTTGTTGATGTAGTGTATCACGTTGATTGACTTGCGGATGTTGAACCATCCCTGTGTCCCTGGTATAAATCCCACTTGATCATGGTGTATAATCTTTTTGATGTATTGCTGTAATCGGTTTGCCAAAATTTTGTTGAGGATTTTTGCATCTATGTTCATCAGTGATATCGGCCTGTAGTTCTCCTTCTTTGTGTTGTCCTTGTCAGGTTTGGGGATCAGAGTGATGTTGGCTTCATAGAATGTGTTAGGGAGTTCTCCATCTTTCTCAATTTTCTGGAACAGTTTGAGGAGAATAGGTATTAAGTCTTCTTTGAATGTTTGGTAGAATTCTCCAGAGAAGCCGTCTGGTCCTGGACTCTTGTTTTTGGGGAGGTTTTTGATTACCGTTTCTATTTCCTTACTTGTGATTGGTCTATTCAGATTCTCCATTTCTTCCTGATTCAGTTTGGGGAGATTGTAGGAGTCTAGGAATTTGTCCATTTCTTCCAGGTTGTTCAATTTGTTGGCATATAGTTTTTCATAGTATTCTCTTATGATCTCTTGTATTTCATTGGTATCTGTTGTGATTTCTCCTCTGTCATTCCTGATTTTATTAATTTGCGATTTCTCTCTTCTTTTCTTGGTGAGTCTGGCTAGGGGTTTGTCAATTTTGTTAATTCTTTCGAAGAACCAACTCTTTGTTTCATTGATCCTTTCTATTATCTTTTTTGTTTCAATATCGTTTATTTCTGCTCTTATTTTTATTATTTCCCTCCTTCTACTGACTCTGGGCTTTGTTTGTTCTTCTTTTTCTAGTTCTGTTAGGTGTCGTTTGAGGTTGCTTACGTGAGCTTTTTCTTGTTTAGTGAGGTGAGCCTGTATTGCGATGAATTTCCCTCTTAGGACTGCTTTTGCTGCATCCCAAATGATTTGGTATGTTGTGTTCTCATTTTCATTTGTCTCCAGATAATATTTGATTTCTTCTTTAATTTCTTCAATGATCCATTGTTTGTTGAGAAGCGTGTTGTTTAGTCTCCACATTTTTGCACCTTTCTCTGCTTTTTTCTTGTAGTTGATTTCTAGTTTAATAGCGTTATGATCAGAAAAGATGCTTGATATTATTTCAACTCTCTTGTATTTATTGATGTTTGCTTTGGTTCCCAAAATATGGTCAATCCTTGAGAATGTTCCATGTGCACTTGAGAAGAATGTGTAACCTGCTGTTTTTGGATGAAGTGTTCTATATATATCTATTAAGTCCATCTGGTCTAATTTTTCATTTAATTCTATTATTTCCTTGTTGATTTTCTGTCTGGATGTTCTGTCCATTGGTGTTAATGGTGTGTTGAGGTCCCCTACTATTATTGTATTGTTGTTGATGTCTTCTTTCAGTTCTATTAAGAGTTGCTTTACAAATTTTGGTGCTCCTGTGTTGGGTGCGTATATATTTATAAGTGTTGTGTCTTCTTGGTGGAGAGTCCCTTTTATCATTATATACTGTCCCTCTTTATCTTTCTTTATCTGTTTTGTTTTGAAATCTACCTTGTCTGATATTAGTATAGCGACACCTGCTTTCTTTTGTTCATTATTAGCTTGGAGTATTGTTCTCCATCCCTTCACTCTGAGTCTGTGTTTGTCTTTGGGGCTGAGGTGTGTTTCCTGGAGGCAGCATATTGTTGGATCTTGTTCTTTGATCCATCCTGCCACTCTGTGTCTTTTGATTGGGGAGTTCAATCCATTTACATTTAGAGTGATTATTGAGACGTGGGGGCCTACCACTACCATTTTGTGTCTTGTTTTCCGGTTTTCTTCAGTTTCCTTTGTTTCTCGTCCCATGGTTTAATCTGTTCTGATGTAGAGCTGCTACTCTCTGTTGTTGTCCTTCTACTTATGTCCTCTGCTCTTGGTTTTGTAGCCCCTTTCCTTTTTTGGATTTTTCAGAAATGAGGGTTTTCCTGAGGATTTCCTGAAGAGGAGGTTTTGTGGCAATGAACTCCCTTAATTTTTGTTTATCTGGGAAAGTTTTTATTTCTCCATCGTATTTGAAGGATATTTTCGCTGGGTAGAGAATTCTCGGCTGTAGATTTTTGTCCTTCAGAT
This sequence comes from Equus przewalskii, assembly GCF_037783145.1. Classification (NCBI taxonomy): domain Eukaryota; kingdom Metazoa; phylum Chordata; class Mammalia; order Perissodactyla; family Equidae; genus Equus; species Equus przewalskii. The sequence continues at coordinate 24,489,505 of NC_091841.1, forward strand.
TTTTGAATATATCATTCCACTCTCTTCTAGCCTGTAAAGTTTCTGCTGAGAAATCTGCTGATAGCCTGATGGGGGTTCCTTTGTAGGTTAGTTTCTTTTGCCTGGCTGTCCTTAATATTTTCTCCTTGTCGTTGACTTTTGCTAGCTTCACTACTATATGCCGTGGAGTTGGTCTTCTTGCATTGATAAAGTTTGGAGATCTATTGGCTTCTGTCACCTGAAGATCCATCTCCCTCACCAGATTTGGGAAGTTCTCAGCCATTATTTCTTTGAATAGGTTTTCTGCCCCTTTCTCCTTCTCTTCTCCCTCTGGTATACCTATAATCCTTACGTTGCATCTCCTAATTGTGTCTGATAATTCTCGGAGAGTTTCTTCATTTCTTTTAAGTCTTGCTTCTCTCTCCTCCTCTGCCTGCAACAATTCTATATTGCCATCTTCCAAATTGCTAATTCTTTCCTCCATATTATCGGCCCAACTGTTCAGAGCATCTAGATTTTTCTTAATCTCCTCTATTGTGTTCTTCATTTCCAATATTTCTGTTTGGTTCTTCTTTATCGTATCAAACTCTTTTGTGACATAGCTCCTGAACTCGTTGAGTTGTCGGTCAGAATTCTCTCTTAACTCATTGAGAATCCTAATGATGGCTGTTTTGAAGTCATCATCATTTAGGTTATATATCTCATTTTCTTTGGGATTGTTTTCTGTGTATTTGTTACTTTCTTTCTGTTCTGGAAATTTAATGTATTTTTTCATATTGCTTGATGATGTTGATTTGTGCCTCCGCATGGAGATAGAGTTTAGTTGCTCCTTTCACTTGTTTCAGCTGCTGCGGTGGGGGGAGCAGCTGTTTATACTTCACCAACCAGGAACCCTGTCCGTAGTTGCTAACTGGGCCTGGGCCCCTCTTCGTAGCCACAGTGGCCCTTTGGATTCCCTCCTCTGCCGTGGGGGCCATCACAGGGGGGCTTCAGGCTGCAGGTGCCTACTGTTGTTGCCCACCTAGATGTGCTCCCTCCTTGGGGTCTGCAACGGTGTTATGGGCTTTTCCAGCGGCCAGGGGTGGGATCACTTATATTTGTCGCTCCGTTGCTGTCGGCACCCACCAAATCTCACTTGTCCTCTATGGGTCGCAGGAGAGCTATTGGCATCTTCTACAGTCTGTGGTTAGTACACCTAGCTATGCTGCTTTTGCCCTGGGGTCTTCCAGCCTTGTGGCTGGCGGCTGGGTGCCTTCTACTGGTGCTGTGCAGAGGCTTTCCCTAAGGCTGCTGTGAGCCTGTAGGGTTTCCCCCTAGGCTACTAAGCTGGGTCTCTGGAACTCTCTCCAGCCCCAGTCCTCTCCGAGATCTCCGGCAATCCCTAGCCTCACGGGGTGGGCAACGGCAGCTGGGGGTCGCCCCGCCCTCTGGCCTTCTCTGCGGGCCTCTGCCGGGAGCCCTGAATGCTGGGCGTGGCCCCTCTGCTAATGGCAGACAGAGAGTTTTGTCTGCTGCCTGGCGGAGCTCCGGTGCTTCCCCTCCGGGTCGCCGATCCGGCCTTTGAAAGTTCCCCCGCCCCGGTCCTCTCCGAGATCTCCGGCAATCCCTAGTCCCACGGGGCGGGCAACGGCAGCTGGGAGACCTCCGTGCCCTCCGTGTCTCTCTCTGGGACCCTCCGGGCGCCCCGAGCACCAGGCTGGGTCTCCCCGCCAATGGCGGGGAGAGACTCTCCCCGCGGGCTCAGGTGTGCAACTCCAAAGTTTCCCTCTGCGTTTAGGAGTAATTGCGGGGGGTTTAGGTAGGGTTCTGGTCACCTGTTTCCACCGTCGCTCCTCTGTTGTGTTCTCGCTCCTGCCCTAGATGTGTGTGGATCCTCTGGGGGCGTCCATTGGAAGAAAGCCGCTTGCGGGTACTAGGCTGCCCGTCGGGGTCGGAGAGTTTTCACCTATTTCCACATCCTCCCGGAGGAAAGTCCATCCGCCTTCCGATGTATAGTCGTGTGGGTGTCTCAGACATCCTGAGATGCTGTCTGGATATCCTTTGTCAAGTGATAAGTGTCCAAATAATTGTAGACTCGAAGGGCGAGAGACAAAGAGGACTACTCATGGCGCTATCTTGGCTCTCTTCTCTCTCAGCATCTTCATTTGAATGTTTAAAAGCCCCCTCAAATTTTATGTGGTTGAGAAAATCTTCCTTGCTACCTCCAAGTCTGCTCCTCCCATAGAAATCCACATCCTGGCATATGGCACTTCTAACGACCCAGTGGCTCAGCCTCAAGCATCTAGTACTTACCCTTGATACCTCGTATTCCCTTGTTTCCCCACATCCAAGATATGAATTTGGATGGCTCTTCCTCAAAAAACCCATTCAAAGTCAGTCCCCTTTTCTCCATCTCCATGACCACCGCCCAGTGGTTCAGACCAAGCCATTTTCATCTCTTGCTGGTCTGGTTGCAGTAGCCCCCTCACTAGTCTTCCCATTTCTACTCTTGGCCCTGGCACTCTATCCCCAGCCTGTTCTCCAAGAGGAAGCCAAAATGTTCTTTTAAAACAATAACTCAGATCATTTCATGCTCTGCTTAAAACCATCCAGTGATGTCTTGTGGTACTAGAATACAATCTGACCTCCTCATGAATCCCTATGTGTTTGGTCCCTGCCTACCTCAGTTCTTATCTTGTGCCTGCCCTCCCTTGCCTCATTAAGGCCTCCAGGCTTATTGTTTATCTTTGATCTTTACCAGGAGACCTACTTGATTACCATGATCATCTTATCTAAAGTAGCTACTCAGTCACTCTCTTTCTCTACATTATTTTTGACCTCAGGTGCAGATGGTCGAGTTAATCATAATCTCCAGTTCATGACCCTCTAGAATCATTTGCCCTTGTAATGCTTCCTTATTTTCCTTCCTTAATTATTTATTACTCTTTGTCACCATTACCACTCCTAATCCCCTTTCTGCCAAAGTCAACAATTCTCTCGTGTTTGATGTGCGCTCTTTTATTTGTATACGTTCTTGTAAAGTACGTATTGTTTTGTGTGCAAATATTTTCATTTACCTAAATGGAATAGGTTATAGATCTCATTCTGTTTCTCATTTTGTTCAGCACTCTGTTTTGAAGATATTTCCACGCTGGTGTGTTTACCTGCTGCTGCATAGTATTCCACTGTGTGCATCTCTCCATAGTACACCTAAACATCTAGATTGCCACCACCACCACCCATGACCTCAAACCACACTGCAGTGAATGTCCTTGTCTATGAATCCATAGGGGCCTTTATGAGAAGTTCTCTGAGATACAGGCCCAGGAAGGGAATTGCTGGGTCACACTGTGTGTGTGTGTGTGTTTGTGTATGTGTGTGTGTATGCTGCCAGTTGCTCTCCAGAATGGCGTCACCAACTTTCATTCCCACCAGCAGTGCATGTGGGCCATGTGGGATCCTGTATTCTCCTGTGGCCACCAAAACTTTGCATTATCCAGCTTTTTTAAGGTTGCCAGTTTAATGAGGGCAAAGTGATGATCTCATTCTTCATGTGGTTGCTAACCTTTTGGGTTTCCCTATCTGTAAAATGCCTGTTCATTTTCTTTGCCCATGTTTCTACTAGAGTTCCTTCTTTTTCTCACTGACTTGTACGAGTTTCACGTATATTCTTAATGTTAGAACTTGTCACTGTTAAATATTGCAAATACCTCCTCCCAATCTGTCGTCTGTCTTTTAAAATTGCCCAGGGCTAGCCCTGGTGACCTAGTGGTTAAGTTTCGTGTGCTCAGCTTTGGCGGCCTGGGTTTGGTTTTCAGGCATGGACCTATACCACTCATCTGTCAGTGGCTGTGCTGTGGTGGTGGCTCACATAGAAAAACAGGAAGGGGGACAACCCTGTGGCTTAGTGGTTAAGTTTGCACCAGGACTTCACTGGTTGGGATCCTGGGCATGGACATAGTACTGCTCATCAAGCCATGCTGAGGCGGTGTCCCACACAGCAGAATCAGAAGGACCTACAAGTAGAATATACAACTATGTACTGGGGGGGCTTTGGGGAGGAAAAGAAGAAGAAGAAAAAGGAGGAGGAGGAGGAGGAGGAGGAGGTGGAGAAGGAGAAGAAGAAGGAGAAGAAGAAGAAGACGAAGAAGAAGAAGAAGAAGAAGAAGAAGATTGGCAACAGATGTTAGCTTAGGTGCCAATCTTAAAAAAAAAAGAAAACAGGAAGATTGGCAGCAGATGTTAGCTCAGGGTAAATCTTCCTCAGGAAAAAAAAATTGTTCAGTGTGTCCTTCAATAAGTAGAAATTCTTCTCGATAGAATCAGATTGATATAGTTGCCATATGTATATATGGCATCTCTATCCCTATCTATCTATCTATCTCCAAACCCTCCCTTCAAGTCTCTTTGTCTCTTCTTGCACCAAGAAAGCCGTACACATACTATAGTTTTGTTGTATGTCTTAGTAGATGGTAAAGTGAGTTTCTCCTCTTTGCTTCTCCATTTCAAAACTGACTTAGCAATTGTGGTCCTTTATTTTTCCACATAAATTTTAGAGTAACTTTTTGGAGTTCCTAAAAAATAATCTAACTGAAATTCTGATTAGGTTGCATGGAGTTTCTATAAATTAACTTGGGGAGGTTGGACATCTTTATAATATTGTGGCATTCTAAGCAAGAGTGTGGAATGTCTTTCTCTTTACTAAGATAATCTTTATGATCTTAAAAAGTTTCAAAAATTTTCGCCATGGAAGTCTTGGGTGTCCTTTGTTAATTCTCTAGTAATAACTAGCTGTTGGTGTTATTCTAAATGGTATCTTAATTTTCAAAGATTTTCTAGATTGTTTTATAGATTATTGCTTCTCGATTATTGCTATTAATATTTTAGTAATTTGGTTTTCTATCTGGCATCCTTATTAGTTTTAATTGTTTATTGATTTTACTGGCTTATCTGGGTAGATGATCACATTCTTTATAAAGAATGACATTTTAAACTTTTCTCCTTTCAATTTCTTATTTCTTTTTCTTTCCTAGTAGAGCAGTGTTGGCCAGAACTCCCAGTACTGTGCTAAACAGTTGATTCTGAGGTCAAAGAGAAGGCACATAACTTTTCCCACGATATACAGTGTTGGCCTTGATGTTCAATTCTCTGATTACCTCTCTGGGTTCCTGATTTCCCTTATATGGTTGGCCTACTTTTTCCTTACTATCACCCCAGCTCTTTGGTGTTTTGAAGGATACTTAAAAATATTTTATACTTGTATGGTGTTATTTTGTTGGAAATAGAACTCCTTTTCCTAATCAATTTCCAGAAGTTCTTTCAAATACTTGATACTAATCCTTGCATTTTAATATATTTTGTTTTACTCTTTTCACCTTATTTATGGTGAAATGGCCAGAATTTTTAAAAACTCAGAGTGGAAAAATTTATCAGTATTCCTTTTTTGATTAGCCCTTATGTCTTAATAAATCCTTCCCTCTTCAGCAGAAATTATTTTTGTTAAGGTTGAAATATGGATTGCATTTTATTTATTTCCCATTTGGGCAAGTAGATGTCCTTGTATTGTTTACTGGTCAGTCCATGTTTTAGCCAATTATCTGCAGTGGTTCCTCTCCAAGTTTCTCCTTTGTGTGGGTCTGTTTTTGGGCTTGCTGTTCTTTTCAGCTCGCCAATTTGTTTCCCCCTGCTCCATCATCTGCTGCCTTAATTACTACAATTTAATAATAAGACTTTATAATATATCTTGATTTCTGGTAGGGCAAATCCTTCCACCTTGTTCTTTTTATTTTTTGTTTATTTTTTGCTGAGGAAGATTTGCCCTGAGCTGACATCTGTGCCAATCTTCCTCTGTTTTGTATGTGAGTCACTGCCACAGCATGGCTGCTGATGAGTGGTGCAGGTCTGTGCCCAGAAACCAGACCCAGGCCTGAGAAGCTGAGTGCACCAAACTTAACCACTAGGCCATGGGGCTGGCCCATCTCCTTGTTCTTTTTAGACAAGCATCTTAGTTTTTCTTGGCCATAGCACTTTTATATACATTTTAGAATTTGCTTGCCAGTTTCTTGAAAATATCCATTGGGATTTTGATCAGAATTACATTGAATTTAGAAATTAGTATTGGAATCATTGACATTTTTATATCCTCTTATGTCAATTATGAATTGGCGTATTATGAGATTTCCTATCCATGTACATAGTACATTTACTTAAGTTTTAAACATTTTCAAGTTTTCTTTAATACTTTTCAATATAATTTAAAAACTTTCTTGATACGGGAATGAAAAAAATTAAACTTCTCAATTATTACCAGAGTAGAGAATATAATTTTTTATTTATTGACCTTGTATCCAGCCACCTTGCCAAACTTTACTATTTCTAATAATTTTAGATTTGTATATAGGCAATTATATCCTCTGTAAATAGTGACACTTTTGACTTTTCCTTTTCGATCCTAATTCTGTTATTTGTTAGTCTTATCTTAGGCACGGACCACACTCCAGGATAATGTTGAATCAAGAAAGAGACAGCAGGGGCATTGGTCTTGTTCCTAAGTTTGAAGAGAATGCTTCTAATGGTTCGCCATTAAGAATAATATTTGCTGTGGATTTTTGGTAGATGTTCTATGTAAGGTTAACTTCCTTTTATTACTATTTTGCTAAGATTATTTCCAATGGATATTATTTTTCATTAAAGATTTTTCTGCTTTTATTGGGGTGATAATCTATTACTGTGGTGATATTAATATATTTTTAAGGTTAAACTACCCTTGCTTTCCTGAGATTAACTTTATTTGGTCATAATGTATTATCTTTTTTATACATCACTGGATTCATTTTTACAACATTTTATTTGGGGTTTTTGTATCTGTTTATGAGTGATATTGGCCAATAATCTTTCTTTCACAACTCTCCTCCCTTGGTTTCAGTATCAACTGTCTTCATAGGATGAATTTGAGATGATCATTTTTCTCTTTTTAGGGGGACAATTTTTGAAGATTTGTTCCTTAAAAGTCTGTGGAATTCACCTGTATTATTATCTGGGCCTGGTGTCTTCTTTGAGGTAAAATTTTAAAGTTTACTATTCAGACTTTTCATTTATTCTAATTAGTTTTCCTATATTATCTTTTTAAGGCATTTGTCAATTTCACCTACAGTTTAAATTTATCAGCATGGATTTGTTCATAGATTTCTTTTGCATCTTTGTAATGACTCTAGATGTGTAGTTCAGTTTCTTTTTTATTCCTAGCATTTGTTCATGTCTTCTGTCCTTTATTTTTTTGATTATCATTAGCAGAGATTTGTCCATTTCATTGATGTTTTCAAAGATCAACTTTTTGTTTTGTTGAGCCGCTCTTTTATATCTTTAACTTCTATTGAATTTATTTCTACTACTACTACTACTATTATTATTATTATCTGTGTTTTACAGGTAAGATAACCGAGCATTTGGAAAGGTTACTTTATGTACCAGAGCTGTATTATTAACCATTGTACTTTTTTTGGTCTTAAAGTATATTTTGACTCCTATTGGTATATCTACCTAACTTTCTTCTGGTTAATATTTGCCTGGTATATATTTTTCCATTTCTCTACATTTACCATTTTCATGTGCTAATGTTTTAGATGAATTTCTTGTAAACTACATGAACTAGATTAAAAAAAATCAACTTGGAATATCTTTGCCTTTTAACTTATATGTTTAATCCATCTACATTTATTGTGGCAACTGACATATTTGGAGTTATTGATACCATCTTACTTTCTGTCTTTTATTTGTCCTAATTTCTATATGTTTTCGTCCTCCTTTCTTGCCTTAAAAAATAAGTGACTGACCTCTGTGCCCTTTCTGATTGGAAACTTTCTGGGTCTAGGGCCTGATTGTCTTATCTTAGGTCTCCTCCCACACATCCCACTCACCGCATTACTGTGGGGTATAGTTCACTTGTGTATATAGACAAGCAGTTTATGGAGCCAGTGATGCAGCCTTTTCCTAACACGGCCATTGTGGTGCGGAGGAATGACTGGTCTGGAAGGAAATGAAGGCGATGAGAGGGTACTGGGAAAAGTTTGGAGGAGCCTTGAGTCTTCTCTCCTTACAGGTAGCTGGTTTGGACCAGATTTGGGGCTGGGTCTGTGAAAGGTCGAGGACAGGAGCAGGAATGGGGCACATACTCACCCAGGGGTATCATGGCATAGGCCAGAATAAAGATCCCTGACAGCAGCAAGGAGGCCATTTGGGTAGGCTTGCGGCCCAGTGATTTCACGGCCCAAAAGCCCAGGAAATAAAATGGGAGGTCCACAACTGCAAAGAGCCCCTGGAGCAGGTAGATGTTTATCCCAAAACTTTGCAGACTCATGACCAAGCCAAAGATGCTGAAGTAGTTTGCAAACCTGGGGCAAGAGCAGATGGGAGACATTTTGGGTAACAGCCAAGCCACATCTATATAGTGATTGCAGCTGGCAAACTGCTCTCACATCTGTTCTTTCCTTTAGGCCTTATATCAGACCTGTGAGTGGGGTTTTTAATATTTCAGGTGCAGATAAGAAAATCTTCCCTTCATTCTAAAAGACAGAATATTATCTATCAGATGTTAGACCACATTTTATAATTACTTAGGAGAAAATAATGTTTTTTACTCTGCAATAGGTCCCCTTTCCCTTCTCCCGATTCCCTGCCCTAAGACACTTGCTTTTGATAGGTGTATGATTTGTAGAGTTGATTGCACTGGAGAGGTGTGTGTGAGAGACCCGTCCCCCTACGGATGCTCAAGTAACCATTGATGAATTCTAAGAAGGAAGGATTCATTTAATGGCAGGAGTTTTCCTTTGCTGAGTGATGTAAGCATTTTTGTAGCTAGAGATGAATTTTGAGTAGATTTTAGAGGTTATGTGGAGGAAGAGTCAGGAGAGAGAGGGCGAGTCAATGGCTGTTAGCCAAGGATGGATTTGAAGGAGAACAGAAATGCCTATTAAGTTTTTGGCTGTGTGGTGTGTGACATAGGGATCTCTTCCATCTCCCCGTGGAGTCTTCATAAAATCGACAATGTTTGGTGATACTTTGTGGAGAAGCTTTGCTTTTAAGAGATGAAATGCTGTGTTCTGCCTCAAGGTTGGTGAAGGGCACAGTGAGAAGCTGTCCGCAGAAGACAATTTTATATGAACCACACTATAATTGAGAATTAAACAGAATAGTATTAGCATCAGAATAGACAGACAAGTCAATAAGACTGAATAGTCCAGAAACGGTAAGTGATAGGGGTGGTGTTTCACACCAACCATGAAAAGTTAGACTATTCATTAAATGGGTTTGGGACAATTAACTAATCTAGGAAAAAAAATAGAATCCTACTTCCTACCTTATGTTCAACTAAATTTCAGATGAATTATGATAAAATATATAAGCCCAAACAAATGTGAACATGCTTGAAGGAAATCTAGGTGAATAGATTTATACTTAAGAGGGGGTTACATTTCTAATGTTACCTGAAACACAGAAGCTGAATTTAACAAAATGGATAAGTATGATTATATAAAGCAATAAAAGGTCTTTATGTTTAAAAAGTGGTCAATTTAAAAGATTTTGAAGTGCAAAAAATATTGATCATATTGTGGTAATAGTTTAGTATCTTTAATGGAAAGAAAGTTCTTACAAGTCAATAAAAAGGAAAAAATGGGCAAAGGGTAAGGATAGGAAATTTTTAAAAAAAGAAATTATAAACAGATCGAAATCATTTGAAAAAAATGTTAAACTTCCTCCAGAATCAAATAAATGTGAATTAAAACAACAAGATACTATTTTCTTCTTCTCAGAGCAATAGTACTCAGTGTTAATGAAGGTATCTTATACACTTTTGTAAAATATTACTTTACTGGAGAATAAATTGGCAATATTTGTGTAAAATCATGCATATTTTCATAATTTTGGCCCAGTAATCACACTTTTAAGGTTTATCCCAAGGAATATCAGACGGATGCATGGGGATGCATGCATATGGATACTTATGACAGCCTTATTTATAATTGGGAAGAGCTGAAAAGAAACTATATGTCCACCACGGATACTGGTAAGATAAATTATGAAATTATGGAATACTATGTAGTCTTTAAAAGTGGAGTTCTTATTGGGGCTGACCCCGTGGCCGAGTGGTTACGTTCGCGCGCTCCGCTGCAGGCGGCCCAGTGTTTCGTCAGTTCGAATCCTGGGCGCGGACATGGCACTGCTCGTCAGACCACGCTGAGGCAGCGTCCCACATGCCACAACTAGAGGAACCCACAACGAAGAATACACAACTATGTACCGGGGGGCTTTGGGGAGAAAAAGGAAAAAATAAAATCTTTAAAAAAAAAAAAAAAAAAGTGGAGTTCTTATTGGAGGAGGGGGAAAATTTATTATAATAACATAGGGAGAAACTACCAGGAAAGGTAATAGGTATGGTAAATGTTCATAAGAGATTCTTGCATGTTTGGCAATATTTTGTGTGTGATATTTTCTGGTTAGAAAGGGAAGACATTCAGTCAATATAATTGGATAAACCTAATGATCTCTGTCAAAAACAGTGACAAAAACCTGGCGAGCAGATGCTTGGAGACGTGTAAATGATAAAGAGGAAGAGACAATTCTTTTTAACGTATGCGCATGTGTGTTTCCAGAAGGGAAGAGAAAAGAGATGAGAAAGAGATGGAGTTTTGGAGGTGTTTGTGTGGAGGATTGGAATAAAATAATATGGTAGAGGGCTTGAGTGGTGGATAAAAGAAATATACTTAACCTGTGTGCCCCAGAATGGTTAGAGTCAGCCTGTTATTTCTGCTGCTCTCATGGGAGCACAAATAAACCATATGCCTGTGAATTGCCCCACCTCTTCCATCTCTTAGTACCATTGCATGGAGACAACCTGGACTGAAAAGAGTTGGAGCCTCGTTTTCCTGATGGCTTTCGGGAATCAGCTTGAGTTGTTAGTCACTGTGGCAACCTGCTGCCTTCATTACTCTCCCAGGCCCTTGCCACAGCCAAAGAGAATGGATCCCACTTGAAGTGGGGTGAATCAGTGAGAAAACAGGGTCAACTGTGCAGGTCTACATTTATTGCTATGGAAAGATGTTCATGAAATATTAAGGACAAAGTCTTCTCGAACTATAGGAAAAGTATGGTTGCATTTTTGTAACTACATGTAATATAGATTAGTGTATTTCTTATGTGTGAAAACAGTAAAAAGTCTGGACAGACAAGTACCAGTATGTTAATGGTGGTTATTTCTGGAATATAGGACTAGAAAATCATTAAAATTTTTTTGTCTTCTTATCCCTATTGCCAAGGATAACTTTTAAACATGGATTACCTATAATCAGAGCTGTAATGGAAAATAGGCAAATCAAGTGAGACCATGGACGTACCTTTATCGGCCACAAATGACCCTGTTGCCAGGGACACAAGGCACATTATTCAGGAAGACATTGCGGTAGACAGATTCTAGGGTGCCCCTGCTAGCAGACCTAGCTAGAGCAGTCTCTAGAAGCAGAGGACAACCTCCAACTGACAGCCAGCAAGAAGCTGGGGCTGTTGGTCCTACAACTGCGGGGAAACGAATTCAGGCAGCAACCTCAGAGAGCTTAGAAATGAATCCTTCCCTAGTCAAGCCTCCAGATGAGAACAGAACCCATCTGGTACCTTGGTTTCAGCCTTGCAAGACCATAAGCAGAGGACTCAGCTAAGCTGTGTTTGGATTCCTGACCCAGAGAAACTGTGAGATGAGAAATGTGTGCAGCTAAATTTGTGGTAATTTGTTACCCAGCAGTAGAAGAAGATTACAGACATCTTCAGGAAAATGTGAGGGTCTATGACACAGAGTTCTTAGGGCCAGAAGCTCAGAGCTTCTTGGGGGTGGCTGCTTCTTTTTTTCCCCGAGATCAGTGAGGCCACTTGGATGAACTCAGAGCCCTTGGGAGGGAAGGGAAGAACTCTGTAGTCTGAAGGACAGCTTGGCTTTCCCTAGAGAGGTGAGGAAGTCTCTGAGCCTCCAGAGCACCTGTGTCCTTTTCCACTTGCTGTAGGGCCTCCTCCAGCCTCTTAGCTTTCAAGCTTGCCCTGTTTTCTCAGTCTGCTTATCTGTTCATCAGTTTGTCTGACTCCTGCCTGAGTGGGGATGGACCTGCCATGGTGGTAAGAGGCAGAGGAAGAGGCGGCGAACAGCAGGAGAGCGCAGCAGCTGCAACATCGAGGGCTGGGCTTGGCCCATGGTCAGGTCCTTCTGCGGACTCGTCTGGAGCAGCTGCTTGGATAGATGGGATTCAGGGCCTAAGTTCCCCTAGGGTTCCCTCCCTGTATTGCATGACCTGGGAAGCACCAGATGTCTTGGGTTCTAGGGTGAGGATGGTGGCAGCCAGAGCCCTGCTGGTGTATGGCACAAGGTCCCAGGGTTCTCACCCCTATACTCAGCTTGGCACCCTCCTCCTGCTTCCCATTGATCTGGGCCACTCTCCAAAATGCCTTCAGGGTGAGGTCCAGTCTTCCCAAGGAGGAGTACCAGAGGGCAGACTCAATTAAGAATCTGTGGGTGGAGGGTAAGGGAGGGTATGACTTCAGCCTGGGTTGACAGAGAGAGTTATGGCTGCCTGATAAGCGCACAGACCAAAGCAGAAAGGCACCTTGGAGGGATGGAAAGAATTATGGGCTGGTAGTTAGGAGCCCTGGTTTCCTTTCCAAGGATTGCCACTGTCTTCTTGAGATATCTGGGACAAGTCCTGCCCCTCTCTGGGCCATGATATTCCCCACCTATCAAACTGGGCATGGGTTCTTTTTGCTTTGACCTGCTTTGATACTAGGAGGGAGGTAGGGGCTGTTCCAGGAGATGCTTTGCCCACCTGTGACTTATTGTGATCCCTCCACCCTACCTTCAGGCTCCACACACCTGGAGTAGATGAAGAAAACAAAGAAGGGCAAGGATACCAACAGCTGCAGGTGGCGCCATTGGGGCATGGCATAAGCCATTCCAGCTACAAAGAACTGGCTCCGGCTGGGGACAAGTCTGACTAGGAGGCCCAGACATGGCCGGGCATGGATGGGCAGCCACTCCAGACCTGAAGAGAAGAGTAGAGCTCAGGTCAAAGTCAGGGCTGTGTGAGTATGTGTGTATGTGGAGGGTGGTAGTCAGTTCCAGATGGACAAGGATCCTCACATCAGAGCAGAAGAGCTCCTCTCTTGGGTTCAGTCCTACTCTGTACCTCTAGGCCTCTCAGAGGGTAAGACAAGGGTGATTTGAACCCTGGCTTGGTTCAGTGTGTGTGTAGAGCAAGGGATGGGATGGAAGGCTCTGAATTCCCAGGCATGCTCATATTCAAGTCCTCAATCTCAACACTTGTATTTCCTCACTTCCCCCAAACCTCTTTTGACCTGCCTACTGCCATACCCTCTGCATTTCCTTCAACTCCTTTTAATTCAACAAACATTTAAGATTGGCAACTCCATGCCATGCATTTTGCTTGGCCTGGGAAATAGAGATGAATGAGCCCTGCCCTCACGCCATCCTGCACCACTTTCATTTCCTCCAATGGGTCACACCCTGGCTTCTGAGTCTTGTATATTCTATTCTTTTGTCTAGAACTCTGCCCCCAAACCTTACTCCTTCTCTCTTTCTGCCTCACTTTTCACTCAGTTCTGAGCTTAGATGTCACCTCTTCTGGGGAGGTTTCCTGGCTTGCTAGGTCCTGATTGAACACCACACTTCTGAGCTCCTTCATCACCTGAGATAGCCCCCTTCCCAGCCTTTATCACACCAATTTTTTACTGCTTGGCAGTCTCCTCCGCTAGACTGTCAACTTGTTGAGGTCATGGGTAGTGTCCTTGTTCACTTCTGTATCCCCAGAGCAGGGTCTGATACAACAAACGAAGTGCCTTTTGAAATCGTGTTGAATAAATGAATATTCAGTTAAAGGCTCACAGTTTGATTGGCCTCTCTAAGCAACCCCATTCCAATCTCAAGTCTTTAACGAGTTCATCCTTTCAGTGATCCCTAAGTATCTGGGATGAGTTCCAGCCCCAAATGATCAGAGCCACCAAAGAGGCCACGATCTTAATTTCCTTCTGCCCTGGGCACTGCCTACTCTGTGAGAGGCCTTGATAGGCAAGGATAGGCTGGGACAGGTGGATTCAGCTTTGGATTCAGGGAAGGAGCTGAGGTCTGAATTTTTCAGGTCCCCTTGTCCACTGAACTGTGATTCAGGAGTTCCCACGAGCTCAGCCCTCCCAATTTCCTCTCACTCAGTGTCACCGAGTTGCTGTTGATGGGAGATGTAGCCATGCCCGAGAGGAAACGGCAAATGCAGTAGGCTGAGAAGTTGGGTGTAAAGGCAGTGCAAGTCCCTGACACTGCTAACTGCAGGTAGGTCCAGATCAGCACCTTCTGGCGGCCCAGCCTGTGGAAGGAGGAGAAACTTGGGTCTGGGGAGCACATTGCTTCCTCCTCTGCCCTGTATGCCAGGCTGTCTCACCCTTGGTGCCCTGGCAATCTAACAGATGCTGTGAGGCTGCCCACATGTGACCATGAGTTTAGGTGCTGAGACGGGAGGTGGGGAATAATAAGGTGAAGGCTGGCATTTGGGGGCCCTGGTTTTGGGAGGATCGTTGGGTTGCTGCTGTCCAGGGTCCTGACACATCCCAGCACACCTCAGGGGAGCGGCCCAAACCCTCTCATCAGAATCATAGGGGTGTCCTGAAAACAGCTCTGATGCCTGAGCCCCACTCAAGGCCTGTTGAATGTCTGGAAGGTAAGCTGGAATCCTGATTCTTAACAAGCTCCCAAGGTTTGGGAATTGCTGCTCTGGGATCTGGTTGATTCTTTGACTGTTGGTTGATGGTGACTCCCTTTAGACCTTTCCTAGGAGATGGCTTTTTGTGATTTTTTCTTTCTGAGATATAATTGGCATATAACATTATGCTAGTTTCAAGTATACAACATAATTATTTGATATTTGTATACATTGGGAAATTATCACCACGGTAAGTCTACTTAAAATCTGTCGCTGTACATAGTTACAAAAACTTTTCATGTGTGTGATGAGAACTTTTAAGATCCACTCTCTTAGCAGCTTTCAAATATGCAATACAGTGTTATTGACTGTAGTCACCATGCTGTACATTACATCCCTATGACTTATTTATTTTATAACTGGAAGAATGTACCTTTTGACTCTCTTCACTCATTTCACCCACCCTCCTCCACTGCCTCTTGCAGCCACCTATCTCTTCTCTGTATCCATGAGCTCTGTATCTATGAGCTGTATCTATGGTTTATGTGGTTTATTTTTTGGAGAATCTTTGCAAAGTTTATGCTTTTGCAAAGTGGATGTGACTGTGGCTTATATTTTATGAATAATAAAGCTGATTTTGTGTAACTTTGATCTGCCATGACATTTCTAATATTTGCAAATTTTGTTCTTTAGAAAATTATCCCCTCATTATCCACCCTATTACCCAAATGATAATCTTTTTATGGTCTTTGGCCTGGAAGATAGTCAAGATTAGGGTAACCAACATTGAGTTCCAGGTACTAATTTAACCCTTACCACAACCCTTACCACTCCCATTTTATAGATGGAAAAACCAAGTCTAAGAGAGGTTGTTTAACTTTTCCATGGACATACAGTTAGTGGTATATCTGAGACTTATTCCTAGCTCTTACTGATTCTTAGGTCTATGTTTGTTCCTGTGACACTCATGTGTCACATACAAGGCGGAAGTAGCGGAAAGCGACTTCTTCAGGATGTCAGGAAACATGGATTCCTGTCTTGCTTTTGCCACTTATTAGCTGTGTGACTGTATATTTTTAAAAAAGTAAACATTAAATTTTTACAATTATAAAAGTAATGAATTATCATAAAAGTTCAAACAACATAGTAACAAAAAGTGAAAAGTTCTCCTCTTCTTTCCAATTCCACTCCTCAGAATTTTAACAACTAATAATTTTCTTTGGTTCCTTCTAGACAGTTTGGACAAGTTATTTAACGTTTCTGAACCTCAGTTTCCTCATTGGTAAAATGTAGATAATAGTACCACTCATGCTGGCTTCACAAGGGTATTATGAGGAGTAATGGAAATGAAGTGAGGCATGGAAAGTGCTGATGGACTGTTGCAAGATTCCTGCAGACTTTCCAGATATGATCAGGCTTGGATGAATCAATCATGTGTCCCTTCCCAGATTCTCAGGGATGCCAGTCTCCCCTCTATGTCCAGCCTAGAGGGCCCATGACTTTGCTCTTTGATCCAGCTATGTCCATCACTGACCTGTCTGCCAAGGTCCCGAACATCAAGGATCCAACCAGTGTCCTTGCCATGAAAATGGATTGACTCGGCTGGGGCAAGGTCTTGTGTGTGCACACGAGGTCCCACTGTGAGGAAAGAAGAGCTGGGGTCAAGGGGAGCTGGGTTGGTCCCAGGGAAGCTCCATTCCCTCTCTCCTGGTGGGGCTGAGGGTCTTGGATTAGGACCAACACATAAGGGGTGCCTCCTCCCCCTCCAACAAATCTTTCTCATCATCTTATCCTGGTGAGAATGATTCAAGTTATTTCAAAACGTGTAAAAGATGCCTTTTGGGGTGTCTGCTAAGACTACTCCTCTTTCTCTGAGCACTAACCCCTCATCCTTCTTCAGGACTCCTGAACCTGCTCCTCCTTGGCCACAGCTGAAAAAACCTGACTCTAGAGCTGGACTGGGCTAATCAGATTCTTTTTTTTATGAATTTGGAAATGTGACTCAGAAAGAAGATTTGTAAGGACACCTAAAATTGGGGTTGGAGGACAAAATTTGGAATATAGAAGTGGAGTTGAGAAATAATGAGAGGAGAGAGAGAGAGAGAGAGAGAGAGAGAGAGAGAGAGAGAAAGAGAGAGAGAGAGAGACAGAGAGAGAGAGAGAGACAGACAGAGAAAGAAACAGAGAGAGAGAGAGAAAGATGGAAGAGGAAGAGGGCCAGGGGGATAAGAATGAAGTAATCTAGTCAAAGAGAAGTCAGAGTGAGAGCTCAGTCAGCACCAAAGAAGAGATGGAGAGTCCATCTGCCTCAGTTTCCAATTACTTGATCCCAGTCCCTTATAAGGCTGGGTTCAAGTTCTTGATCTTGGGTTCTGTCAAATACCCTTGCATCCTTCCATTCACTTTCCATAAACAAATTTGAGAGGGTTGTGTTTATTTGCAAGCCTAAAATAAACAGCAATTAGATACCTCAACACAATTTAATAGTTTAAACTATTAAATTTTGTTGCTCTTTTTAATGATTATAAGAAAAAAATTCTCATTTTGAAAGTACTGCCTCTCTAGGCTGCAGAAAAATCATACCGCGGATGGATGTGCCATTAAAATTAAGCAAAAATGATAAATAGATGTGACATTTCCTTTACCATTAAGAGCTAATTTTGTCTACTTTTGAGTGAATTTTTAATTTTTTTTTCTTTTTTCTCCCCCAAAGCCCCCTGGTACATAGTTGTATATTCTTAGTTGTGAGTCCTTCTAGTTGTGGCATGTGGGATGCCACCTCAGCATGGCTTGATGAGTGGTGCCATGTCCACATCCAGGATTCGAACTGGTGAAACCCTGGGCTGCCACAGTGGAGCACGCGAATTTAACCACTTGGCCATGGAGCTGACCCCTTGAGTGAATTTTTAAATGGGCATTGTTTTGTTAACAGAATAAAAGAAAAGGATCTGGACTGACCAGGATGGTTAAGGAATGTCCCCTAAGATGTGTTAATACATATCCAAATGAATTCATCTACAAGTGTAGTTACTTGATAATCTTGATTTGGTTGGAGAGAAATCCTTATTTGTGAATATAATTACTACTGGAGAACTTTCAAACACCATATGATGTGAATTTGAGATGTTGGCATTTGAACACTTTCTCCAAAGAGCAATGGACTTTATTGCTGTTTTATTCAAATAATTGTGATTCTGTAATTCTATGTGTTGTCTGATATAGCTTTTATTTGAAAAAGATTACGGGGCTGTGTCAGACTGGGAATTGATTTTATCAGTACTTTATTGGAAATATGTGAATGGAATCTCACTGTGGAGATGCATGTAGGCCTTTTAGTACCTATGCCCAGGTGAGGTGGTGGATGATGGTCCCATCTACAGTGCCTATTAGATAAGGATTGGATTATACTTGGCATCTCCATACATCTCAGGGAATGGGAGAACTGGGCATCTGGTCTTGTCAGTCACTGAAACCAAAAATGATGAGATTACTAGAAGTCTCCTTTTAGAAGAAAATCCAAGGTGTTCACTTACCCAGATTCTTTCTTTCTTTTTTTTTTTTTGAGGAAGATTAGCCCTGAGCTAACTACTGCCAGTCCTCCTCTTTTTGCTGAGGAAGCCTGGCCCTGAGCTAACATCCGTGCCCATCTTCCTCTACTTTATCCGTGGGATGACTACCACAGCATGGCTTTTGCCAAGCGGTGCCATGTCTGCACCTGGGATCTGAACTGGCGAACCCTGGGCCACTGAGAAGCGGAATGTGCAAACTTAACCGCTGCACCACTGGGCTGCCCCAACTTATCCAGATTCTTTGCTCTAGATGGCCAGAAATCTGAGCTTTTGGATCAAACTGCCTGCTGTTTTGAACAGAAGGGCAACAGCTAGGGTGATAGTTCCTAGAGTATTGTCCACCTTGGAGAGCAGAGTGTAGAGTTTTAAGGAGGGAAATGCGGAAGCGGAATTGGAAGGACTGATAACATACAAGTTAAGATGGGTGGATGAGGATATCTCAGAACTTGGGTTGAGGCTTGCAAATAATGAAGAAAGTCCACTCAGCTGTGCATGGAAGGAGTGGCATATGATGCTTGCATGCCTCAGAGGAAGGAGGACTAGCCATACTTAGCCACCTTCTGCTTCTGGGTCTTGGGTCTGTCTACTAGGAGTATGGCTTAACTTTTATCAGTTTCAGACAGATGCTGCATCAGGCAAGTTTGGGGACCATGCCTGACTACAGGCCTTTCTTAGGGCATCTTCTCTGCACAGCCCTGACTAATGGGCAGTGTGCCACAGAATCCCACCATATTGTCCCATGGCATGATGATTAGATGAAGTATGGACACTTGAGCCAGTTGCAGGGTGGGGGTGGGGGCTCATCAGTGTGTTGCACTGAGTCAATTAGAGACTTTTCTAAGAATTTGAATTAAGATACACAGAAATATTCTGGTTGGTGGTGGACCCTAAATCTGAGAGGTAAAGGATCATAGCTGGGACTGGTGGTCATCTTGCAAGATGAGCTCACAGGTGAAATGTGTTGAGAAGGAAAGAAGAAGAGAGTAAGTGTATAGAGATGCTCCTGGTGCTCCAATTCCTGGTTCCAGTTTCCATGAGGCCTGGACACACTTTGTTTCCTGTCCCTGGATTCCCTGAAATCTCGGGGTCCTTGCAGTAATACCCCCTTTTCCTGTGAGCTGATTTGAGAGAGCTTCTCTTCCTTGCAACCGAAAGACCATTGATTAGAACAGGTGTTAAAAGCATGATCAATGTGACAGCTACAAAGTGCAGAATTCAGCTGGATGAACCACTTAGCAGACCAGGGTGACTCTACAATTGGGGATGTGCGTGTTTGGGAGGAGGAGCTTTAAATTGCTAGAGATGAAAGGACACCCCATAACCCTTTTCTCTTTCCCATCTCAGTTCCTTGGCTGCTCTCCATCTCCTGGCCCCAGCTGCTGAGAGCTATTTCTAGATGAAGGCAGGAAACTGTTTTTGTCTCTAGGACTCTGAGCCCAGAATCCCCTGCTCAGGAATACCTGCTTTGCCCTCCACCACCTGCACACCTTCTTTCTTCCTTCTTCGGTACGACCTCCCCACCTTCCTACCTTGTGAAATTGTCCAACCCCCAAAAGAAACCAAAGTAGAATATTAAGCTCCCATAGCAGCGTCTCTCTCTGGTGGGGGCAGAAGGGCAGAGAGCAGCTTTCTTCAAGGAGTTGCCTGACCTCCTTTACCAGAAAGTCCCCAACTCCAGCCACTGCTCTCTTACCTGCATTTTGGACAAAGCTCTTCATAGCTCCAGAGTCTTCCCATATTCAGACAAACACAGGTCAGTGTCACTCTGTCTGTGTCTGTGTGTGGGATGATAAGTTGGGGAAGCATGGGTTGGAAGGGGGATGGGGGCCTGGGTATCCTTATCTCAGTTACAGTGTTGGAAGGGAAGGTGCTGTTGTTATAGATGCAGCCATTGGTGCAGGGCTCCGTGGCCCCAGTGCCATTGGCCTCTGTGCCATTGGGAAAGGGAGGTCCCCTTTGCAGGAAGGTAAAGTGGAGGCAGGACTCAGGCTGCCCCTGCTTGTCCCGGGGCAGCCACGCCTCCAACTCCCTGTCTTTGCTGAGGTTGCCATCGGCAGGTGGGCGGCAGTGGTGGGTGGGGATGGTGGCAGTGAAGTTCTGCAGAATACTGTGCAAACTTGTCAGGAACAGGGGGAGGATCAGCAGAGTGGACTGGATCTTCTAGAAGCAGCCTATGGCCCCTACCTGCTGCAGGAGGTCATTGAAGGCCGTGGGGCAGGACTTTGCAGGTGCAGCTGGAGCTGAGGCCTCCCACTCCCACAAACTATTTCCTGTCTTTCACTGCAAGGGGAGGAGAGGGACTTCCCTTTGTCTCCTCAGCAAATCAGCTCCTGAATCTGCAGTAGCCCTAGCCTCCTAATGATCAGCAGTTTTTATAACTTCTTTACAGGTGACAATTTAAACTGTGACTTGAGAATAGGACATTCAATTATTAAGACTCTTCAGGTCAATCGTTTGTTCAAGGGGACCTAAGGGCAGGCAAAGCTGGATCAGGTGGAGGAAACTACCTTCCCTCGAAGGAGGGATATGCACGATGCCCTAGCTTCTGGAAGTCTGAGTCTCCCCAACAGGCTGAAACAGGTGTCTCTCTCCTCGGAGAAGAATGTAAAGTACAGAGGGTGAGCAGGGAGGTCCATGTTGGTGTGAGCACGACCTGAGCTGACCTCCCTTTTCTCAATGCCATGCTGAGCCAGATGGAGTTGGGGAAAGACTCTGAAGACCCCACACAGCAGTGCTACTGTGCTATGGGTCTCAGCATCCCCTAACTGGTGAGCATTGCCCTTGTGTGAATCCCAGAGCCTGGGCCTTCAGCCCTAGGCAAGGTCCAGGCCACAGTTCAACCTTCACGCAAAGAATAAACCCTTGTCAGGGTCTTATATCATCAGTCTCTTTCCTCATTATAATATCCTCTACAATCCACATCTAATTTTCCTCCTTCTCAGAATTGTAACAGCTAAAATCAAGGAAATGTCCACCATAGTCTATCCCATTAGCTGGTTAAACATCTTCAAGCTTTTTTTTTTTTAGATAAACTTTATTGGGGTTTAGCATACACAATAAAATGCATAAATTTTGGGGAGCACATTTTGACAAGTTTTGACAAATTTATACACCCATATAACCCCTATATAGAGCATTTCCATCTTCCCCCCAAATTTCTTGGCACCGTATTCAAGTCAATCTCCACCTAGCCATAGGTCATAGATTTGTCTCTTCTAGAATTTCAAGTGAATATCATACAGTGTATACTCTTTTGTGTTTGTCTTCTTTGGCTCAACCAAATGTTTTTGAGATTCATCCAGGTTGCAGTGTACCAACAGTTCATTCTTTTTTATTGCTGGGTAGTATTCTGTTATGTGTATATGCCACAATTTGTTTATCCATTCACCTATTGATGAACATTTGCATTGTTTCCAGTTTTTGGCTATTTACAAATAAAGCTGCTATGAACGTTTGTGTCCAATGTGTGGACATATGCTTTAATTTCTTGTGGGTACATGCCTAGAAATGGAATTGCTGGGTCATATGGTCAAGCGTGTGTTTAACTTTACCAGAAACTATCAAATTGTTTCCCAAAGTGTTTCCCAATTTTATATTTCCCCCAGAAATGTATGAGAGTTCCAGTGATTTCACATTCTTTCCAACACTTGGTATGGTCCATCTTTTGAGTTTTAGCCATTTGTATGGATGTATATTGATATCTCATCGTCTAATTTGCATTTTCTGGATGACTAATGATGGTGAGTACCTTTTCATTTACTTATTGGCTATTCTGTATGTCTTCTGTGGTGAAGATGTTCAATTTTCTGGGGGGGCCATTTTTGAATTGGAGTGCTTAGCTTCTTCTTATTGAATTGCAGAGTTCTTTATATACATTGCAGATTTATAGAATTCTATGTTTGCACAACTCTTTCCTCTCCAGAAGTTTGCCCTGCAAATTCCAGCTGCCTTGGCCACTCTAAACTTGAATTTTGTCCTCCTCAACTCAGTGAGACTGTCAGGCTCTCTTTGGATTCCACTTCTCTACACTACAGTCCAGAAATTGCCCCCAGAAAGAAAGTCTGGGTGAAGATCAGTAGGTCTTGCATCATTTGTTTCTCTTCTCAAAGAAACTACTCCCCA
The DNA here is from genome assembly GCF_037783145.1 of Equus przewalskii. Classification (NCBI taxonomy): domain Eukaryota; kingdom Metazoa; phylum Chordata; class Mammalia; order Perissodactyla; family Equidae; genus Equus; species Equus przewalskii. The sequence continues at coordinate 24,511,895 of NC_091841.1, forward strand.
ATGTGTGCTGCCTGTTGTCCAATATCTGAAAATTGTTTCTCACATTTCCTTCAGTTTTCTAGTTGTTACAGGTGGAGAGTTATTTTGGACCTGGATATTTCCTCATGCCTGAAACATTTTCTTTTCCATTTTTAATACTTTTAAAACAACAAATCTCTTTACGTAACTGGAAGTGGACTTTATCCCTCCCTAAAGTCCTAGGTAGGGGATGTGGGAGAAACCTCCATTATTCTGGCTTCTTGTTTCCTTGTGGAAGAAGGAATGGGTTATCTGATTGGTGAGTTTGGAAGAAGGATCAGGGCATGTATAGGCTCCTTTCTTCTCCCTCTCTTTTGGGGTCTCCCTGCCTTCAGAGAGCATGTGTTTAGATTGCCTTTGACCACATAGTAAGGTATATAACTGCTTTGTGTCTCTAAGGAGGTTCCATACCTCAGCACAGAAAAAATGGGTGTTTTGACAGTTTGTTTCATCTAGCTCCAAGTTCAGGATTCCTGGGTAATGTCTTCTTCTTTAATTCTGTTGCCATCCTGTCTTCATGATCTGTATACATTGTTTTTTATTTCTTCAGTTGTTCCTGTTTATGGAAATGTATGTGGCAAGAAGTCATGAGGACTATAATAATGCAACAGTTGCTGGGACTTCTGCTTCCAGCCAAGAAGGAGTAACAGAGACTGGATTTACTCTCCTGCCTTAAACTAATAAAAAGCCTGTCAAATTATGTACAACAACTGTTTTTAGACATTGGACAATAACAGCACAGGACAGATATTCCCTGAGAGAAGGGAAACAAACAAAAGAAGTCTCGTGAATTGGCTTACTGACTGGAGAAAATTTCGAGGCTGTAGAACAGTGCAGGTGGAGAGGAACCTAGAAGGCTGGAAGTGTCCCAGAGTTAAGGAGATGGTTTTGGGAGTTTGGATATCTTGTAGGAAACCATGCAAGCCAGAAGATAATGGAGAAATATCTTTAACGAACTTAAAGAAAAAAACCTTGTCAACCTAAGATTCAATACCCAGGGAAAATATCCTTCAAAACCAAAGACGGAATCACAACTTTCTTTCTTTTGCTGGACAAGATTCACCCTGAACTAACATCTATTGCCAATCTTCCTCTCTTTTTTTTTTCCTCCCCAGAGGCCCAGTACATAGTTGTATATTCTAGTTGTAGGTCCTACTAGCTCTCCTATGTGAGCCACTGCCACAGCATGGCTACTGACAGATGGGTGGTGTGGTTCTGCACCTGGGAACGGAACCCGGGTCACTAAAGTGGAGTGCATCAAACTTTAACCTCTAGGCCATCAGGGCTGGCTCAGAATCATGACTTTTTCAGCCACATGAAAGTTGAAAGAATTCAGCAGTGGCAGACCTACACTACAAGAAATGTTTAATGAAATTAAATTTGTACTTAAAAATTGTGTGCAAAGAACATTCCAGGCACATATGACTTCACTGGTTAATTCTGTGAAACATTTTAAAGGAATAAATAATACCAAATTCTACACAAACACCTACCAAAAGTTGAAAAGTAGAAAATAGTTCAAAACTCATTCTACGAGGCAGCATTACCTTGTGTCTTAGCTCGAGCTGCTATAAACAAAACACTGTAAACTTACTTATGGTATTTATTTATGGATGGCTTATTAACAACAGAAATTTATTTCTCATGGTTCCAGAGGCTACAAGTCTGAGATCATGGTGCCAGGATGGCGGGTTCTGGTGAGGCTCTCTACTGGGTTGTAGAAAGCTAACTTCTCATTCCATCCTCACATGGCAGAAAGAGACAGCTAGCTCTCTGGCCTCTTCTTATAAGGGCACTAATCGCACTCAGAGGGCTCCACTCTCACAAACTAATTATCTTCCAAAGGCCCCACCTCTAAATACCATCGTTTTGAGGATTAGATTTTAATGGATGAATTTGGAGGAACACAAACATTCAGTCCATAATACTCTGGTATTAAAACCAGACAAAAACATTACAATAAAAGAAAACTAGAGCTCAATATGCCTTATGAACATAACTGCAAAATTCTTAATATGATTTTATCAAATTTATATATATAAAAAGGATAATGCGTTTTGACAAAGTGGGGTTTATCCCAGGAATGTAAGGTTGATTTAACATTAAAAAATCAATTAATGTAATTCACCATATTAATAGATTAAAAAGGAAAAACTGTACGTTCATCTCAATAGATGCAGAAAGAGCATTTGACAAAATTCGACATCCACAACATCTGTGATAAAACTTCTCAGCAAACTAGGAATAAATGTGAAATTCTTTAAATCGGTAAAGGACATCTATGGGAAAGCTATAGTTAACCTCGTCCTTAATTGTGAAAGACTAAATGCTTTACTCCTAAGTTCAGGAAAAAACCAAGGATATTCACTCTCACTTATTCAACATTGTATTGGAGTGTAATAATGTAAGTAAGAGAAATGAAAGTTTTCCAGAAAGGAAAGAAGAATAAAGTCTGCCTTTATTTTCAGACAACAAGATTGTACAGAAAATCCTCAGAAATCTACAAAAAAGCTACTAGAACTAATAAGTAATTTTAGCAAGTTTTCAGGATGCAAGGTCAATATACAAAAATTAAGTGTATATAATAGTGACAAACAATTGGCAGTTGAAATAAAAATATCTATAATTGCAGAAAAATATGAAATGCTTAGTGTAAATTTGATAAAATATGTGTAAGCTCTGTATACTGCAAATTAGAAAACATTGCCGAGAGAAATTAAAGAAGACATAAATAAATGGAGAACCATATCATGGTTTAGAACACTCAGTATTGTTAAGATGTCAGTTATTCCCAAGATGACCTACAGATTCAATGGAATACAAATCAAAATGGCAGTAGCTTTTTTGGTAGAAATTTACAAATTCGTTTTAAAATTTATATGGAAATGTAAAGGATCTAGACTAGCCAAAACAACTTTTAAAAAGTTAAATAAAATGAAAGTTATCTACACTATCTGAATTCAAGACTAATTATAAAGTTACAGTAATCAAGACAGTGTAGCATTTATGTAAAAACCAGTAAATAGATCAACCGAACAGAGAGTCCAAAAGAGAGCCACACACTAGCTATTTGATCTTTGACCAAGAAGTCTAGATAATTCAACGATGAAAAGAAAATCTTTCAACAAATGGTGCTGGAACAATTGAATATGCATATGCAAAAAACAATGAACCACAACCCTCTTACCTCACGTTATTTACAAAGATAACTCCAAATGGATCACAGACCTAAATGTAAGAGCTAAAACTACAAAATTTCTATAAGAAAACATAAAATTTTAGTGTCCTTGGGTTTGGCAAAGATTTTTAAAATCAGATCAAAAAAGCTTAAAGAGAATCAGCAAATTGGTCTTCATCAAAATTTAAAAAATTTTGCTATTCAAAAGTCACTGGTATAAAAATGAAAAGGCAAGCTATAAACTTGGAGAAAATATTTGTAAAACACACATCTAGCAAAGGACTTGTTTCTAGAATACATTAAAAAAAGCTTTCCACTTAACCGTAAGAAATCAAACGATTAAATAAAAAGTGTGTAAAATTCCTGAACAGACACTTTGCCGAAGAAGAGACCTAGATGAAAATAGGCACATGAAAAGTTGCTCAGCATCATTAGTCATTAGGGAAATGCAAATTAGAACTACAACAATATGCCACTACACACTCACTACAATGGCAAAGATTTAAAGTATCGATTATACCAAGTGTTGACAAAGATGTGGAGCAACTGGAACTCTCATCCATTGCTGGTGGGAATGTGAAATGTTACAACCACTTTGAAAAATGGCTATTCTTAAAGAGTGAAATATATACCTTCCATACTACCCAGTCATTCCACTTCTTGATATTTGCTCAAGAGAAATGGAAGCCTATGTCTATGCAAAGAAGGAACATGAGGAAACTTTGGGTAGTGATGGATATGTTCATTGTCTCGATTGTGGTGGTGGTTTCATGGGTGTATGCATCTGTCAAAACCCATCAAATTGTACAGTGTAAAATGAGCATCGAATTGCCTATTATATTTCAGTAAAGTTGTAAAAATATATTAGTTAAGATGTCTTTGGTTGCAAATCACAGAAAAACCAATTCACAGAGGTTTAAAAAAGAAGCAGGATTTAAATTTAAATTCCCACACTTAACAATTAGAGTAGAGGTAGGTGGCTTCAGGATTGGTTAAATCAGTGGCTCAATGACATCATCAAACCTCAGGTTAGTTCCATCTTTCCACTATGTTACTCTCAGTTGTTGCCTTAGTCCTTGCTCTGGTTTCCCTGTTGGGTCACAAAATGGCTGCCACAGTTCCAGACATCTCATCCAGACTCAATGTTGTCTACTACCTAAATTTAAACCCTGACCAATTGGGGCCCTAACAAGGCTGCTTGGTTTCTTGTACGGGTGTGGCTCACATGGGACTTGCTACTGGGGTCTGGGCTTCTCTTCTGGGAAGAGTTTAGTATAAGCAGGAGCAGACCTCACCAGAGCTGATCAGGGAAACTGAGCCTCAAGTTCCTCCAGCTTATTACTCCAGCTTTTTACAATGGAGTCAGCTACTGTTTTATGCCTACAACAAGAACCACATGGAGATAGTCACATCTCAGAGAACATCATTAGATCATTTTCTTGAAAGAGGAGGAAGAATGGGGCAATAGGGTCCACTCAGTCCTTTTCTTTTGCTCCCTATACTTATGACAAAAATCCTTCTTCCCACAATTTTTAAAACATATGAAGATGAGGTGGGGGTTTAACAGAGAGGAGTCTAGAAGTCTCAAACTGAATGGCTACAAGGGTCATAGGGTTATATAAATGGGTGAATCTGACCAGATGTAAGACAATAGGGAGTGCTGAGGCCTTTGGTGATCCAGACAGCACAACCCTATGCACACCAAAAAATAGTTCATGGGAAAATAAAATCCCTATGGACCAGTTTGACCCCCCTGGAGGAGTCTGAGAATAAGGGATGTGCATTAGTTTCTGACCACTGTTATAATAAATTGCCCCAAATTTAGTGGCTTAAAACAGTATAAATTAATTTCTTAGGTTCTAGAGGTCAGAAGTCTAAAATCAATGTGTTGGCAGGGCTATATTCCTAACAGAGGCTTCAGAGGAGAATCTATCTCCTGGCCTTTTTCGGCTTCTAGAGGCTGTTTGCTTTTCTTGGCTTGTGGTCCCTTCTGGCATCACTCCAGCCTCTTGCTTCTGTTGTTACATTTCCTACTATCCACTCTGATTTCCTGCCTCTTTCTTATAGGGACTGTTGTGATCACATCAGGCCCACCCAGATAAGCCAAGATAATCTCCCCATCTCAAAAGAGTCCCTTTTACCATGTAAGGTAACATATTTCCAGGGTCCAGGGATTAGAATGTGGGCATCTTTGGGGGTCCATTATTCCACCTACCACGTGATATGAAAGCTTCGCTGGCTGGGCATCTGTTCTCTAAGGGGCCATATAAACTTCTGGGAAGGGGGAGAGAGCCTAACAGAGGAGCTTGGTGTGAAGTGAAGGCCGGGCCGTAGAGGTGGGACCTGGGATGCAAGGGTGGAGCCCTGGGAAGGCGGCTTCTTATGAGCATGCTACCAGGGCCACGCAGTTGAGGAAACTCCTGAGTGTGCCATCCTGGCCAGGAAGTGCTCAGAGCTGCAGGTAGAGAAACTGAGGGTGACCACAAAGCCCTACCAGCCCTGGCTGAGGATAAGACCTTGTGGTCAATACGGGGGACAGCATCTGAAGCCACTGGAGTGAGGCATGACTGTTTCAGAACTCAGGCTCAGGACCAAGGTAAGATGATGAGATGTGAGCTGGCATTCTGGGATGACTCCTTGGGGAGACAGGTCAGAAGTCACCTACTGGTGACTTAAAAGTGGGAGGAAGGTAGGGTTCCATTTCGTTGAGGGCATGGGATGAATGTAGGAAGCCCCAGTCTAGGAGCTGGGGAAATGGATTCTGTGTAGATGGTGTGAGCTGTTTGAGTCAGCACCAGGACTTGTACCAGGTTGAGGGGGTGGTGCTAGGCAGCTGGGGACGGCCGGGGGCTGGCTCTGGTTGAGGCAGTTGCAGATACCAGGTGATCCAAGCATAGAGATGAGAGATCCACAGGAGTCAGAACATATCAGAGTTGCTGGTAAGGTTCTGAGGCAGAGATAGGGCAAGTCGCCAGTCCCAAGACCCCCAGATCTGCAGAAGCAGGGCTGGATCAAGGTGTCCCGCCTCCCAGGCCCAGTCCTGCCTCCTTGCTCAAGGCTGGTGAGGAAGCCATCCTAGGTGACCATCGTCAGCCATGAGGGTGGTGCTGCCTGAGAAATAGCAGCAGATGTGGGGCTGGTGCACCTTGGGCATCTACTGGGTCCTATTATGGGGAATATGGGCAGTGTCAACACCAAGGCTCCAGATGTTTCAGGAGGTGGGGTGGGCTAAGGTGATTTCGGCTCTGCCCAATTTGTCCTGAGAGTTCTGCTGTCTGAGCAGCTGTAAGCTGTCCCAGGACTTTGTGGCTTTTTCAGAGGAGCTTCGGGCCACCTCCCCTCTCCAGGCTGCCCTGACTTAGCTCGAACCCTAGAGTCCCATCTGCAAGGCAATGTGTACAGTTTGAGAGGTGTGGACTTTTCTTGAGGGATGAAGGGTTAGGGGGCTGGGTTGCTGCAGGGGAAACAAGAAGAGGCAGTGTACCAGGAGAGAAGCATGACTGAGCGGGCACATTCATGGGAGGGCACAGCTGGCTGCTCACTCTTGCCACCTGTAGGTGCTAATAGGGCTGTCTTTTCCATGCCCCACAGGCTTCCCCGAAGTGAGCTTCTTTGCTGACACAAGTGATTTGATATCCCCGTCTTTCCATAACTGTGACTCCTAAACTGCCTTCCATCCCTCCTTTCACATGATTCCTATCAGGATCCCTTCCGTCCCTCTTTTCAGCCCCAAAGGGAGGACAAGCCAAAGTCTAGGTGCTTCACAACTCTGGGCAGTGAAGGGGTCAGGCACACACATTCTTGAGCAGCGTTGTCTGTGTTCTAATCCTGACTCTGCAATTTACTAGCTGTGGGGACTTGGGCAAGTGGCTTAACCACTCTGTGCCTTGATTTCCTTATCTGTAAAATGGGGGAGAATAATAGTGCCTATCTCTAGAAAGTTACTGGGAGGATTAAATGAGTTAATATATGCAAAGTGCTTAAGACCATGCCTGGCACCAAAATAGCACTCAGCGCTGGCGCCCTCTCGCAGGGTTCTACCTCAGCTTTCTCTTTTCTCTCCCCGACACCAGCCCAGGGCCCTCAGGAGGCAGAGCAGCAAAGAAAGGAAGTTTGGTGGAAAGGATTAGGGTAGCTGGCAAGCTGAACCTCCAGCCACAGAGCTGAAAGTGGCAAACTGGTTTTTTGTTTGTTTTTTAAAAGATTGGCCCTGAGCTAACACGTTGCCAATCATTTTTTTCATTCCTCCCCAAAGCCCCAGTAAATAGTTGTTTATCCTAGTTGTAAGTCATTCTAGTTCTTCTACGTCGGATGCTGCCACAGCACTGCTTGATGAGTGGTATGTAGGTCCACTCCCAGGAGCTGAACCAGCAAACCCCGGGCCACTGAAGTGGAGCATGAGAACTTAACCACTCAGCCACGGGGCCAAACAGCAAACCGGCTTTGAGTCTGGACACTGCTGGAGCAGGGGCCAGCAGCCTGATGTCACAGTTGCTGGTGTCCTTTTTTTCACGCCTTTCTGCCCGAGGTTCCCATCAGCCCTCCCAGAGGGGGAGGAGCCTGAAACAAGGCCTCTGATTGGCTGCTTTCATTTTAGTCCCTTTGTCAATTTCCAGTCTGACAGGGAAGGGGAGGGGCGTAAAGTATTTAAAACTCACAGAAATATTTAAATAGGTTAGGGAAGGAGTGAGGGAAGAGGGAGGGAAGGAGGGACAGAGGAGGGGGCTGAGGTAAGAGATTCTTCTCCAATTGTCTGGGATGGTTTGTAAAGTCCTGGGGCTTGAGGGCGGGGAAGAGACTATACACTTTTGAGCTGGAAGCTCGCTGATGCCGAGTGGCTGTTACATTTGAGACAAGAGAGACAAAGGAAGGTGCTGCACACAGACAAACTTTTTAATGATGTGTTCTTAGTGGAGTCTATTCAGAGCGGGGGGGCGGATGGGGGGGGTGCCTCTGGGAAGGTACTTCCCTAAACCACAGCCCTGACACTTGGGCTGCCATTCCCCCTTCTGGTGTGGATGGCCCGGGACCTGTAGGACCCTCACTCCCTTTAGGGCTCTGTGAGGCCCTTTCTCAGTGCTCAGAGTCCGTTCTTCTCCCCTGCTGAGGCCTGGAGTGGGACCATCTGCTTCTGCTGCTCTTGCTGCAGTCGGTTCCGATTCCCTTTCCTCCTGGGGGACAAGAGAGTGGTGTCCTGGGTATGCAGCCTCCAGGCCAGGGCTGGGACCTGGGGGCTCCCGGGGGCTCTCTACTCAGCTATGCCCAGCTACTATCTCTCTGGCTCCAAACATCTACTGACCCCTGGAGTTGGGAGGCCCAGGAAGGACTCTAGGAGACTCTCACCCAACTGGGGGAAATAGGGACAAAGAGCCCTGACCTGGAAGACGAGGCCTGGGTTTGAGTCTCAACGCCACCCCAGCCTGGATATGTGACCTGGGGTGAGTCTCTGCTCTTTTGGGTGGGGGCTCACCTGCTTTCTATGTCCTGCACAGTGTCTGGCAGTGGCTGGCCCAGGGTCTCTGGCAGGAGGGCAGTGGCAGTGCTGGCAGCCACAGGGACAGCGCCGTAGATAAAGAGAGGCAGGGACGAGTAGAGCTCGGAGGTCATGCTCACCAGTGGGCTCATGATGCTGCCCACTCGGGCCGTGGTGCTGCCCATTCCCAAGCCAGTCTGCCTGCAGGGCCCGGGCAGGGGGGTGGTGTCGGTTAGTGTTCTGGCACATATACCCAGATGTTCAGGCCCCCTCCACGCCCCCCTCCCGCCCTGCCCCGTGTCTCCTCTGTTCCCTATTTGATTACCAAGCCAATTTAGCATTTGTTTTAGAGATTAACAAAACAAAACAAAACAAAACAGGTTGGGAAGGGCTCTGGCCAGAGAATCCGGAGATTGCCTTTTGCCCCTGCCCTTAACTTGCCATGTGACCCTGGGTAAGTCTCTTTTCCTCTCTGGGCCTGTTTCCAGCAGTCAAATCAGACAGTTGAGTTAGGCTGTTCATTCTCAGATCACCTGAGGGGTTTTTTGAGTTATAGTTGCCCCGGCCCCCGACACATGTATTAGATTAGAATCCCCACGGGAAGGGACCTGGAGTGACATGTTAAGAACATTCTCTATGAGAGCCGAGGTTAAAAACATTGACTCAGGAGACAAACTGTTTGAGTTCAAATCCACGCTTCCTTACCTATGAGCTGTGTGACCTTGGGCAGGGACTTAAACGCTCTGTGGCTCAGTCTCCTCATTTGTAAAATGGGAATAATCGTTGTACCTACCTCAGAGGCTTATTATGAGGATTAAATGAGTTGATAGTTGTAAAAAGTTTAAGACAGTGCCTGGCACATAGGAAGTGCTTTATACTATTGTTCTGCTCCCTGAAATCCCATGAGGGGCACTGGACAGTAACCATGACCCCTCAAAGTTCTCATTCCAAGGAGCTTAGGGAAGCCTGACATTTCTTTGACATCTCCTGTGACTTTTGTGTCCCATTCTTAAAATAGACTTGTGTTTCTTGTTTCTTAATGCAAAGACACTCCCTCCTCCCAATCTTATCACTCGAAAAAGCTGTGTTTCTCTATACAGATGGCATATTATCAAGTACCACCATTATTAAGTGTCGCTCCCATGATAGAAAAGTGCTTTCATATTTGTGTGCTTTGGTTTCAGATGTACCACTTGGTTTATAGCTGGAATTTAGATTTGGTGGCGGATCCTAACGTGTGCTTTGAAGATCAAGGGGGGATGTCAATTCATTGCCTCTGAGATGTGTCTCCTGGGCTCCCTACCTCCCTGCCCCGATTGGTGGCTCCTTTTGAGGTCTTCTTCTAGGGTCAGGTAAGGGCTTAGTGGGAGCCACACCTGTGTTAGCCAGGCCACAAAGCGTGTATTAAGTGGCTGCACAGATGTACCTTGCACAGATGGGTGCTGGGAGGGGGCCTTGGGCTGGGGCACACTGGACCGTGTTTTGGGGTCTGACCCACGTGCAGGGGAATGTCTTGCCCCAAGACCCCCCCCCCCCGCATTAGGTTCTCACTCACCGGATCATTGTGGGGTACAGCTCCCCAGTATACAGGAAGATGCAGTTGAAGGAGGAAGCCAGGCAGCCCTTCCCCAGCACAGCGAAGGAGGTTCGGACAATGTACTGGTCTAGAGAGAGAGGAAGGGGATCAGCAGGAGCTTGAGAGTGGGGGTTGGGAGGAATTGGCCCCTCTCCCTTCTGAGAAATTGGGTCATGTCTGGGGATGGGGCCAAGGATGAGGGACCAAGGTGCTCGTGGTGCTCACCCTGGGGTACCACCCCATTGAGCAGGATGCAGATGCCCGCCAGAAGCAGTGAGGCCATCTGGGCAGGCCGGCGGCCCAGGTAGTTGATGACAAGGAAGCCCACAAGCTTGGCAGGCAGGTCCACAGCACCAAAGATCACCTGGATTAGGTAGATGCTGACCCCAAAGCCCTGCAGGTCCATGACCAGCCCGTAGTAGGCAAAGCTAGTGGCAAACCTAGTGGGGAGGGATGAGGGGTATGGAGTTTGTTAGGAAGGCTTAAAGGGGGAGGGGGTGCTCATTCAAAATAGAGGTGAGCTGCATTGAGTACCCTGCTTAAGAAGCTGGAATCTGCCTTGGCTAATATTTCCTTGGATACTCAGTACACAGTTTAAATATTGGGGTAGTCCTCCAATACCCCAAATTTCTCAATCTTCTGATAACTAGTGTCCTCAATGTATTAGGGAATTTTGACTTAGTTGCTATGTAGGATTTATACAGTTGTAGTCTTTATCTTATGCATTGTTACTGGGCTGAGGGAGGGAAGGTGCCGCTCCAGGCCTTGTCTTAAGGGCCAAGGTGTTGGGAGAGGCCAGAGCCTCCAGGACCTGTCCACGGTCCTGGAATGGGTATTGTGCTTCTTAAGATTTCAAGAGCACACAAAATGAAGATCAGGTCATTGGATGGAACCCAGAGCCTGGAGTAAATCCCAAATTGGAAGCAAAGGATTAATTGATAGGATTGTTCCTTCTGACCACGCTTCTCTTAACTGTCATGGGATTGCTATGGTGGTAGGATTGGGAGGGTAGTGCATAAGAAGGGTAATGGGAATGTTACAATGGGAAAGGATGATTTTTGGTTGATAGCAGCCTTGGCCAAAGTGTACTTTTAGAGATGAACTTTAGGCATCTTACTGCTGGGGCCTGGGTTTCTGGCAGGCACCACAAGGCCAGTAAAGTGTCCAAATGTTTTGCAAGCTAGGCTGGTCTCTGCCTTCATGATGTAATACTATTGACTAGGGGCCACCAATCCTCATGAAGTGTTTCCATATTGGAACAGAGTTGATAAAAGGAGGAGATGGAGAGACTGATGTCCAGTATGGGGACTGGAACTGAACTGAGGCTGGAGGTCATCTGGTTCTCCAAGACTCTCCCTTGTGGAGGATTACTTCCCCTCAGAGCAGGTCTGCTGACTTTTCCTCCCTCTCATGAGGCTTCTTCCACCAATTGCATCCACTGTCTCCCCAACCAGCCGTTTGTCTCTTAGTCTGTCTATCCGTCAGTCTGTCTGTCCTACCACAGCATGGAGAGGCAAAGGAAGAGGCGGCGAAGGGCAGAGCAGCGTAGTAGCTCCTTGGCTGAGGCCTGGCTTTTGCCCATGGTCAGCTCCTTCTGTAGACTGGCCCGGAGCACCTGCCAGGATGAGCAGGACTCAGGGCCTGGACTCCTCCAGGAGCTCCTCCCAGCCTAACCCCTTACTCAGGGAAGAGCTCTGGGTCCTGGGCCCTGGGTTTAGGGTTTGGGGATAGAGCCCTGGTGGGGTGTCATGGGAGGTCTCTGGGGTCTCACCTCCATGCTTAGCTTGGCCCCCTCTTCCTGCTTCCCATTGATCCAGGCCACTCTCTGCAGGGCCCTCAGGGTGAGGTCTAGCCTCCCGGAGGAGGCGTGCCAGCGGGCCGACTCGATGAAGAACCTGGGAGTGGGGGTGGGTGTGGGTATCGGTATGGCTTCAGTTCCAGTCGGCTGGGCTAGGGACAGGGGGTAGGCTTTCTAGGGGCCTGCAGTGGGACTTTATTTAAGGCTGAGAACCCAGGGGCTTTACCAAATCCTTTTCTCTAGGACCACAAAGCAGTGCTCAGCTTGGTGACCTTTCATTCCCCAACCTAGGAGCTCAACTTTTGGGTGCTGGGTTAAAGGAGCAGTACAGGCAGGCTGGAGAACTGGGGGAAGGTGAGGGAAGCCAGAGAATGGATACCCTTGGCCAAATCCCTCCTCCCACAGCCTCTATTTCCCCATCTTTCACATTGAATCATTGGCCTGGATTTGATCTTCTGCCTTTGACCTTTTCTGATTCTATGGAGTGGAGTGTGCAGCAAGATCTGGCGGATGTCTTATTCCTTCAGCCCTCTGGGGTCCTGTGGCACCCCCACCCACTCTGAGCCCCACGCACCAGGAGTAGATGAAGAATGCGAAAAAAGGCAGAGAGACGAGCAGCTGCAGGTGGCGCCAGTGGGGCACGGCATAGGCTATACCGGCTAGGAGAAACTGGCCCATGCTGTAGGTGTAGCCCATCAGGGTGCCCACAAAGGCTCGTGTGTGGATGGGCATCCACTCCACATCTGGAAAGAGGGTTAGAACAGAATGGTGCAACTTCCCAGGCTACCAGGTGGAGACCCCTGGGGCAGGCAAAGACCCCTCTCTCCATCCAAACCTTGGTCTGTCCCAAGGATCAGTGGAAGATACATCAAATGAGGTTGGATGCCATGGGAGGGAAGCGGGGGATAGGGATGGGGAGGGGGGTTCAGAATCCCCAGGTATTTTCCCCTCCACTCCCCTACGGTTTTTTTGTTCCCTCCCAACCTACTGTCCTGGCTGGGGGCCTCTTTCCCTTCAGTGCATCTCTGACCACTAGTCCATCCTTAGCAGCAGCCACTCCTCTGGTCTTCCTTAGCCTGGGTCGGATTCCAGCCTCAGTGGCCAGGGCAGCTTGGAGGAGGCAGTGAGCTTCCTCCATCCTGGAGAGTTGAAGTGGGAGTGGGGCTACCTCTTTACTGCAACCTAAAACCCAGCTCTGTTCCTTGTGTGCTCCTGATTTGGCTGCTTGGGCAGCTGCTTGGAAACTTAGACGGGCCTTTGGGGCTGGATTCTCTAGTTGTCCTGCCCCCGCTCCAGCCCAGTCTTGATTAATTTCTTTAGGCCAGAGAATCTCAAATCTTTAGATTCCCTTCTGGGCTTGAGGGATGACCTTGGGTAAATCCCTTCCCTTCTCCTCTGTCTCAGCTTCCTCAACTGAGAAACAGGGGGAAGGGGAGTCGTCTATCAGGGGATGCACACTGATGGATCATGGACAGGCCATGCTCAGTCCATAAATGTGTCTTGTCTATATGATGCTGGCTTGCCCTTTGTTAAAAATATTAGAATTAATTGCTAACATTAAAAATTGGGATATTTTGTATTAATAAAAGGGAGGGAGAAGATCTGATAGTCCTGAAACCTTCTGATTGGAGCAGCTGAGTGCTGTGGCCCCTCTGGATGGATGTGACTCTCCTTTGGATACAGTCCTCACTGTTCCCTAATGTCTCTTGTACTCAATCTACTTCAGTCATTTACGGCACCTGCCTGGCCCTAACAATTGAGTTTGCAACCTTGTATCTAAATGAAAGATCAGGATGGAGTAAACCTGAGAAAAAGGCTGTTATGTTGGCTGGAGAGGCAGACCCAAGGACAGGCCGAGGGCAGGCAGAGCTCAGGAGGAGTGGGCTAGGAGAGAGGCTAGGAAGGGGCTGCTGGACCGAGTGGTCGGGGGGAGTGGGTAGGGACCCGCCCTGCTCTCTCAGCATCACTCACTCAGTGTCATGCTGTTGAGGACAATGCCAGACAGTGACATGCCCGAGAGGAGCCGGAAGACACAATAGACAGAGAAGTTGGGTGCGAAGGCTGCACAGGTTCCTGACACGGCTGTCTGCAGGTAGTTCAAGGTCAGTACCTTCTGGCGGCCGAGCCTGTGGGGGAGGGAAGACGTGCAGCAGGGGTCCTGAGGACCAGCAGAAGTTAGGCTGGGCAGGGAGAGGAGTTTTTGCCCCGGGTGAGGCCCTGGGGTGGGGGCCTTCTGAGGACCTGTGAAGTATCATGAGGCTGGTGCTGTAGGTCCTCAAATCAGCCCCAGCTGGGAATGCCAACCTCCCACCTGGGTCCCCCTGAGCGCAGCGAGGAGTCCCCAGTCCCAGCCTGCCCCCTTGGCCCTACCCAGGACTGACCTGTCTGACAGGGACCCGAACACCATGGCTCCGAGAAGCACCCCTACCATGTACAAGGACTGAGCCAGCTGGCGTAAGGCCCTGTGAGAGCACACGAGGTCCCACTGTGGGGAGAGGCGGGGCAGGGGTCAGGCAGAGACGAGCCTGGGCTGCAGGGCAGCCCCTTACCCTCCATCAAGCTGCCCTCTGAGGTCAGTGGCACCCTCTTCTCTTGACACTTCTGTTTGCTGTTTGTGTCCCTGGTCCCAGGGGCTGAGAGACTTTTCTTGACTCTGCAACTGTCACATCCACCTTTCCTACAAAGGCCCCCATCTTGAACTCTTTTCTCCATCTTCCCATCTTGGCCTCTGGAGAATTTGAGACAGTCTGTGCATGTGTGTGTGTGTGTGTGTGTCTGCCTGTCTGTCTCACAGGGGAAGACACAGTCTGGAGCGAGCATGGAGGGGCCCCAGGTATCCTCACCTCAGTCACAATGGTGGAAGGGAAGGTGCTGTTGTCATAGATCCAGCCATCGGTGCAGGGCTCTGTGACCCCTGTGCTGTTGGTCTCGGTGCCATTGGGAAAAGGTGGTCCCTGTTGTGGGAAGGTGAAGCGGAGGCAGGACTCAGGCCGCCCCTTTCTGTTCCGGGGCAGCCAGGCCTCCAGCTCCCCGTCCTTGCTGAGGTTGGTGTTGGCAGGTGGGCGGCAGTGGTGGGTGGGGATGGCGGCAGTGAAGTTCTGCAGGGTGTTGTGGGAGGCCATCAGGAGAAATGGGAAGATCACCAGAAGGACCTGGATCTTCTGGAAGCGGCCGACGCCCCCCACCTGCTTCAGGAGGTCATTGAAGGCCATGGGGCCAGGCCCAGCCGAGCAGCTGGGGGCTAAGGACTCCCAGTCCCGGGACCTCCGTCTTTGTGTCTGTCTGCGCTGTTCTTCACTGGAGGAGAAGGGCTGCCGTTGCTTCCGCAGCTGAGTTGCTCCGAGAGCTGAATCTGAGCCGGCTCTGTGGGGGGACAGCAGCCTGGTTGGGCTGCCCCTCCTTCCTTCTCTCTCTCCTTGTTCTGTCCCTCCCTTTCCCTTGCTGCCTCTCCTCACTTGGGGGCAGGGGGCTCAGCTTTCAGGGTCTGCTGTAGCCCTGGTCCCTACATGGGCAATATTTAATCCTTAGCCTGGAGGGAATGAGTTAAAGTGTGACTTGGTATCAGAGGGATTAACCCTCCAAGTATCCTTGTGTCAGTGGAATTTCTCCAAGTGGGTATAAAGGGCGGGAGAGGGTGGACTGCAGTGGGGGTGGTGGGAGGGCATGTGCTGGGAAGGCCCATTTGAGTTTCTGGGGCAGAAGGGGGCAGGCTGGGACCTTTCCGTCTTCCTTTCAGTGAGAAGACTGGGCTCTGGGGAGTGTGGTAGCCTCTTAGGGGCTTCTGTCCTTTTTAGTGGATGGGATCCAAACAGTCTGTTTTCGGGAAGAGTTGCCAGAGAAAATACAGGACACCCAGCTAATTTGAATTTCAGATCAACAAGTAATTTTCTTTTCTTTTTTTTTTTTGGTGAGGAAGATTGGCCCTGAGCTAACATCTGATGCCAAACTTCCTCTTTTCGCTTGAGGAAGATTGTCACTGAGCTAACATCTGTGCCAATCTTCCTCTATTTTGTATGTGTGATGCCTCCACACTATGGCTTGATAAGCGGTGTGTAGGTCTGCACCCAGGATCCAAACCCCGGGATGTACCCCGGGCTGCTGAAGTGGAGTGCAAGAACTTAACCATTGTGCCACTGGGCTGGCCCCCCAAATAATTTTTTCTCGTGGAAGTATGTCCCTAATATTAGATAGTATATACTTATACTGAATAATTATTCATTGATCTGAAATTCCAATTTAACTGGGCATCCTGTATTCCTATTTGCTAAAATTAGCAACCCCGGTCTTTGGTCTTCTGGTGACAGCTCATGTCTTATAGGACCATGGCTTGTTCAACTGGAAGAAACAATAGAGATCAGAGGCTGCTTTTGAAGGAGTGGAACCTAAGACCAACGTCACACATGATGTAGATCGATTCTTCTAGTGTCTCAACTCTCACCTTCTTGCTTTTCCTGATTCAAATTTTTCACTTTGTCTTCTGTCCATAGTTTTCTTTTTTTTGAAATGAGCATGAACTTATTTCACTTTTAGGCACAACTCTAAGGCAGTCACTTGATTTCCTCCAACAGCTTGGCTCTTGAGTTCTGGTCACTGATGATCTGGGTAGTGCCGAGCTCTGATTGGATGGGTTTCTGTGGGATCCAATGTGTTGGATCATGTGTTGGGGGTGCCAAGGGAGCAGGCTGCAGCTTCTTGCTGTTAATTTTCATAATGCATGTTATATAAAACACGGATCTGGAGTCAATCTACTTGGATCCAAATCCTCATTCTACACTTACTGGCTGTGTAGCCAGGGTGAGTTGCTAAACCCTTCTGTATGTCACCATCTTTGTTTTCAAGGTGAGGATAATAGTTCCATCTGTGTCATTGGGTTGTTGTTGGGTTAAATGAGAGAACACAGGTAAAGATCTTAAAGCAGCCGCTGTCCTGTGGCTCAGAGATTATGAGCTATTCTTATGATTTGTTTCTGGTACAAAGGTGAAACACGCATATTGATTTTAGAGAGAAAATATACCTAGGCATGTGTTCCCCTAAGAACAGTGACTCTCCACTGGGGGCGATTTTGCCCCCCAGGGGACATTTGGTAATGTCTGGAGACATTTTTGGTTGTCACTGGGGGTGGTGGTGCTACTGGCTTCTAGTGGGTAGAGGCCAGGAATGCTGCTGAGTGTCCTACAATGCACAGGACAGCCGCCCACAGCCAAGGATTATCTGGACCCAAAATGTCAATAGTGCTAAGGTTGAGAGACCCTACCCTAAAAGATGTCTCAGGCTTATTTTGTAGAGTGATCAATCCCATACCTATTTGGCAAAGGTTATTAGAGTCATACAGGTGACGCCTACCAAAATATTTCTAAGAATCCCTACACTTTTGTTTGAGGGGGAACATGTTTGCAAGGTGAGGCAGAGAACTCCTCCTTCTCCATGTTCTGGTTGAGGACAGTAGGCTCCAAAGTGTCATAGCTCTTTCCCTGCCCAGGCCTACCAGCCAGTTTTGCCACTGGGGTGGCCGAATCTGGACCCTGATCTTTCTGTGTCCAGTCCAACACTCTTCTCCACCAGGTTTCAACTTGACTGTTGGGTTTGGGTTGCCATGCTAGACTCTTCTTTGCCCTTTGTGGTGTGTTTCCATTTGAGGTCTCTGGCTGTCCTTCTCTGAAATCTGCACCCTATTGACTGTCCCTCTACCCCACTTCATCAGCTATATTGGCATATGCCTGAATACGCTGGATGATTAGGGTTCCTCAGTTTTACAGGAGGTACCACAGGCCCTGAATAATTAGCTGATGCAAAGGGCCGTGAAGGGAAGGGGCATTTCTCAGTTCTTCTGGGCACAAATTTCCAAGTCTTGTTGATGGGAAGCAGTTTGATTTCTTGACTGTGGAAAGGAGTCCAATGCCCTGTTATTGTTGTGCAGTTTACACGAACTACACTTGTGTGTATTAAGTTGGGAGGGTTTTTGTTGTCTTTTGAGGCCCTGGGATACGTGAGGTCTTAGACTGGTTCAAACCTATTCTGTATAACTTCAAAGCCCAGTTCTTAACTGCTGCTCCTGAGGTGTGGACTGCTAAAGAGGTCTTGGAGATCATCTGGTCTCATATGTACAGAAGAGAATAGGGGAGGCCCAGAGAGGGATGTGACTCAGCCCACCCTCCCTCCTCCCACCCAGTACTGGCTCTAAGCTGGGACCCAGTGGGTGTCCAGATGCCTGACAACATTCTCTGGGCCAAGGTATATAAGAGCCTTGTGGCCTGGGGATGTGAGGACAGCTGGACAAACAACTTGTGGGCTCTGGGGTCAGTCTCCCGCCAGGACTTGGTGCCCTCATGGGGGAGTGGGTGGAGTTCTGAGGGTAGCGGGGGAGTCGGTGGGGCCCTACAAGCACCCTCCCTTTCTGAGCCTGTGCCCAACTGCATCTGGGAGAAGAGCTCCCTCCCTACTGCCTGACTAGCTCCGAGCAAAAAACCCTGTTGGACTCCAGGGACTGAATTGTGGTTGGCTCCTGGGATCGTCTGGTTAGTAAAGGGATTCTCTACCAGCTAGCTCATGGAGAGTTTCTGGATGGAAAAGCTCCCATGTCAAATGATTTGTAAAGCCAGGAACTATCCTGTAGGGACATTCTGGGTCATTAAATACTTAGAATTAGACTCCCCCGTGCTGACTGGAATGTGGACTTAAGTTCTGGGCATGTTCACTGAGAAGAGGTCAAATCTGGAAGCTTCCAATTGGCCAAGAGCCACAGAACCACATGCCATCAGAGATGAATGCCATGACACAGGTGAAAACTTCTCATTCTGTAGATAAGGAGACCAAGGGCCAGAGTAGGCAAGGGATTTATCCATGATCACACTGCAAGCAAATCTAGAAGGAAGCCCTCTTGATTCCATTTCTCTTTCTACCATACTAGCAGACATCACATATCCCAGATTTTCTGAGAAATCCGGATTTTGTATAATTTTATTCTGTTAAATAAATGGGATTTAAGGTGTGTGACTAGATGTGATTTTGATTTTGATTATTTTGCGAGAGTTTTCAAATAAATAATTTACAGATCAAAAAACCCCACCCTTCCTCAGATCACATGTCCTAAGTGTGAGTTTGAAATGATTGACCTGAAGAGAAGTCTGGCCCCAAGTGCTTGCCAGGCCCATAACAACATTCTGAGCCAGGAGCCAAATCGTGAGCTTTATGCTTTGTGGCCTGACTACCTTGGCCAATAGGCAGTACGGAAATTAGAAATTCATCCAAAGACTGCCATTTAAAGGCTGGACATGAGTCCAGTAACCAATGAGGTGGCTCAGCATGAGGACTCTGCCCAAGAGAGGTGTTCCATATTGGATGGAAATTCACTGAGCCCGTTGGAGGCCCAGCTCAGGGACAGAAAGAAGAGAGTAGGGAAAGCAGGGGGAGCTGGAGTTGCAGAAGAACAAGCAGAGATGGAGAGAGGGTGCACTCCAGAATGGGGATTTGGGAATAGCAAGAGGAATGGGTCACGTGAAGGGTCAGTGCATCCTGACTAGCATCCCAGTTCACCCTAAGTCTTGACCATGTAATTAAGAAGTGATTTCCTGGGTGTCTTCCCTTCCTTTCCTTGAACACCTTGAAACAGCACAGGAATGGTCATGGTCAGGGCATCCTGGGAGCCACCCTGAATTCTGGACAACTGAAAGATGATGGTGGGGTGAGGGGTCTAGTGTTCCTCACTGAGCCCAATTCTTTTCCTTCCAGGTTGGGAAGCCAAGGAGGGAAATTGGTGGCCCCATTGTCAGCTGAACCTAAGCCAAGTGCAGTAGCGATGGGCTAGGGAGAAGTCAAGCGCTGGGCATGTATGAAGGGCAGGGGTCAGAGAACGTTGGTGCAGTCTAGGAACGGAAAGAAACGGAACGAGACTGGATTTTAGGGTGCAAGGTGGAGGGCGTTAAAAACTGAAGCCATTGAAGCAGGTTGGGATCTGATCATGAAGGGCCTCGTAAAAGAGTTCAGACTTCGTCCCAATGGAAAGTCACCGAAAAGTCGAAGCAGGGCTGCAATATGGTCTAGCTCATGTTTATTAAGCTCTCAAATATCTAATTACAGATCTGAGAGTAATTAGCTCTGTGGCTGATAATTGAAGCCTTGGAGTGTGTCTGAGGTTTCCAATATGGTGGCCACTGGCCACTACTGAGCACTTGAACTAAGCTAGTCCAAACTAAGGCATGCTCTTAGGGTAAATACACACTAGATTTTGAAGACTTAGTATGAATTGAAGGCTATAAAATATCTCATTGAAAACTTTTATATTGATTACATGTTTAAATGGTAATATATGGATCTATTGGGTTAAAAAATTATTATTATATATAATATACTATTAAAATGAATTTCACCTTTTTAACTTTAAAAAATAATTACTAGGAATTTTAAAATCACATTGGTGTCTTGGATTATATTTCCACTGGAAGTGCTGGTAAAGAATATTAGAGGGAGAGGTCCTAGGAAGGATGTCTGAGGAAAGTTAATGTTTAAGAGATGACGGAGGAAAAGGAGCTGCTTTTGGAATTGTTTGGTTATGAGGCACAGAAACCCTTGAGTTTAGCTTAAACAAAAATGGAATTTATTCAGAGAACTCAGGGTATTTAATAGAACCCAGTGTCAGAAAGTACATCCAGGGGTGATGAGGTGCTAGGACCTAGAATCCATTAAGAATCAATGCAAATATTCTCTCCAGCAATTTTTATCTGGACTCATGTTGTCTCTTGTTCTCCTTTTCTCTGTGCACCTGTTTTATTCTTTCTCTGCAACTGGCTTTCTTGTTCTCTTTGCATGTGGGCCAGCCCACCCTCATGCTAACTTGCCTTCCCAGGACAAGGACCAAGAGATGAACTAGAACCTCCATGACTCAAATCCCAGCCCAGAAGGGAACAGGTGATTGACAAGATTTGGATCAGGAGGGCCCTCTGGTCCATCAGTCATGATCGGAGGTGTAGGTCATGTAACTTCACTCAGCAGGTTCTGGAGATGTAGACCCTTGAGGAAGGCATGGGGCAGGCCAGGCAAAGTGGCCACTGCAGCGTTAACAGGAAACCCCAGAGGAGCCTGAGAAGAAGAAGCCAGTGTGTTGGGGGAGCTGCAAGCATGCGGCATCCCAGAAATCAAGGGAGGAGGGCGTGGCCAATAAAACCAAATCTGCTGAGAGGCCGAGTTAGAGGAGGGATGAAAAATGACCTCTGGATTCAGCACAGGGGGTGATGAGTGTCCTTGGTGAAAGACGTTTCGGGCAAGGGGTGGGAGCTAGGGTGCAGTGGGGAGATGTGAGAGGTCATAAAGTAGAGGAAGACAGCTCCTTTATGAAGTCTGGCTGCAAATGGGAGAAAGAGATAGTATATGGTCCCTGAAGGGAGATATGGCATCTAAGGAGGGTTTGTTTGTTTGTTCTGGTTTTTGTTAAGACAGGACAGACCTGAGCTTATTTAATTGGTGTTCGGAAGGAGCCAGGAGAGAGGGAATGGGCAGAGAACCAAGGGGGAAAGGGGCTGGCTGCTGGCAGCAAAGGTGGGATGCAGAGCCCCAGTGGGAGGACTGGATCTTCTGCTGTGATTGGAGGGAACTTGAAACATGGTAGCAGACATTGACAGTGTTCAGCTATGGCTGCAGTCTTCTCAGTTAAGTAGGAGACAACGCCATCCGGTCGGCGTGGGGCTGGGGCATGGATCAGAAACTTGGGGCTTGCAGGGGAGGGGGATTGAGATTGGAGGAGCTTGGCTTCTGTCTGCAGCCACTGTGGGCTTGTCCAGTCATCTGCTCACACACACACTGGGACATGTAGATACACACGTGGTATTTCCAAGCACGGGCCTTGCTATGGACTGCGTTGTGTCCCTGCCCAAATTCACGTTGAAGCTCATACTTCCGAAGTGATGGTAATTGGAGATGGGGTGTTTGGAAGGTAATTAGGGTTAGATGAGGTCACAAGAGTGGGCCTTCATGATGGGATTAGTGTCTTTATAAGAAGAGACACCAGAAAGCTTGCTTCCTTTTGCTCTCTCCACCATGTAAAGGCACAGTGAGAAGGCAGCCACTTGCAAGCCAGAAAGCGGGCCCCCCCCCCCCAGGAATTGAGTCTACCAGCACCTTGATCTTGGACTTCCCAGCCGCCAGAACTGTGAGGAAGAAATGTTTGTTGTTTAACTGACCTGGTCTGTGGCAACATGCTATAGCAGCCTGCGCAGACTAACACAGGCTTGGTATATACACACCTCAGCATATCACACATGCACGCACATGTTCACATCAGCCCAGCTTGCATGTACCTGTGTGCACATCCATGCAAGTACGGCTGGATGGATGTGCAGCTCACACATCCACATGGTGGCCTGCCCCCTTCTCCACCTCCATTCCTGAGCAGCATGACTTGAGTCCTTCATTGTTGTTTATTGAAACTTCCCATTGAAGAAAGGAGTGAGGGGCAAGAAGGGGAAGCTGTCTTTGTTAGGATTGAGCCAGGAGACCCAGGGGCCCTCAAGGGAAGGGGACTGGAACAATGTGGGAAGGTGACCAGTGTGGAAGGGCCTGGGCTGCAGGGCGAATGAGGGTAAGAGGCGGGGGTTATGGCAAGGCCCGTGGCCAAACCTTTGATCTGGCCAGGGCTGGGCTGGGGGCTCTGGTGGTGGTGGTGGACATGTTTTCACTAAGCTCTCAGAAGACTTTGTCCCAGGAGCATGGACCTGCCCAGACCCCCTGCACCCTGGAGGGTGCCCAGGGAGCCTAGAGGCAGGCAGGGACCTGGCTGAGATTAGTCTCTGGAGGGCAGGGAAGGGGCGTTCTGTTGCCCTCAACTGGGGCTCAGGCCGGGTCCACAAGGCTTCAGGGGGATCATCTGGGATGCCTTTTCTGCTTCCACCTCCTGCTTTGACTCCTTTTCGGGCAGGAACCTACAGAAAGAGAACTCAGGAAAAGCCCTGGACCTGGACCAAGGAGGAGCACTGATGGGGACAGAAGCAGGGGGACTGACCAGCTTTCCAAGTCTTCAATAGTCTCTGGCAAGGGCCGATTGCGGGTCTCAGGTAGAAAGAGGGCGGCACTGCCTCCCACAATGGCGGCGGTCCCAAAGATGACATTGGGGATGAAAGGCTTCACCTCCCCTGTGATTTTCACCAGCGGGGCCATCATGCTTCCCACGCGGGTCCACATGTTACTTACGCCCATGCCTGTTTGCCTGGGAGAGTTCAGAGCAGGGATTGACAGCCCATGTGTGGTTTTCTTAAAGGACAACTCTGGGCTTCTGGGCAGGGAGCGGGAGGATGCCACAATTCCACTTGACCCCGTGTCCTTTGGCTGGACCAGCCACAGGCCCAGCACCTACCGGATGACAGTGGGAAATAGCTCGCTCGTGTAGAGGAAGAGGCAGCTGAAGGAGCTGGACAGGCATCCCTTCCCAAACACAGCCAGAACTGTCCTCAGGGTCCTCAAGTCTGCAGAGGGAAGAAAATGCAGAGAGCCTTGGGGCTCAGGAGCACCTGAGTGTTCTCACTCCTCAGCAGACCTTGTCTCCCTTTTTGCTTTGGCTGCTGGAAAGCTCAAATCCAAACTTAAAGCTGAGTAATAGATGCTCCACTATTCCTAGTGCTTTGCAGGCTTGTATCCTGCTGCATTTCTGTTTTTCCCTGGCTCTGATTCCTCATTCTCATTTATATTTCGTTGTATATATTCCTGTCCTAAAATATCTCAAGTTCCTTTGAAAGGGTACAGGTGTATCAAGATATAAACATCTATATAAAAGAAAAATGGTTTTTCCAAGGTCGTGGTGGAGTAGGTTGTGGGGTCTTCCTTGAGCACTGGGCTCTGTTGTTTCCTCATCTCAGCTCGTCTTCTCCAGTGATGTCATTTAGGCCTTGCCCAGTCCTTGAGCAATTCCTCATACTGTCCAGACACCACCATACTTTTCCTGGTACCAGTCAGATCTGGAAAGGAGCTTTCATATCATCTAGACCAACTTATTCTCTAGATGAGAGACCTGAGTCCCAGAGAGTGCGGGGACCTGCTCAAGGTGACACAGTGAATTACAGGCTGAGTCAGCAGATCTGGAGTCCCTGGTACCCCACTTCCCAGCCTATGGCAGCCTGTGATGCCCATGGACATGTTGGTCTGAGGGGGTCAGCCTCTTTCAGAGGGTTCTGGGGTAGCCCCAGCTTCTCACCCAAGGGCACAAAGATGAGAGCCAGGATGGACCCTCCTGCCAGGAGCAGAGTGATGGCCTGAGTGGTGTGCCGGCCCAGATAGCTTATGGAGAGAAAGGTGATGAGCTTGGCTGGGATGTCAACCCCACCAAAGATGAGCTGGAGGATGTAGAGGTTGACTCCAAATTCTTCTACACCCATAGCCAAACTGTAGTAGGCAAAGCCGGTGGCAAACCTGAGGGGCAGAGAGGGATGGCTTAGCACCAGCAGCCAGGCTGGGTTCTCTCCTCACACTGGTCATTGGGTCACCAGGATGAGGAATGGTTTCATTTCTTGTCCCAACTGCAACTGATTGCTGGGGCTGTTTGAATGCCATTTTGAGGTCTCTGAGACTGTGTCTGGGTTCAGTGAGAAAGTGCTGAGATTGACTGGTTATGTCTGACACAGGTGTGGTCTAGGGTGTGGTGGCAAAGATGCCAGGTAGTTGACTCTAGAGAATATCAGGACTGGAGGGACTCTTGGAGACCAAGGGAGGCAGTGAATGATCTCTCTAGGCTGGGTAATAGTTTAACATCCAGAATGGGGGAGGTGAAAGTTCAGCTGTGCTCTTGGGTCAGATGCCTCCCCTTCCTCTCTCAGAACTGTGGAATTCCTTTTCAAGAGTTCTGGACAAATTGGATCCTATTCACATGGGGATGGCCAGGATGGAGAAGGGCCTCAGAACCAGGTCACAGTAAGGGCTTTGGAGGACTTTGACGGATGTCCTTCACTGAAATTGATGGAATGTCAAGACAGAAGAGAAGACTCAGGAGAAACATGATTTCTGTTCTCAAGTCTGAAGCCCTGAGGGCCAGCATTGCTCTGTGGGGTCCAAGAGGGCAGAGCTGAACAAGTGGGGGGCAGTGACAGAGAGGCACAACATGGGGAAACTGCTGTGACAGGGGTGTGAGGTGGTGAAGGGGTTTGGAGCATTTGCCCTGCGGGTGGGATGGGTGTGACCCCAGAGGGAAGCAGACCCCTATGGCAGGAACCGGGGTATGGGGCAGGGATGCAGGAGATTTCTGGGGTTGGGGAGGTCCAGGGAAGGAGATCTCTTGACTCCTCCTGCAGGTGCCCTTAGCCTTGCTTTCTGGTGAGCCTGCTGGAGGCTTTGTTCACCCCCCTGCCTGGTGGACATACTGGGGTGTGGGCAGGGAGGGGTGGGGGGTTACCAGGCCAGGGAGAGACAGAGGGTCATACGGCGCAGGATGGGAATCCGGAACAGGACAGCTCTGCTGTACTTGACCTTGGCCAGGGTGATCTCCTTCTGCATGTTGAGTTTGATCTCCTTGGGGTAGAGGAAGGGGAGAAGTGCCGTTAGTGACCAGCTAGTGGGCAAGAGGAAAAAAAGAGGGAGGTGCAGGCCTCTAGAGGAGCTTGCTTAGGCCATCAGATGTGATGTTGGCTTGTGAGCAGGGGAGACAGAGGCAAGAGGACAGGACAGCCCGAGAGCAGAGCCCAGGTCCCTGTCCCAGACTACAATCCCTCTCAGCCCCTACCTCCAGGCTGAGTTTTTCTCCTTCCTCCTTCCTGCCATTGAAGGTAGCCACCCACCGGAGTATCTTCAGGGCCTTCGGGGACTTTCCAGACAGGATCATCCAGCGTAAGGATTCTGGTACCCACCTGGGGGCCAGAATCAAGTCACAGTGGCTCCCCCCATGCCGAAAGCCCTTTTGAGGGCCTGGAAGAGCATCAACAGCCAGGGCCAAGGGTAGGAGGCCCAGAGACCTGAGCTACCTTACTGCAAATTTCACGGAATTTAAACTTGGCCAAGCTTTGCACCTGGGCTGCCTGCAGCCAGCACAAATTCTGGCATTCTCTTCTTCCCCTTCCAGAAGAGCCTTTCCTCTGCTCCTAACCTGGGCTGCTTGTTATCACTGGGTATCTTCCTTAGCCAGGAGCCTTGGGTCCTAGGCCAATCAGGTGGGGCCTGGGGAAGGGGCAGCATGTTTGAGGGTGGAAAGCTGGAGGGTCCTGCATGTCCACCTCCCTAGCCTTCCTTGGGTTGCATTCCAGGTCCTGGATGAAGAAGGGCAGGGCTGCAGTCCCCGAGCAGCTTGGGAAGGAGGCTAAGATTAAAGTTGTGGCCTAGGGAATGAGTTTGAGGATGCTTTGATTTTCCTTGCAAAGGACTAACTCTGCTGGGGGTTGCGAGCACAGCATGGGGTCTTGGGATTGGCAAGTGGACAGTCAACCTCACTCTCCCCCACCCCCAGGCTGTACTTTTGAGATTGGTTTGCCCTGAGCAGTCCCTGAGGGTCACTAGGAGAAGAGGAATGGAGGAGGCAGAGGTGAGGGGAGAAAGGAGTGAAGTTTGGAAAAGTCTGGTCCAAGGTGGGGTCAGCTCTGGCTGTGGCCCCCACAGGCACCCAGGACCCGGATCCAGCAAGGCCCTCAGAGGAGTGGGCATTGGTCACTTGGCCTCAGACCTTTGACCCAGCTGATAGTGATGGTCTCCTGGGCTCATTGCTACCCACCCTCGTGGGCTTGTTTCTGCCCCGACAGTCTTCCCAGCCTGCTCTCTCCAAGATTATCAGTGGGACTTCCTTTCAACCACCATAACCAGGACCTGGGCTGTATCCTCCTCTCACTGAGAATAATGACAACAATGGCTTCCAATTAGTGAGGCTTCCTGTGGACCAGGCACAAGTAACTCTGGGTGACAGGCATTATTATCTCCATTTTGCCTAGAAAAATCTTGAGGCTCAGAGTGGGTGGGGCT
Organism: Equus przewalskii; assembly: GCF_037783145.1. Lineage (NCBI taxonomy): Eukaryota > Metazoa > Chordata > Mammalia > Perissodactyla > Equidae > Equus > Equus przewalskii. The sequence continues at coordinate 24,538,854 of NC_091841.1, forward strand.
TGTCTCAAGTCACACAATGAAGTGGCCTGAGCTCTCCACTGTACCCTGCTGACCAGCTGCCCTTATTTTGCCTCCATATTCTCTGCTCCATCTTAGGCTGTGGACTTTCCCCATGCCTCTCCTGGACTCTCTGACCATCCCTCTCACTGCGGGATTGCCCATTCCCTCGAGGACCTTCTATTCTCATTTGCAAACGGAGGTCCCAGCCCAGTTCTGCGTCTTTTTGTGTAACCTTGGGGGATTGCTTCACTTCCGTGAGCCTCGGTTTCCTCATCTGTAAAACGGAAATAATAATGGCCCCTTCACAGAGATGCCACGAGGATGGGGATGATGTAGGCTGATGTCCAGAACAGCCTTGAACATAGTTCAGTGCTCTAAGGCTTCATTTCTTTTCCTGAGCTCGTTCATTATCTCCTGTTCTTTGGCTCCAACTACCTTCTGGAGCCCGGTTTCCTGTCTTCAATGCGTCCTCAGGTTTGATGTGCTGATAATGATCTCTTGACCCGCTCGGGGTCTCTGACCCAGACAACTTGATCCTTCCAGGTCCTCAGGTTTGATCTTTCCTTTCCTTTAGACCTCAAATCCAGAAGTCACCAAACTCTGGATTTTTCCTTCAAAATGCCTCTCAGACTTGTCCCCCAGACTCCTCCTGCTCACACAGTCCCCTCCCTTCTGTCTCCCATCCCCACCCACGTGGCTCTGTCCGTCTGTGCTCTCGTGTCACAAATGGAAGCTTGGTCAGGGCTTTCAGCCCCACAGACATCTTCAAAGGCCTTCTCTCTCTTTCTCCGCGTGAAGCTGAGGCCTCCCTGGCTTTCTGTGCTCTCCACAGCCTGGCCCCATCCCGTTCACCCCAACTTACCCTTTCTTCCGCTGCAGGCAGTCCCTGAATGCCCCCCAGTCACCTGCTCCCTCCTGCAGTGCGCTTTTGTGCACGTCATGCCTCCTCCCTGCCTCTGGGACAGGGTGTCCTGGGACAGAGTCAGCCAGCCTGGTCAGGCATGGGCTCCCCTTGATTGGTCCTGGCGGGCCTAAGGAGGGAGGCGAAGAGGAGGCGAGGGCCACATACCAGGATGCTGCGAAGAAGGCAAAGAAGGGAATGGACACGGTTAACTGTAGCCAGCGCCACTGGGGGATGGCGTAGGCCAGACCGGGCAGAATAAACTGGCCAATGGTGTAGAAGTAGCCTAGTGAAGTTGACGTGACGGCCCGTAGCTGGGTGGACATCCACTCGACACCTGCAAGAGGAGACCAAGGGCAAGATTATGGTCTGCTGGGCCATGGGCACCTCCCAGTGAAGGGGCACCAGCTCCTGCTCCTCCCTGGCTACTTTATCTGACTCTGATCCTAAGGGCTCATCACCCTATTTTACAGATGTTGTGACTGAGGCTCAAGACGATAGGACTCAAACTTAAGCCTTTCTGACTTGGGAGCCCATGCTCTTGACTGCCTCTCCAGTGGGAAGTGATTTCCCTATTTTGCCTCAATTTCCTCATCTATATAATGGGGGTAATATATCACTTGTGTCCATGGACTGAATGATATCATGTACCTAGCAGAGTGCCAGGCCCAGGGGAGTCCTCAGTATCAAGAGCTGCCATTACGCTTATTGTTGTTATGTTCAGAGGGGGCCTCTGAGGTCCTGAGAGGGGCAGCGCCTTGCTTGACCAAGGTCACAGGGAGCCTGTGGTTGAGCCAGGCCCAGACCCCACTCTCCTGGCTTCAGGCTGATGCTCCCCAAGCTCTTGCTCCCTGGCATCCTCCCACTGTGGCTCACTCAAGATCACGGTGCTCAGGGAAATGCCTGAGATGCTGAAGCCACACAGGAAGCGGAAGACCATGTAGGAGGCGAGGGTGGGGCTGAAGGCTGCGCCCGAGCCACTGGCCGCCAGCAGAAAGTAGGAGCAGCTCAGGATGGGCTTGCGGCCAAATCTGCAGCTCAGAGGAGAAGAGGGGTGGGTTAGCCCATAAGCCAGCCAAGACGAATGACTCTGCAGGCCTCAGGGCAAAGGGCTGGACCCCCCACCTTCCAAAGGGCCAGGGCGGGCATGTAACTCCCTCCCCGACAGAGCCTTGCCGGTAATTGCTATTTTTTTGGACAAGTTTGCAATTAGAGGTTTGAGTTAATGAGTGATCTCCTCCACCCCCAGCTTGCCTGCCCGAGGAGGGGTCAAAGGACCATCTGTCTCTAAACAGTCCATCCACCCCACCTCCACTGTCACACAACCACTACACTGAGTCTGAAAACCTTGAGGCTTTCGCCTCCTGGGTCTGGGGAGGCTGGAAGACTCAAGTTGCAAGGGCTTTGGGACAGAGAGAAGGCTGTGGCCCAGAAAGGGATTGGGACTTGCCCAAGGCCACACAGGTCCTCTCCTCCTCCCCCAGCTCTTTGCCTCTTTGGAGGTGCATGGGTAGAACAGAGTGGGGCGGGTGTCTCCATTGGCTTGTGCCTCCCCTGGGAAGCCCCAGAGTCTCACCTGTCTGACAGGTCTCCCAGCAAGATCCCCCCAACCAGTATGCCCGCCATGAAGATAGACTGGGCCATCTCCTTCAGTTTGTTGGAGTTGCACACCAAGTCCCACTGCATAAGAGAAAGGTAGCGCCAGCCCAGCTCAGTCCAGACTGGCCTTCTCAGCCACGTTCAGCCTGCACCCTCACATGTGCTCGCTCACTCTCCCAGCATATGACTTCCCTCACTTGACTTCCCCAAACCTGGCACCTACTCCCAAACGCCGTTTCCCCTTGCAGTCTAGCTTGGGGCTCCTCGGGTTTGCCAGTGGCTCCTTATGTTCCTGACTTGTGGTTGTGCAATGACAACATCCCTCCAGCATATGTGCCCTGTCCTACGGCTTACAAAGTCTGCTTAGCTGTCACATCCAGGTCTGTCCCCAACCTCCTCCCCCATCTGCTCCAAGCTTGCCTGTACTGTATGACTCCCTGCTTGTCTCCTTCCCACCTCACATGTCTGAGGTCAATCCCTCAGCCTACACCCCCTTTCCTCCACAGGGACATTGCTCACTGTTGCCTCCTCCCTCCACCCTGAGTCTTCATCTCTCTCTCTCTCTCACTCTCACTCTCTCCTAACTCCTCCTCATCAGCATTTGCATGCACTCAAATCTCCCCCTCTTAGAACCTCTTTCCCCTCCATCTTGGCTCCATTTCTCCCTTCTCTTCAAAGCCAAATCTCTTGGATGAGTAGCTATACTTGCTATCATCCTGTCCTCATCTCCCACTCGTTTCTCACTTCTGCCCCCCACCACTCCACTGAGTCTGCGCTCACCAAAGCTGTTGAAGACGTCTTTTTCACTAAGTCCAGTGGAACCTTCAGTAGCTTGACCTGACTTGACCTTTGGCAGCTCTCAACACTGCTGACCTCTCCCTCTACCTGGTCTTCCTCCCTCCCTTTGCCACCCCTCCTTCTCCTCCATGGGCTTCTTTCTCTCTGCGTCTTAAAGTTTCCGTAGGGCTGTTGTTGGGTCTTCCACTGTTTTCTTCCACTTTCACCAGGAAATGCCATCTGCTCCTATGGCTCTGATTACTATTTTATAATGAAGACTCCAAATCCACATCTCCAGCCCAATCTCTCTTCTGGACTTGAGACCAGTAGATTCAGCTGCCTACTTGAAAACTCCACCTGGATGATGTCACATGGACATCTCAGAGTCCACGAGACTTGTCATCCCACCCCCTGTGAGGTCTGGATCTCAGTGACTGGTAACTCTCTTTTGACTCCTCTCTTCCCACTTCACCATCACTTGATCCTCCAGTTTCTAACTTTTTAATATTTCTTGAATCTGCATTCTTCTATTTCCACTACTACTATCTTAGTGCAGGCCTCACCATCTTGCGCTTGGATTAAGAATAACACCCGATATTTATTGAGGGCTTACTGTGCACCAGGTTCCATTCTAAGTAAGCGCTTTTCAGGTCTTAACTTCTTCAATCCTCACCACGATCTTATGATATAACACTACTATCATCTCCATTTTACAGGTGAAGAAAATTGAGGCCCAGAGGGGATTACTGCAACAATCTTCTGATGGGCTTCCTTCCAGTCTTTTATCTCATTCTCTGCTATCCATTCTTTCTCTGATAACCTTAGTGGCTTTCTAAAACACAGCTCAAGTCAGGTTCCTGTCTTGCCTAAAGCCCTCACTATTTTCCTCTTGCCCTTTAGGTAAGCATAAAGCTCTATTAACACAGATTTACAAAGCCCTCATGCTCTGGCCTCTGCTTACCTGTCTGGCCTAATCTCCTGCTAATCCCCAACATGCACCCTTTGTCCAACTACCCTGAATTACTTGTGTAATGAAGTGGAGAATTTTATTCACCAGAAATGCCCCTCAAGAATGTTTTGGAAGTAAAGCAGCGTGGGGGAAGAAACACACATCCCAGGGAGATTTTTCCACTTTTCTCTGTTGGAAGTGAAGGGGGATGGGAGTGGATGAAGACTCTGGGTCCTCCAGCTGTCTTAAAGTGGCCCAGCATGGCCAGAAAACCCAGCGGGCTCTTCTGGCACAGAAGGAAGGCTGTATGGTGTGTGTGTGTGGAGGCAGGGGAAGGGAAAAGGGTAAACGAGGAAGTGCAGAGATTGAGGAGGAGTATGCCAGTGGGTATCCAGAGAAACTTCTGGTACTTTGTGGCATGTTGTAGAAAGCCCCTTTAGGAAAGTCTAAAGTAAAGGCATACTGTCCACCTAAATTAATTCGCACATTTCCCAGGTGACCCTGTAGCGAGGTGGGGCCATATATTTCTTTCTTCTTCTTAGTTTTTTTTTTTTTTTTTTTTTTGCTGAAGAAGATTGGCCCTGAGCTAATATCTGTGCCCATCTTCCTCTATTTTGTATGTGGGACATCACCACAGCATGGCTTGTTGAGCAGTGTGTAGGCTCATTTTCAGGATCTGAATCCATGAATCCCAGGCTGCTGAAGCAGAGCACGTGAACTTAACCACTATGCCCCTGGGTCAGCCCTCATATATTTCTTGACAAGAAATGTGAGTGGAAGAAATGTATGCTACTGCCACCTCATTTGATTCAGAGGGAATCCCTAGCCTGGACTTGCATGTTTTCTGCCTTCCTGTTGGTGGGAATGGTGACAACTAAAGCAACTCTGGAAACCACGTGTTGAAGATGGCAGAGCTGCTGTCAGTCTGGGTCCCTGAATGACACTATGGAGCAGAGCCACCCATCAGCCCGAAATGCTTGCCTTGGAACTATTGCACGAGATAAAGAACCACTTCTATGTCCTTGAAGCCATTGAATTGTTATTGACTCTTTATTATGGCAACCTAGCTGATCCTGATACATCCCACCAGAAGTTGCAAATGGAAATCTCATTTTTTTCCCCAACCCCCATGTTATTTGGTGCCATAAGAAATCAGGCAATGTCAGATCGACTTGGATTAGTTTAAAGTTGTCCTGCTCCACTGTCCGAGACCAGATCTCCTGGGTCTTGGGTTCTACCACAGTACTTGTGATGGTGTAGACTTTAGAATAACCGTCACAAGCCAGTTTCTACCAGAAAATTATCTTTTCAATGAGAATTTCCTTGACCACCCTATTTATTGTAATCCCAACAGTCTCTATCCCTTTACTCTATTTTCTCTCTAGCACTTATACCATCAGACATACTGCATATTTTTCTATTTTTTTTCATTTCTCCTCCAAGAATGTCATCTTGATGAGGGCAAGGCTTTTAGTCTGTTTCCTTCTCTACTGTGCTTCCATTGCCTAGAACAGTGCCCAGCACATAGTAGATACTCAGTAAATACTTGTGGAATTGGTGAGTGAACATTGAGCAAGAAGAACAGAGAGATGGAGAGCCTTAGGGGTTAGAGATAGGTTGACGTCTAAATGAGAGGTCTTAGGGTCCACACTCAAAACACTATGTGGATGACTGCCTCACTTGGCCAGAGTGAGCGCATGTCAGGATGGAGAGTGGCTAGGCTATGTGCATCGAATCCATAATCACATGTCAGTGAGAAGGAAGGAAGTGTTCCTCCTTTACCATCAGACTGGAAAAAACTTCCATGGCCAATTGTCTGCTAGGGGATAGTAAAATGAGGTTTAGAAGCTCAGAAGGAGGAGTGCTTTGTGGTTAGATATCAAAAAAATCTTGTCCCTGAATTGCACTCTAAGTTGCTCCTAGAGATTTCATGGTTAATGAGACTCATTAGAGCCGATGATAAAAATGCGGCCATGGTTGCCCTGCAGATCAGCCCAAATCCATGGAGCTCAGAGCTAGGATGTGCAACTGTTATGGGTTGAATTGGGTCCCCCCAAAGGATAGTTCGAAGTCCTAACTCTCAGTATCTCAGAATGTGACCTTATTTGAAAATAAGGTTGTTTCAGATGTCATTAGTTAAGATGAGGTCATACTGGGGTAGGTATGGGCCCTTAATCCAATACGACTGGTGTTTATATAAGAAGAGAAGAGAGAGACACATTGGGAGAATACCATGTGACAATGGAGGCAGAGGCTGGAGGGATGCATCTATAAACCAAGGAACGCTGAGGATTGCGGGCAACCACTGGAAACTGGAAGAGGCAAGAAAGGGTTCTTCCCTAGAGCCTTGGGAGAGAGCCTGCCTCCTCCTTGATTTTGAACTTCTAGCCTCCAGAACTGTGAGACAATATATTTCTGTTGAAAGCCACCCGGTTTGTGGTACTTTGTAATGGAAGCCCTAGGAAACGAACACACTGTGTGGTTCCTGTTTGTTTGGAGTAACTGCTGGCTTGGTAGGTGGTGATGGGAAGGGGAATGGAAATAGAAGAGCATGGCAATGAGGGAACCAGAGGAAGGCTCAGTACGTGGGAGCTGTTGCTGTGAGCCGCTGTAAGACAAGTCTCCCAGGATGGGCTGGAACTGTGGTCGAAGAGGGAGCCTGGACCAGAGCCAGGTGGGCTGATCTGATATCAGGTCCAAAGGGTGAGAGACAAGCTTAGGAGCTGGAGCGGCAGCAAGGTAATAGACCAGGAGGCCCCTCAGAGGGTAAAGCAGAAGGCGAGCCATAAAAGGTCAGTGCAAGCCATGTGTGCTCAAGACCGTGATGAGCAGTATGGGGGCCCTGCTCTGTGTGTGTGTGGGGCTGACTCCGCCAGGGGACCCTGCATATGGTCCAAACCCCCCAGAGCAAGAGCAAGGGAGACAACCTTCTCTGGCCTGGGAGTATTTTAGGTGAGCAAGGTCAGAACTTGCTGCAGCCCCTGTGTACTCTCGAGGCCCCGATGGAACCTGTGCTGGAGCACAAGGATCAGAGAGGATAAGCTGGGGACCTGGGGAGGGTCAAAAGGGCATGAGTCTCCAGCTCTGCCACTGATTAGCTGTGTGTTCCTGGGCTAGTTACTTAACCTCTCTGTTGCTCACTCTCTTCATCTGTAGTATGGGGGTAATACTACTACTTGCTTCTCAGGATTATAAAAGAGCATAAAGAATGAAAAGCACCCAGCTTATACCTGGTAAACAACTGACACTCAATATGGTCATGCACTACATGATAATGTTTTGGTCAATGACAGACCATATATAGGATGGTGGTCCCATAAGATTAGTACCATATAGTCTAGGTGTATAGTAGGCTACACCATCTAGGTTTGTGTAAGTGTACTCTATGATGTTTGCACAATGGCGAAATCGCCTGACAACACATTTCTCAGAATGTGTCCCCGTTGTTAACTGTACTGTGTGTCTGTACACGGTAGCTGTTTTACCATTACTGTCACAGGGGTTGTAGGGCCTGTGCTCACAGGGACATGTGATGCCGTAGAAAGGGCATGGATTCCAGAGTCAGTACTCCTTGTCCCACCTCTGATAAGAGCTTGACCTCACTGTCATGGCTGGGAGGGGAACCTTCTGGATGGGGATGGTATTTGCAGTGCTTGATTTGTGGGATCATGAGAGAAGGATTGCACAGCACCAGGCCAGGGCCCTGTACAGATTAGGTACTCACTGACTCAGTTCCTGACCCTGGAGAGCCCACAGGATGGAGCCAGGACCCTCTCGCACACATGGTCAGGCTTTCTAGGTGAAGGTTGTCACTGGGGTCAGGCTGGGCCAGAAATGTGGCTGGGGTGGGGCTCCCTGCTCCTTACCCAGGAGTCAGAGTAGAGGCCAGGAGAGGGGGAGATGATAGGAGGGGTGCCCAGGACAGGGTTGAGGGTGAGCAAATGGGGACATGAAGCAGGAGTAGAGTTGGAGACAAGAGATGGAGATGTGGTCTGGGAGGTGGGCAGCCTGGAGATTTGGGGGTGGAGGTGGAGGAAGGCCAGAGACTCTACAGGGGAACTTCCCCAGGGTAGAGACCTGCTTCCAGAAGGACCCACTGGGCAGGTTCTGCTCTTCCAGCAGCTGACCAGGGACCTCCAGGGACCTATGTGGGGGCACAGGATTCTCGTGGCCTGGAGACAGGACAGGAAGGCTCAAAGCCCAGAGAGGCATCCCAGGGGCCGTAGAGGGAAGGGCCTGCTCACTCAGGGCCAGGCTCAGGCCTCTGAGGCCAGGGGGTTGGGTTTCAGGAGCCCCTGGGTCCCAGGACCCAGCTGGGCACCCACAGGGCTGAGGTTCAGTGGTATGGGAGCTGTGGGCTACGGCTCCTCTCCAGGGAACCCAGAGCCCACAATCCATGCCCCTCACACTTTCCAGACTTCAAAGAAAGGCCTTTGTTTCCTCTTAAAGCTCCTTCTGAAAAATTCCGACCTTGTCTCTGCTGAACCCAGAGAAAGGAATGTGTGGTCACCTCTGCCAGGAGAGCTTAGGGGGTCAGAGGGGGAGGCGAGCTCCCTGCGCCGAAGGCCGGACCCTGTGCTGTGCTCACTCTTGCATCAGCATAGTCCTCCCACACTCTCCCCTCTAGGAGAGAAGCTCTTCATCATCCCATTCTACAGATGAGAGGACTGAAGTGGAGAGGGGAGGCGACTTGCCAGGTCACCGACTGTGGGGGAGGAGCTGGGACCCACACTCAGGCCAGTGCTGTTTCCCCCAGAGGAGGGCCAGGTGGGGGCCACGGAGTGAGGCAAAGCTGTGGGGCCTAGGTGGGCTGGGAGAAGCTGAATCCAACTTTACTGAGGGTCCGCCTACTCTTCTGGTGGGGCTAATCCCTTAGTTCTCAGGACATCTCTATTAATAACAATAACAATAACAATGACAACAGTGGCAGCCAGCATCTCTTGAATGCTCTGTGGGGGCCAGGGCCTGCGCTAACACTGTCCTTGCATGATCTCCTTTCCTCTTCACACTTGCTCCGTCACTCCATTTCACAGTTGAGGAAACCGATGCTTCTGGGGTTGTGACATCCCTAGTAAATGGCAGAGTCAGGATGTGAACTCTGCTACTTGACCCCGGCTCACCATCCCACGTGGGGGATGGCTGCTTGCGTCTACTAACCAGGGTCATCTGGACCGAGCTGGTTGCCACATGCTGCCGTCCTCATTACCACCCTCCCCACCAGGGCCGGCGCACCCAGTGCCCTGCCTCTGCCCTAGAGACCCACCCCCAGCTAATGCCCAGCCGCTGCTCCACCTCCACCATGCGGGGGACTGGAACCCGACTCCACTCTACCCCGAGCAGACGGGGCACGGATTTGCCATGGACTGAACCACAAACAGAAAAATCAGAGGCGTTCGCCCCTGCTGTACTGGTACCAGTGCCCACATGGCTCTGGCCACTGACACATCCCTGGCTGTGCAGAGACCCCCTCCTATGGGCTCTTACAGCTGAGGGTCCTCAGGGCGCCAGCCTGCACTAGCCTCAACCTGGAGAAGGGAGCAGTCCCCTGAGGCTGGGATGCAGGTTCACACAGCCCCAACCGCTGGAACTGTGACTGGGACCTTGGTTAGCACAGATGTGAACTGATGCTTGACCAGGTACTAGACCTGCAAACTCTGCTTTTGGCCAGGCTCCCCGGATCCCGAGGTGCGCCCTGGACGGGAAGCTACTTGCCAGCAGTCAGCAATGCCCCCGTCCCTCCTGCTGGATTCTGAGGGGCATGGCCTTCATTCAGCATTAACTGAGCACTCACTATGCGCTTGGCCCTGAGATGATAGAGTTGGGTGGGAGAGACACCTTCCTTGCCCTGCAGGGGCCGCTGCCAGTGAGGGAGGCAGATCCAAGAACAATGGCCTCCTTGGGGCTGCAGGGCGCACAGTCAGTCTCGCGGATCCTGGGTCGGGGGCTCTGGAGTGTGGCTGCCTGTGTTTACCTCTCAACTCTACTACTTATGAAATGGGGTGCCTTGGGCTGGTGACCTGTGCCCTCAGTCTCCTCATCTGTGAAAATGGGATAATCAAGGTGCTAACCTTGGAGGGCTGTTGTGAGGATTAAATAAGTTAATATGAGCAAAGTGCTTAGAACCATCTGGCACGGGGTAGGCACGCAGTAACGATTATTATTTAGTTGCTCCCTATAGGATTTTTGTTTCTTCGGCTAGGTTCTGTGTTTTTGGAGGAGGTGGGTGGTAGCTTTTATTCCTCCTCTCCATCCTCCCGGGGACCAGATGTACAGCAAGCCACCCATACATTTGGAAACTTATTTACAGGTATTGAGGCATCTTCGGCTCCCTCCCTGTCCCTCACTCCCCGCGTCCACTCAGTTCCCTAGTCCCGTAGATTCTGACTCCCTAACCTCTCTGAAACCTCTTCTGATTGTCCTTTCCAATTGTCACCTTAGTCTTGGCTCCCTGTGGCAACCTGCTCATTGGTGTCTCTGCCATAGGACTAAAACGCTCCACAAGCCACTCTCCACCCTGCAGTCACAGTGACCATCCTTAGAAGGTGACCTGAGCATGCCACTCTCCTGCTTAGCACCTTCGATAGCTCCCTGTCGCCCTCAGGGCAGAGGCCACACTTTGGCCTTAGCATCCAAGCCAAGGTGTCCTGTTGTCCGCTCCAGCCCCATGTCTGGCAGCCTCCATACCCCTGCAGCCTTCCTCTGTCTCTTGCAACACTGACTGTCTTGCTCTCTTCTGTGCATTTGACTCCACACACTGGTCCTTCTGCCTGGGGCGCAGTTGCCCTTTTCAGCCTGCTCGCTAACTCTCGCCCCTCCTCACACGCAGCGCAGGGGTTGCTGACTCTCACAGGCCCTCCTGGGTGCCCCCTCCAGGCTAGTTAGCTGCTGCTCCTCTGGGCTCCCAGAGTGCTCTGAGTTTATAAAGCTCATATCCATTCATTCCACAAATATTTATTTCACAGAGCGCCTCCTCTGTGCCAGGCACTGTTCCAGCTGCTGGGGATACAGCAAAGCAGCTGAAAAATCCCTGCCTCAGGAAGCTTGCACATCCCACTGCCCTGCCTGTAATCCTGAAGGGTGGGTCTGTCTCTTTACCAGAGGGGAGCTCTGGAGGGCAGGTGGGCTCGTGGGTTCTTTGACTCTGTGTCCTCAACACCGTGCATGTAGCTGTCAATAAATGTTTGTGGGATACTGGAGGCACTGTGCCTGGTGCTGGGGAGAAAAATCACATACGACAGGGAGGAAATATAATCTAGGGGATATAAGAGTCAGCAAATGTAATGGTGAGGAGTAGGGCTCTGGGACCAGGTGCCTGTATTCAGATCCTCCATCTGCTGCTTATTAGCGATGTGACCTTGATCAAGCTCCTTAACCTGTCTGTGCCTCGGTTTCCCCATCTGAAAAAAACAGGCTTATGGTGTTGTCAGGAAGGCTAAAAGTGTTAATATTTATAAAGCACTTACGACAGTGCCTGGCACATAGTAAGCACTTTATATGTAAATAAATATTCACTAAACAAGTGAATAACAATCTTAGAGCATCTTATAGATGGTCCTGGATTCAAATCCTGCCTTTTCCAGGTCCTAAACATATGTAATCCTGGAAAAGTCGTGGAACGAGGCTGAGCCTCAGTTTCTTTGTCTGTGAACTGGAGATACTACTACTTCCTTCGCTGGGATGCCGACTTCTGGGATTCCAGGAGCCTGTGCACATAGTATGCCCAGTGCAGGACTGGCACCAGGTAAAGAGTTTGAACTGCGGCTCTTCTAATGAGGCAAAAGCAAGCTCCTGCCCTCAACTGACGCATGGTCCTCGAGGGGAGAATGAAAACAATGCCTCTGCTCACTGCTCAGATGCCACCTCCTCCAGGAAGGCTCCCTAGCATCCGATGGCTCCTCCCTCTCTTGGACTGCCATAAACACTTGTCCCCCATGCCTCTTATGGGCTTGAGCTTTAAATTCCAGTTCTGAAACTGATCAGCTGTGCGGCACTGGACCTTCGCTTCCCTTCTCTGAGTCTTAGTTTTTTGATCTGTAAGAGGAGATAAAATCACCTTCAACAGAATATCGCTGTGGGAATCAAATTGTGGGAGCCAATGTCTGCACAACACCAAAATGTGCCTGGCCATTTGGAAGCCCTCAATAAATGCCAATTCCCATTTCGTCCTCTTCATCCCACCGTGATCTCCCGACTGGCTTGTCCTTCATTCAAGAGTCTGATTTAACTCTGTAATTCCCAGAGATGACAGGTGGAAGAGTCAGCGAACCAATGAAGGTATGAATGAATGGGAGGTGAACCTCCAAGTGACTGCGGGAGTGGATGAGATGTTTTCTGGTCTGCTCAGGTGTGTTTCAACCCTCTCTCTGGCCAGTCCCTCCTCCACACTCCCTCTCACCTTGGGGCCTTTGCACAGGATGGAATTTTCCTGCTTTCTATCATTGCCTGGTTAACTCTTGCTGCACATTCTGAACTCAGCTCCCGGGTCACTTCTTTAGGCAAGCTTCCTCCAAGGCTGCCCCCCCCCCCGCCCCCCCCCCCCCCCCGTGCCCCTACACCCTGCCCGGGGGGTGGGCCATAGTCTAAGGTCACAGTCCTAACTACTTTGACATTGTAATTTCGCATTTCTTTGTGTGGCACTCTCATTAATTGATGTCACCCTCACTAGGCTGTGGACCCTGTAGGAGCAGGGGCGGAGCATTTTCGTATCCCCAGAGCTTAGCACTGTGCCTGTCCCAGATGGGCTGATTGTTGAGGACATACTTGCACTCTGAGTATGAAGAGACCAAACCCTTGGTGGGTGTGCATCTGCACCCAGCTGCTTCCTCTCTGTCTGCCCAGTGCCCTGTCCCTGGGTTCTAAGGAGACTAGGCCCCAGCCCGCTGTCCCGTCCATGTGTGCTGCAGGGCGAGGGAGTGGAGGCAGAAGGGTTGCCTCAGGGCGTACCTCAGTCACAATGGAGTCCCTGGTGCTGACGTAGGCCCAGCCATCCAGGCAGGGCTCCGTGGCCCCCTGGGTGTCGTTGGGCAGGCTGGCGTTGGATGGATACACGAAACGGAGGCACGTCTCAGGCTTCCCATTCAGGCCCATGGGGAGCACCCAGGGCCCTGCAGAGGCATTGGGAGGCGGGCGACAGTGGTGCTCGGGGGTGGAAGCCGTGAAGATCTGTAGCAGGTTGTGGTTGGCGATGCCGAAGACAGGGAGGCCTAGCAGGACCACGTGCAGCAACTGGAAGGGGCCCTTGCTGCCCACGCGGTCGATAAGCTCGGAGAAGGTCATGGCGCCGGGCAAGATGAGCCAGAGCTGCGGGCGAGCATCAGGCCAGAGAGAGGTATGTGTACATGTGTGCGATGTGGGAGCATGTGCATAGGTGCGAAACAAGTGTGTGGAACGGTGCATGTATAAATGCGTAAGGATGTAGGGCTCAGCAGAGTTACTTGTGGATACATGAGGATGTACCTAGCTGCGTGTATAGATGTGGGATCACGGGTGTGGCGTGTGTCCACAGGGATGTGTATACTTAGGCTGGAGTGAAGGGCACAGCTGTGTGAGCTTGGGTGTGTGGCCGTGTGTGTGTGGACTTGCAGGTGTGAATATCCGTGTGCTCAGACAGGCTGGTCACACATACTGCATGCATGGGGCAGTGCAGGCCACATAGCTGGGACCAAGGAGCCCAGACTTGGATGTTGGCCACACAGGACAGATGGCAGGGGTAGGTGGGGGAGGTCCCTGGTTGCCTCAAGCAGACGCACAGGGTTAGCAGAACCCAGGCTGCCTGCTGGGAAGGTCTCCCCAAGCCCAGAGCCTCCTGGCTTTTGGCTCTCCCCTCTGCGGCTGGACCCACCATACTGAGGCAGCAGAAAGAACCCAAGCAGGTTCCAAAGGGCATAAGGGACTTGGCCAGTCACCGTGAGGAAGCGGGGCCTGGCCTTGGGGGCTTCCCAGGGCTCCCTGGGGGCTGGGGCTAGGGGAGCTTCCATCCCTCCTCACCTGGTAGCTGAGTCCGTCTCCCTCCGATGGGCCTAGTGGTCGATGTGCCTGAAGCCCTTGCTCGGTCCCAGGGTCTGGCAGCTGTTGTAGTTGGGCAGCTCAGCTCCAACAAGCTGTGTTTGTACCTTCCCCAGGGGGGCTTATATAAGGCATAAGCTGCTTCCCGGGTTAATGTTTGACTCCCTTTTGAGGATTAATGGCACCGACAGGGAGGGTGCTGTGGACCCACCAAGCTCATCTTTCCTCGAAGGGCTGCCTCAGCAAAGGCTGGGGTGGTGGTGTGGCTGAGCCTAGCGGGGCCGCTGGCCGGACAGACGAATGGTGGGGGGGGGGGGGTCCAGGCAGGTTCGCCTAAGGGGGAGTCTGGGAGAGGTCTGCTCTGAGTCCTGAGGGCCCAGGGTCATCTCTGAGCTGACGGTCTGAGGGCTTGGAGCTGAGAATAGTCATTAAGAGAGGTGCTGCTGTGTGAGCAGAACACCTTCTCCGGGAGACCAACTTCCCCCGCCCAGTGCCTCCTGAGACGGGACCTGGAGACCTGCCTCCCAGGAAATGGTAGGGCACAACCAGGCAGAAAATGTCCCTTGCATCTGTCCCTGAGAACTCAGAGATGTCATCTCTTGGGCCCCTGGGGGCAGCCAGGGCTCCCCTGTCTGAGCTTTGGACCCAAGGGAACATCCCCCTTCCAGTCCCCCTCTCAATGGACAGGCTCTGCTTCTGACTGGCTGTTTCCCCTTGGGGACAAATCCCAGTCCCTATTGTTTTGTTTTTTCATCTATTATTTTGATTATATTATAATGCGTTTCTTGCATAAATATAGGAAATATAAATAAGCCCAAAAAACAGAACATCCAGTCTCACCTGAGAGCCAACCCTGGGAGTGTTCTGATGTACGTCCTTCCAGCCCTTTCCTCATCAGACACTGGGGTCTGAGCCCCCATTTTCTCACAGCCAGCATGAGGCTGGTTTACCCTCACAGAAGCCTTGTTACTATTCTAGCATTATAAATTAGGACACTGAGGCACAGAGAGGTTTAGGAATTTGCCCATGGTTCCCCAGCCAGGAAGTGGCAGGGCAGGGGCAGTGTGGTTCTAAGCCCACTTCCATCCCTTGGAGCCAACGTTTTCTGCAAAGTCTAGGGGGCATTGTACCATCGTGCTTCTCCCTCAGCAAGGTCACCTAGCCTGGGCTTCAGCATCACTTCTGCCTGCCTTTAACTCTCTGGTTCTACCTCCAGGAGCCCCTGGGAACTGCCCCATCTCACTTGCTCTGGGGCTAGGGAGGGGGCCCACCCAGGGCTCCCCATTCTCCTCCTTGGCCCGCTCCTCCACCCAGGCAGCATCCAGCCCCCCTGGCTCCGGTTGAGCTCCTCCCCCTGAAGTCTCCTCCAGCTCGCTCCCCCCACCCAGGACAAGGTCAGCTGGTCACCCAGGTCCAGCCCCTCCTCTCTGCTCCACCACCTGGGCCCAGCAGTAATTGATGTTCTTAGAGTGGCCTGAGGCAGGGAAAGATCCGGAGTCATCAAAGGAAGATTAAATTATGCTCGGAGGCAGCCAAGGGGTTGTTTTAGGAAGGTTTTCGACTGTGAGGCTTGTGGAGAGCTGGGCCGCCACCCCGAGCCCCCCTGGTCTGGGTGTTCGCCCTCTGTGAAATTTTCTGGCTCCTAATTGGGCCTGGGTTATCGTCTGTTTCTGGCCTAGTGGAATGTTGTTTAAAGGAGCCTGGTGACTTCCCATGGAGGCTGCTGGAGGTGAGCCAGAGTGTAGATGTCTAAGCTGCCCGGTCAGGGACAGCGCCCCCCAGTTCCCAAAAGATGTGCTTGGATTGACCGGATCTGAATTGAGGGGGACTATTGGCCAGGCCCATGGGGATTGTGTCGATGCACCTGTCCTGTGACCTTGGGCAAATCACCTCCGTTGGGGCCTCCTGTTTCCCTTCTTGAGTTAAGTGGCTTTAAAGAAAAAAACCCTTCAGAAATCTTTTATTCAAACAATATATTGGGTTCCTAAGATCAATATATAAAGCAGATACTGGAGGAGGTCGTCTGGCTAAAGTGGGGAAAGGGGTGGAGAGAAAGTGCCCAGAAAAGCAGCCCTCCACACTCCAAACCTCCCCCAGACATCCTTCCCTTTGGCATCTTCTGCCCCAGGCCACCCCTGCCTGAGGCATCTCCACGGTATTAGAGGATCCGTCACTTCTTACAGGCTGGGATTCTGAATTCAGTATGTTGAAATTAACTTTTTTTTTTTTTTTAAAGAAATGATGCATTTGGGAAATCTTACATGCTAAATGCATTTTTAATTTGGGACATGGAAATTGATTTTCTTTCTTCCTCCTTCCCTCCTCCCTCTCTTCCTTCCTCTCTCCTGCCTCTCTTCCTCCCTGTCTTCCTCTCTCCCTCCTCCCTCTGTTCCTCCCTCCCTCCCTTTCTTCTTCCCTTCCTTTTCTCTCCTTTCATTCTTTTTCTCTTTCTCCCTTTTATCTTTCGTCTAAACTCTTTGGGTCTCCTTTAAGTTGAACTGGGTTGAGTCAGTTTCCCTTGTTCTCTGCTGGGTCCCAGCACAGACTTGTGTATTTCGTTTTTGTTTCCTGTTTTGGGGAGGAAGATCAGCCCTGAGTTAATGTCCACTGCCAATCCTCCTCTCTTTGCTGAGGAAGATTGGCCTTGAGGTAACATCCAGGCCCATCTTCCTCTCTTTGCTGAGGAAGATTGGCCCTGAGCTAACATCCGTGCCCATCTTCCTCTATTTTATATGTGGGACGCCTGCCACAGCATGGCTTGATAAGCGGTGCGTAGTTCTATGCCCTGGATCTGAACCTGTGAACCCTGGGCTGCCAAAGTAGAGCACGCAAACTTAACCACTATGCCACTGGGCTGGCCCCCAGACATATGCTTTGAGCTGGAAGGGCCCAAAGAATCATCTAGTCCAATGTCCTCATCCTAGATACGAGGATACTGAGGTCCAGTGAGGGAAGGAACACAGATCTGACTCCCAGCGTCCCTTGCATCTCCACGTGGTACAGTCTTTCTAAATCTTAAATTCACTGGGGCAGGAGAGAGGCTCTGACAAATGAAAGAGGGAAATCTTATTGTCCGGGAGCAGTCGGGCAATCTGGGTGTTCTGGCTAATTATAGGGGCCTCAGTGAACTTTCTGTGGGCCATGAACTCTCCTACCCACTCATTTGTTCATCTGTTAATCTGTTCATCCCCCCATCCATCCATTCATCCATCCATCCATCCATCTCCCAATCCATGCATCCTTCTATCTACCTAATGTGTCCCATGCCTTGTATGTGTGAGGCCCCGTGCTAGGAGCCTGCCCTACCCTCCAGTCTGCTTGTCAGAGGAGACAGAAGCCCAGAAAGGATTACAGCATAAAGGGGAGTGACCTCAATGCCACAGGAGAGGTCCACACAGTTTCAGTGGTCTCAGAAGAGGGAAAGAATGACCAGGTTTGAGGGATCAGATCAGGGTGGGTTGCCCAGAGAGGGTGGCATTTACACTGGGCTGTGATTGGAAGGGGATCAACAGGTGGAACTGGGGAAGGACTTGTGACTCAGGGGTGTGAGTGCAGGGATGCTGGGGAAATGGGAGGTAAACTGGATGAAATAGTGTGAGCAGAACCTCTCTTCCCACGCAGGGTGGTGGCCTTGGTCTCAGGGGCTAGGACATGGGTAAAAGTCTCAGAAGGGCTGATGATCCCTTGGGCTTCTCGGTTCCCTTGGAGGTGGGAGTGGGGAACCTCCGAGGCTCGTGGCCTGCCAAACTGAGTCATGCTCAGTGGTGCCGGAACTCTGTGTAGAGTCTGGGTCTCTTGCTCCTCATAAGGGTCCATCCAGCTGAATGGGCTATTTGAGCCATCCTGATGTCTCTGTGCCCGGCACTGGCTGTTGCCCACCTGCCTGCTCACCAGCCCCTCAGGTTCAAGGCAGAAGCTGTAGCATGTGTGGGGCCTTGTCCTGCTGCCTAGACTGCGGCTCCAGGTGGGGATGGTGAGGTGTTCAGTGAATTCTCAGGAGCCAGGAGCTATTCCTCTCTGGTGGCCTTGCTAAACCCCTAAGCCCTCATCATTGGCTCTGGGGCCTGATTCAGCCCCTGTCCTTGGGCAGCTCCAACAGAATAGGTGGCCTGTGTGTGGTGACCTGGGCAAAGGCTTGTCCTCTGTCCTCAACCCCAGCCTCTCTCTCTCCTCTCCATGGGCTTTAATCTAAAATTTCCTCATGGGGACAAGGCTATCCAGGGAAGAGAGGTTCCACAGGCCTGAATCTGAATCTTGACTCCACCACTTGCTGGTTGTGTGGCCTTGGGGAGGTGATGTCACCTGTCTAAGCCTCAGTTTGCCTACTTGTAAAATGGAGATTAATCCCTACCTTATACGATTGTTGGTATTTGAAAGTCTACAATTTGTAAAGCTCTGAGCACAGTGCCAAACACGTAGTACCTAATTTGAGGATCAGCCCCGAGGGAGAGGGCCTCAGGAAGGCTGAGCAGTCCCAGAAGAAGAGGAGGAAGAGAAGGTTGCTGGGAGAAGGGAAGACAGGAGGGGTGCCCTATGGCCCCAGAGTCACAGGCTGAAAGAGCTTCCAGGTGGGTTGGTGGGTGTCCTGGCCCAGCCAATCGCTGCCGAACCCATCACGTTGCCACGCAGGCTGGGCCTCAGCTGTCACCCCAAGTGGGAAAGGGCAGGGACCCAGGACGACGGACGGGCTGTGCTCCAGGAGCCGAGCAGCCGGGTCAAGGCCGGCAATGGCGCCCTGGGGCAGCTCTGAAGGAATGGCTTAGAGTCGCCCCCTGCTGGTGCACACCGGAACTGCATCTCTCGCCTCAGGACGTGTGGCTGTGTTGGAGGTTTCACCCCAAACCCCTGGGCACTGGACAACTGGGGTAAGAACTTGAAGGAGGGGACCTCAGTCTGATTCTCTTGAGCTGCAGGCTGATAGGGGGACAGATGCCATGGTCCCCATGCCACTGGCACGGCTTTCTTGCTCATCAAATGTCTTAGCCCAGGGTTGGCCGACTCAAATGCCGGTGGGGCTAGGGGATGTGAACCAGTGAGGCGGGCTCCATGTCAGCAACAGCGAGCGGCCGGGTCCGCAGAGAAGTGCAGAGCGCATGTCCAGTCTGAAGGGGGCAGCGGCTGTTCGGCACCAGCTGGTGTTGCCATGGGGATATGCAGGCGCGGGGTTGCCAGATCTTCAGATATTTTAAAAATAGCTTGAAATCTGGACTTCTGTGTGAAATTTTCCAATTGTGTAGGCTACCCCTCCTCCCACCTTCTGGAATCCCTTTGTCTTTTCTGCTTCTACCACCTAGAGGAGCCACAGGCTCCATCAAGAGATTCCTTGTAGAATAAGGTAGGATTTCCCTGGATTTGTCCTCACAGTTCCTCCTTGCTGGACCTCAGGATTCGGTGAGCAGGGGCTTTAGGAGTTTGCTCGTTCGGCAGACATTTATCCAGCACCTGGGCTGGACCTTGTGCAGAAAGGTGCTGAAGTTGGGAGGAAATGAAGAAGACACAGAGTACTGCTTTGGGGGAGTCACAGACCGCTGGAGGGAGAGTAGAGGGGATAGTCATCCATGGAGCCAGTGCCAGGTGTCAGGCACACCTCAGGGACACCATCCCACGTGCCTTCCCAATGAGGACTCATATCAAAGCCATGTGTTTCCTCTCTGTAATCATCTGTGGTGGGGTGGGTGGATTTGATACCATGCTGTACTCACTCTCTTTTAGCATCTTTTCGCTCACTGTTCCCAAGGCCAGCTCCTTCTTGGCTCTTGAAATGTCACCTCCTCCGAGAAGCCTTCCCAGACCACTCTAGCTAGCCTAGGGTAATGCTTCCCACTCTGGTAAGGCTTTCTTTACCTGGTGTTATGCTCTTAATGGCACTGATCACTGCCTGAAGCTATGTGCTTATTTGCTGTCTATCTCCCCTGCCCCCGACTGTGAGGCCACGAGGGCAGGGCGTGGCTCTGACGTATTTGCTGCTGACTGGGCTTATGGTGGGAGCTCTGTGAGTGCACGTTCAGCATATGCACTCTGTCTACAAGCCCCCTTTCCAGGAAGCAGTCTTAGCAGAGGTAGGGCTCAGCCCTGGACCCCACTTGCTGGGCCCTAGTTTCCTCACTTGCCAAATGGGCACAATGATAATAGTTCCAACCTCATAGGGTTGTGAGGTGGGTGGGTGCATGTGGTCCCGTGAGGCTGGTAGGCCTGCACCCTATCATGGGTCTGGTGTCTCTGGGTCCTGGCTGGGAACTTGGAGTTTATCTTACAAGCCCCTCCCTGCACGGAGCAGTGCATTTATTCTGCTTGCCTTGTTTCCTGCCCACAGCCCTTGCACAGGCCTGCTCTGCAGTTGGTCTCCCTCAACTTGGCAGCAGAGCTGAGTGAAAAAGATGGGCTGAGCCTCTGGGAGCAGACGGTGCAGGACAGAAGAAGCCACAGATGCAAGGGGGGATGCTCAGAGCCTGAGAAATCCCAATGCAACTGCCTTCTCCTGGTCCTTGGGCTTTAAGGCTTCCTCGGGGGGAGGGACATTGGCAGATGAAGTTTACCATGATGTAGGCAAGGGCCAATCGCAGCTGGGCTCCTGCATGTAGAGGACTTGGCAGTGGGGACCAGTTTGTAAAGATGCCAACAACCAGATACATAGCTGCTTGGACAGGGGAGTGAGCCTGGGGCTGGGGCTGGGGGTGGGAGAATGGTCAGGTGGCTTACTATCAGGTGCATTTGTATCTGCTGAACCCACAGGATGCAGAATTGTAGACGGCTGTCCATCTGGGGTAGGGGGCATCCGTCGCCCACCCCAGGGCTCTGACCTCATCTGTGTTTCATCAGTGCTGATGATGAAATTTGGAGAGGTGAAGTTTATCCGGTTTGCAGGAAACCCAAAGCCAGGATAGAGGGTATCTAAGTAGGAGGATCAGAGTCCAGAGAGATTAGAAAGCTGAACGGCTGAGCCAGCCACTTTCTAGACATGCCACTTCAGACAAGGCGCATAAACTTTTTGAACCTTGGTTTCCTCATCTGCAAAACGGGGCAACGTTGCCCACATTGCAGTGCCGTGAGGGTTAATGGGACAACCTATGAACAGCACCCAGCGCGGGTGCTAACCAATGGCTGCTACCATCATTAATGATAGTGTGAGCTCCTTAAGGGCAGGGGACTTATCTTTCGGTGCTGTATCCCCAGTGCCTGGTACGGCGTGGGCACCGAACAAATGTTTGTCAGATGAATGAACAAGATGAAATTTGACAGGGATAAATGTCAGTTCCTGGACTCACATCCAAAGACCCAGCTGCACAAGGATTCAGCGTGTGGGGGAAATGGCTTAGCAACAAACAGCACATGCGAGAAAAGTTGAGGGATTTAAGGTGATGGAAATTTTGGTCAACAGGAGGTGGCTGCCCTCACCAACCAGAGCAAGCTCGGGTGGCATTATTAGGGGCCCTGTGCTCAGAAGGAGGGAGGCCACAGTGGTTAGACCTGCCACATACCATTCTGCATTACCCCTGTGGGATATCTGCCAACAAGATGAAGTGGGCATGAGGCCTAAAGACCACACTCATGAGGTATGGTTGAAGGAATCAGGGCTCTGAGCTTGGAAAAGAGAAATTGACCAGGGCACGTGGTGGCCTTCAGATCTTGCCTCTTCTGCTTGCTCTGGACAGCCCTCAGTTTCCTCATCTATGAAATGTGCAGGCCACGGGCTGGAGCTCACTCAGCTGCTGCAGAAGGGCAGGAATGGGAGGCTGAGCTGGGCTCAGTTCGCCTGCCTGCCCCACTACGCTCCTCAGCACTGGGGGACAGCTGGCAGGGAAGCTGCGAGTGGCTGGCGTCTGTCTCCTGTGTGGGGTTGGACCAGGATGACAGAGGCGGCCCGTCCCACCCTGACCTCCCCGTTTCCTCCATCTGAGGCTGATCTTGTAGTTCCGTTTCTTTCTGCGCAGCCAGCTTCCTTCTCATCTGCATGTTTTGGGTGTACAATTGTGTGTGCGAAAGGCTGGTTCCAGGTGCCTCTTCCTCCCACACACCACCCTGCGCCTGCCGCTGGCCCCCCCTGAGGGTCCCTGTCTGCCCTCTGGTGGCCGCAAGGGGCACTGCACTGGGCTCGTGGAAAGTCTTGGAGAAGAGCCAACCTGAGTAGGGTTAGAATCAGACATCTTGGTAAAAATCCTGGACCCCGAGCAGTGGATACACACAATGTGGTATACACACCCAGTGGAATATTAGTCAGCCTTAAGAAGGAATGAAAGGGCCAGCCCCAGTGGTTAACTTCCGTGTACTCCGCTTTGGAGGCCCATTCAGTTCCCAGTGTGGACTTGCATTGCTCTGTTAGGTGCTGTGCTGTGCTAGCAGCCCACATACTAAAAAATAGAGGAAGATTGGCATGGATGTTAGCTCCGGGTGAATCTTCCTCAGCAAAAAAAAAAAAAAAAAAAAGAAGAAGAATGACATTCTGACACATGCTAAAACATGGATGAACCTTGGAAACATCATGCTTAGTGAAGCCAGACACAAAGCAACAAATATTTTATGATTCCACTTACAGGAACTACCTAGAATAGGCAAATTCACACATATACAAAGTACGATAGAGGTGACAGGTTACCAGGGGCTGGGGCGAGACGGGAGTGGGGAGCTATTGTTTAGTGGGTACAGAGTTTCTGTTTGAGACGATGGAAATTTCTGGAAATGAACAATGGTGATGGTTGCATTACATTGCGAATGTACTTAACGCCACTGAGTTGTACACTTAAACATGGTTAAAATGGTAAATTTTCTGTTATGCATATTTTACCACAATTAAAAAAGTACCAAAAAAAAAAAATTCTGGTCCTGCCACTTAAAGGCTACATGACCTTGGTCAGTCCCTTCTCTGAGCCTCAGTTTCCTCATCTGTAAAACAGGGTGCAACAATGCCTACCTCACTGCCACCTCTCTGGTACAAGCCACCACTGGCTCTTCCCTGGAGGATTGCAAACAGCCTCCTCAGTGGTTTCCAGGCTTCCTTCCTGGCCCTCCAGCCCAAGTCATTTCTAACTAAGCAGCCAGAGAATCTACAACCATAAGTCAGATCAAGTTACTCTCTTGTTTAAAATTCTCTCCTAACTCCTCCCCTTGGCTGCCAAGATCTGGCCCCTCATCACTTCTCCTCTCTCGGTACTTTCCCCCACTTCTCTCCAAGCCATCACTTGTGCTCCTTTCTGCCTCCAGGCCTTTGGCTTTGCTGGTTACTCTGCCCTGAACACTGTTCTCCCAGTGGTCTTGTTTGCCGGCTTCTTGTCATTCAGGTCTCAGCTCAGATGTCGCTCCACTCCCTGCCACCCACTCCAGTGTTGTCTTGCTGCTTAGTCTTATCTTGTCACTTCTCTCCTGTTTTATTTTCTTTCTTCACAGCACCCATCATTATCGGAAACTGTCGTATCTTCTTCTTCTTCTTTTTTTTTTTTGAGAAAGATTAGCTCTGAGCTAACATCTGCCACCAGTCCTTCTCTTTTTGCTGAGGAGGACCGGCCCTGAGCTAATATCCGTGCTCATCTTCCTCTACTTTATATGTGGGACGCCACCTGAGCATGGCTTGATGAGTGGTGCCTAGGTCAGCACCAGGGATCCGAACCAGTGAACTCTGGGCTGCCGAAGCGGAACATGCGAACTTAACCTCTGCACCAGCGGGCTGGCCCCACGTCTTATCTTCTTTATGTAACTAGTGATAAATAAATGACAAGCAATAGGATATATTGGAGTATATGAGGAAGCCATCTGGTGTAAAACTAATTTGGCCTGACCTTGTTTTTCCCAAAGGGCCTGACATGGCCGTTGAGCATGCGTTGTATATCTGCTTTAAGCATTTGCTGTGTCCCAAAGACAAGAACAATGCCCTTAAAGATAAAGATGCAACTTCCCCAACATTAGCATTTCCTTAAGGATAAGCATCTCTCCCTAGGCTGGGATTGATTGCTGACCTGCTGTGTTCATGGGATTGTGGAAATGCTCTGCAGGCGGAGGCAGTCTCATGACAATTGTAAAAGGGACATGCTAGTCATATGTGATATACGCTCTTTGATGGTATATAACCATTCTGTCAACCCTCACTTCTTTGGAGTGCTCCATTCCTTTGTGAAAGGACTGTCCCTGGGTACATGATCCCCAGATCTGGCTGATAAGAATAACACAAATTTTGATTTATAGATTGGTTATGGATTATTTTCACCGACACTGGTTTATTCAACTGGCTGGACTTTGCAGGGTGCAGACATGAAATAGTTTAATTTTTCTCTGACCACCATCCTAGCTGTTGATGAAAATAATCCATAACCAATCTATAAATGAAAATTTGGGTGAGTTTATTCTGAGCTTAAATCTGAGGATTATAACCTGGGGCCTTTCTTCCCAAAGGAAGAAAGGGCACCAAAGAAGTGGTGTGCCCAGAGTGGTTATATACCCCCAGAGAGGATGTTTCTCATAGTATTGAAATGTCCCTTTTACAGTAGTCGCGAGACTGCTCTGCGATTGATGGAAACAGCAGGTAGGTCTTCTGTCTCGGTGAACACAGCAGGGTGGCAGTCTCTTGTCTCCAGCTGACTGGTCACAGGTGAGCTGGGTAGTCAAAGGTGAGTGCAGCAATCAGTTCCTAGCCTAAGGAAAGATGCTTATCCCTAAGGAAATGCCAATGTGGGGGGAAGTTGCACATTTATCTCAAGGGCCTTTGTTCTGGCCATAGGAAATGTGTAAGCAGATATACAATGCGTGCTCAACAGCCACAGTTAGGCCCTTTTGGAAAAAACAAAGTCAGGCCAAATTAGGTTTATACCAAATGGCTTCCTCGTATCCTCCAATATATCCTATTGCTTGCCATTTTTATTTGTCATAGCACTTGTTTTTTTCCTTCTTTCTTCCCCCTCCTTGAAAATATTTCAGCTAAGTATAGCTTTACCAATTTCTTTCAGGTATTAGAGCAATTTCAATTTCAGGCATGAAAAAGTCTGATTCTTTTAGGAGGATGTACATTGAAGAATTTAGGAGTGAAGTGCCGTGATGTCTGAAACTTGCTTTCAAATGGTTCAGCCAAGCCACACTTACGCACTCTCACACACACACACTACAATGTCAACAATTTTTGAATCCAGGTAGTAAGGATGTGGGTGTTTATTGCACTGGTCTTTGAACTTTTCTGTGTGTTTGAAAATTCTTATAAAAAGTTGGGCAAAAAAGAAACTGTTTTGCCAAGTTGAAAAAGGGGCCTAGTCCTATCTAAATAAAAATATTTATCTCACATCTAATATAAGCTTCTCCTATTCAGGCTGACCTGGTTTTCTGCAGTGGGGATGGTGGGGGTGGTGGGTGTGTGGTCGAGGTCCATGTCTTCATTCCCTTTGATTCACCTCCTCTCCCACTGCTAGCAACGGCTTTCTGGCTCCTTCAGGATCCAGAGGGGAGTAGGGATGAAAGGAGAAGGGTGAGGCTCCTTGATTATGCTGTTTTCATGACTGTGGGGTGTACTGGTGGGTTTGCCCTCCAGGGACTCTGTCTGCACCATTCCCTGCACACTCAGGTGCCCCGAGCGTCCCTGAGAGTCAGAGGCTCAGATAGCACCCAGGGCGGTGAGGGTGGGGATGAGGTGCCAGGGTCCCCTCTGGCAATCTCCGCCCTCCATAGTGGTGCTCCTGAGTCCCCTTCACCTGGTGTGAGGAGTGGTGTTTTTGGGGTGTGTGTAAACACCACTCCCTTCTTCCTCCTGGGCTGACAACCCTCCAGGAAGAAATTCTCACTCGGAACAGTCTCTTTTGAATTTCCCAACCTGTTTTACAGAGACTGGGGGTGGTGATGGGCTAAGGGGAAAGGGCTTGGCTTTGTTATCTCACAGTAAGTCCAGCCGAGCCGGCTATGCCTCTTGGCTCTGGGGCCTCAGCAGAGCGCCTTCTGGGCAGGAATGGTCCTATTCACGGTCCAGCCCCTCCATTTACTTGTTGCAGTCTCCCCAGACGGCTGACACAGACCAAGGTGGTTGAAGGTGAGGCCAGACAGCAGCCAGGGCTCCAGTAGGGCAGGAGGCAGGAGACACGAATCAAGAGCTCACAGTGAAGAACCCAGGTGGGCCCAGATCCCTGTTCCTGCCCAGGCTCAGTCTCACCCCTGTTCCTCCCACCCTTACAGAACCAGCCAGACTCAGTCTTAACTTTTGCTGGGTTAAGGCAGCTCAACTTAGAGGGTTAACCGGGAAAAGAAAATGGTCCAGAAAGCAAAGGATAAGCAGAGAGTGGGTGAGAGCACGTGTGTACGCATGTTAGTGCACCTGTGTGAGTGCATGTGTGTGCACAGTGTTTGTGCGTGTGTGTGCCCATGTGTGCACGTGTGTGTGGTGGCTAGCTCCCAGGGCTTATTTGGGGCAGGCAGAGGTGGTGGATTTGAGGGGTAATGAGTGTTTGCCTCGGGTGTGTAAGGACATATACAAATTAAAAATAAGAAAAGAAAAGTTTAATTCTCCCTGTGAAAAAAAAAGAGAAGAGACTCTCCCCCTCCCTTTTTTTTTTTTAAAGAGGATTTAGTTTAGAAACCTTGAAATTGTAGGTTCTGCCTCTTTGAAATGTATGTAAATCCTTTCAAAAGCTAAGTGAGCCTCTTGCCAGGTTTGCATCCCAGGAATGTTTCCTCTGGGACCTGGAAGCCATCTCTTTGAGACAGAATCACGGAGGAAGAAAGCGCCCCTTTTCCCACTTTGCGTGGGAGAGTAGCAGCCCGTCTCCAGCTGGTGCCCGGCTCCAAGTTGCAAACCTACCTCCTGCCCTAATAAGAGGAAGGTATTTTTTGTCTGCATACAAGCAATTAGCAAACACAGGTAGCCACCGCAATTACCAGGTAAATTTAGTACGATGTGTAACAAACGGTGCCGTGAAGTCCTCTTGCTGGAGGACTCGTCATTGTTTACCTCGAGAACATGTGGAAAGGTTATCTGCCTGGCTGTATCAAAGGGTGAGAGTTCTTTCTTTGCAGTCTCTGCGGATTGCCTGTGGTGTGCAGCACGTTCTGGTTGAATGCTTATTCAATAATAAAACTGTTTGCTTTCCCTTGCACTTTTGTGGAGAGGTTTTCAGGGTTGGCAGGAGATTTCGTCTTTAATTTGTATTTCCACAGCAGGTGTCTGGGCGCCCTCCAGAGATTTTTTTTTTTTTTTGTGCATGCGTGTGCATGCTTTCCAGAGAGAGGCGGCAGCTTGTGTCTCAGGTGGCCTGAGGCCGCCTGGACCACTGGGGCCTCCTTGGGCCAGCCACCCTGGAGGCAGTCTCTCTCAGAAGCGGGTGAGGGGCTCCTCGCCCAGGGAAAGGGGGCGCACCGTCGGCGTGCTTCCGGGCCCACGAGGCGGCAGATCCGGCTGGGCTGGGGCCCTGGACAGCAGCCGCCTGTGGAATCGCAGCGGCTGGGCGGTGAGAGCCGCAGTCTGGGAGCCCAAAGTGGGGTTTTTGGGAGGGTGCGCCGCCCGGGGGCTGGCTCGACAGCGAGGCCGTGTGGCCACGAGAGGCGCCAGCGGCGGGACCGCTGCTGCTCTCCTTGGCCGGCGCCGGGAAGCCACAGACCCCCACCTTCCAGACAGCATCAGCCTCGGAGTGGGGAAAAGAAGGATAATAAGGCAGCTGGGGGCCTGATCCACCGATTGGAAACGATTGGTGCTATCAGCTAACATTTCCTGAACACCAACGAATTATAATGCAACAGGCATCCTTGAGCCCTCTTTCGAGCCTGATCCCCACTTGGGTACCAAAGCAGAAATGGCTGCATCTCAAGGTCAGGCACTCATGGGGCAGCTCAGGGCGGCTCAGGGCCACCGGGCGTCATTCCTGGTGCTTTCCTGAGGTGATCCAGGGAGCATCTCTCCAGGGAGAGTCAGGGAAGTGGTGCCCCTGACTGTGCAAAGGGGTGGACCCTGCGAACATAGGCAAGCGAGGGCTGGAACCCTCACCCCCCCAAGGGAGCAGGTCCTCTGACTGTCCAGAGGGTCCGGCTCCAGGGCACACACAGGGATGGTACATGGATAATTCCTCGTGTACCAATTCCTGTCCATTAGTATATGTTGGGAAGGATTCCATGACTGTGCTTGAGTTCAGTGGGAACAAGTGGCTGATTGATTACTGTATGAGTTTCCTGTGGCCGCTGTAAAAATTACCACAAACTTAGTGACTTAAGGCAACATAAATTCATTGTCTCACAGTTACGGAGGTCAGAAGTCCAAAATGGGTTTCACTGGGCTTAAATCAAGGTGTTGGGAGGGCTGGTTTCTCCTGAAACCTCTAGAGGAGAATCTATTTCCTAGTCTTTTCCAGCTTCTAGAGGCTTCCTTGGCTTGTGGCCCCATCCAGCAATCACCTCACTCCGACATCTGCTTCCATCCTCACGTCTTCTCTGACTCAACTGCCTCCCTCTCATAAGGACCATTGAAATTACATTGGACCCAACCAGATAATCCAGGGTAATCTCCCCATCTCAAGATTGGCAGAATCCCTTTTGCCATGTAAGGTAACATATTCACAGGTTTCGGGGACTAGGGTATGGACACCGTTGAGGGGACATTACTCTGTCTACCACAGTTATCAGTGTCTGTATCTTAGTTGGGTTCCCCGATAAGCGTATTGATCCTGGGCCGAAGGTTGAAGTGCAAGCGGTTTATTTAGGAGGTGATCCCAGGACACACAGTAGGACGGGAGGGGGAAGTGGGTCAGGGAAGAGAGGGGGCCAATAAAGGAAGCGTTGTCAAGGAAGAAACGCCTGTGGGCAACTGGAGCTGAATCCCGCTGGGGAACTGCAGGAGATGGTGTGGAGCACATGCCTCCGAGTTATCCCTGCATGCAGGCTGGGGAAGCTGGGGTGTTTTACACCAACTCTGGTCAGTCATGGGTTGAGGGCTATTGTGTGCGTAGTTCATTCCCCTGCACTTCTAGCCTGCCGTCCCTGGGCAGAGCAGGCTCAGCTCACCAGAGAAAGCCTATTGGCAAAGAGATGCAGGTCCTGGCAACAGGAAGTCAGCCTGTCAATCACTAAAATGGTAAAGGCCAACAGGATGTGGTCAGGGCGTTGACAGTCTCTGCCAGTCTGCCGTGGGTATGGGAGGAGGGTGTGGTGGCAGCATAGTGAGTCTCTGTCCGTCTCTATATCCATAGGACTCTTGGGGGGGCATGTGGCCAGGGCCATCAGCCAGTCAGTCCACCTTCTTTGCTCATGACAAACAAATGACAAGCAATAGGATATACTGGAGGATATGAGGAAGCCATTTGGTGTAAACCTAATTTGGCCTGACCTTGTTTTTCCAAAATGGCCCAACATGGCCGTCGAGCATGCGTTGTATATCTGCTTTAAGCATTTGCTGTGTCCCAAAGACAAGAACAAATGGCCTTAAGATGAAGATGCAACTTCCCCCACATTAGCATTTCCTTAAGGATAAGCATCTCCCCCTAGGTTAGGGACTGAATACTGTGCTCACTCTGGGACCACCCAGCTTGAGAGAATAGACCTGCTACCTACTGTGTGAATGGCACACTGTGTGAATAGCTGTGCTGTGCCAGCTAGGCAATCTCGTGACTGTTGTAAAAGGGACATTCTTATCATATGTGATGTCTGCTCTTTGTTCCAAGAGGGTATATAACCACTCTGTATCCCCCCAATTCTTTGGTGCCCTTCCTTCCTTGGGGAAGGAAGGCCCTGGGCTAGTCTAGTGCTCACATCTGGCTCATAATAAACTCACCCTACTTTTGATTTATAGATTGGTTATGGTGAGAGGGTAGGCAAGAGTATGCCACCATCCCCTACCTCAGCCACCACACGTTCAGAGCCTCCATCTCATCTGACCTGTGAAATAGAGATTCGGGATATGACTTTTGCTCACTTGGAAGTCAGGGTGAGAAAGCTTCCCTTCCAGGACCCAGGGAAGACCGGAGGCAGAGGCGGGACATTGTGGAGACAAACGTAAAGGGGCCGTATTACCTGGTGAACAAATGGGCATTTACTGAGTGCCTCTGTCTGTTACGAAGCCCTCTGTCTGTCTGCATTCATCTAATTCCCACAGAAACTCTTATCCTTCTTCTTCTCTTTCTCCTCCTTCTCCTCTTTCATCTTCTATATTTTCCGTTCTTAAAATTGTCATTTTTGCCACTTTGGAATTAAAACACACACCAGACGCATGCACAAACACCAGCTCTGACTTGTACCATCATTTACTAAAACTTTATCTTATGGAAATATTCAAACATATACTAAGATTCTTCAGCTTCAACATTTATCAGCATTTTGCTAATTTTATTTCACTTATATCCCCCCCCCAATATGTTATCATTTTTAAAAGGACAATTTAACATTACAAACGTAAGAAGGATATGATCTGAAAATAAACGACAGTCTTAAATTGAAGAATTTTAGATTAAATGGAAATTTTTAGCATCTTATTCTTTCTCATTTTGCACCAAAGTGGAGTGTACAAAATTAACCATTATGCCACCGGGCCAGTCCTCAGTGGGTACTATTCAAGGTTCTGCTTGCATCGTGATTGGTAATGTCTCGTTGGCCAAAGCAAGTCACACAGCCAAGGGGCTGGAGCAATAGACTCCCTTTATTTCACTACATTACGTGTTTATTACAAAGGATGTTAAAGGATATGAATCAACAGCCAGTTGAAGAGATACATAGGGTGAGGTCCAGAACAAAGGAGTTTCTGTCCTCATGGAGTTTGGGGCTTGATACTGTGGCACATGGAAACGTTCTGGCTCCCCAACCTGGAACCCAGGCTCCACTTCTTGATGGAAAGATCAAATCTCATCACAGGGGTGTAGATGCAAAGGGGCAGGGGGGCAAGGATTTGTGGCCATTTCTGCTGTCTACCACAGTGTCCTAGTCTGCTTGGACTGCTGTAACAAAATACCATAGACTGGCTGGTTTAAACAACAGGAATTTATTTCTCTGAGTTCTGGAGGCTGGGAAGTCCAAGATCAAGGTGCTGGCAGGTTCAGTGTCTGGTGAGGACCCACGGCTTGGCTTGTAGACAGCTGCCTTCTTGCCCTGGGCTCACATGGCCTTTCCTCCCTGTGTGTAGAGAGAGGGAGATCTTGCTGTCTTCCTCTTATTGTAAGGGTGGTAATTCCATCATTAGGGTCCTACCCTCATGACCTAATCTAAGCATAATTTTCTCCCAAACCTGTTTCTCTCTCCAAATAACCTCACAATGGGGATTAGGGCTTCAGTGTAAGATTTTGGAAGGACACAAACTTTCAGCTTATAACATACAGGAACCAAAGAGGATGTCAGTATATGGAAATAGAGTGGTTAGTTTATAATTAATATTATAATAATTATAGTTACTATTAGTTTCCTGAGGCTGCTGTAACAAATTAACACAAACTGCGTGGCTTAAACCAACAGAAATTTATTCTCGTACAGTTTCGAAGGTTGGAAGGCAGAAGTCAGGATGTTGGCAGGGCTGCACCATCTCTGGAGGCTCCAGGGGAGGATTAGTTCCTTGCCTCTTCCAGCTCCTGGTGGCTCCTGGCGTTCCTTGACTTGT
Source organism: Equus przewalskii (assembly GCF_037783145.1). NCBI lineage: Eukaryota > Metazoa > Chordata > Mammalia > Perissodactyla > Equidae > Equus > Equus przewalskii. The sequence goes on from NC_091841.1 coordinate 24,570,609, forward strand.
GGCCTCATCCCTCTAGTCTCTGTCTCTACGGTCACATTGCCTCCTTCTCTTCTGTCCGTCGAATTTCCCTCTGTCTCACTCTTTTTTCTTTTTTTTGTGAGGAAGATTGGCCCTGAGCTAACATCGGTGCCAATTTTCTTCCATTTTGTATGTAGGACATCTGCTACAGCATGGCTTGAGGAGTGGTGTGTAGGTCCACGTCCAGGATCCAAACCCATGAACCCTGGGCCACTGAAGCAGAGCGCAGGAGCATAACCACTATGCCACCAGGCCAGCCGCATGTCTCACTCTTATAAGGACACTTGTCATTGAATGCAGGCCCCACCTAGATAATTCAGATAAGCCCTTCCTCTCAAAATCCTTAACTTAATCACACATATTTTTTCATATAACGTAATAGTCACTCTTTTACCTTATAAGGTACTGTTCACAGGTTTCGAGGACTCGGATGTAGACATGTCTTTCTGGGAGCTACCACGCAGACCTCTACAAGTGGATTTTGGAGCACTGGACTCACCTAGCTCAATTTCGTAAAGGTGGAAAGAGAGAGCATGGGTGAGAGAATAAGCAGGTGCTAGGAGAGTTCAGGAGGGAGTGGGCTTGTCGTGAAGCCACTGGATGGCTGTTAGGAATGTGATTCCGGAGCTTTCCTTAATGGAGGGCAGCATGCAGACTCAAAATGCACGCTTCTTCACTTGGCTGGAAGTGGCCCTGCTGCTCAGTGCCCCCACTTCATTTCCATGTCATTCAGAGGAAAATCCAAACTTCGCTCTCCCAAATACGCATTGCAGATCCTTCCCCAAAGAGATTCCCGTGGAACGTACTTTCTTAGTTCCTCACTACTGTGTAACAAGTTACCCCCAAACTTAGTGGCTCAAAACAACACATATTTATTAGCTCACAGTTTCTGTGGGTCAGGATTCGAGACCTGGCTCAGCTGGGTGCCTCTGGCTCAAGGTCTGCTATGAAGCTGCAGTCAAGCTGCTGGCCAGGGCTGGGGTCTTATCTGAAGGCTCCACTGGGGGCAGCGGATCTGATTCCATGTGATTGTTGTCTGGCCTCAGTCCCTCACCGTGTGGGCCTCCCAGAGTGAGTGATCTGAGAGAGAGAGAGAGAAAGAGAGAGACAGGCAGAGAGAAGGAGAGACAGAGAGAGAGAGGCTCAAGATGGAAGCCAAAGTCCTTTTATAACTTAATCTTGAAAGTGACAGCTTGTCACTTTTGCTGCTTTCAGTTTGTCAGAAGCAAGCCAATAAGTGCAGCCCACACTTAAGGGGGAGGATTACACAAGGGTTTGAATACCAGGAAGTGGGAGTTATTGGAGGCATCTTAGAGGTTGCGTGGGATAGTCTCCAAAATCTGATAGAAGACACAGAATGAATCTAATTACTTTTACAGCTAACAGTGGATTTGTTTCTTAATTTATGATAATAAACCCAAACATCCTAAAACGAATGTTTATGTTCCTGAATCGTCAATTACACCAACATCAAATGCCTCAGCGGGATTTTGAGTTAGATTGCATTATCCCTTCCACCCTTTGTTTTTCTAGATGGAGAAAGGCTTAGAGAAGTGAAAAACGTTTCTGAAGGAAACCCAGCCAGTGAGCCAGCATTCAAACCAGGTCTACTCAGTTCCACATCCTAGATGTGCCCTTTCCACCCAGCCACCATGCTTCTCCAGGGGAGAGCAGGTTTTAGCAGGGACCCTGAACTGCCTGTTAGCAATCAGCTTCTCTTCCACTCAACTGACTCTGTTTGATTCATTTCCTAGGGCCACTGTAACAAAGTCCCCCAACCGTGTGGCTTAAAGCAACAGAAATTGTCTCACAGTTTTGAGGCTAGAAATCCAAAATTGAGGTGTCAGCAGTGTCGGTTCCTTCTGAAGTTTCTTAGGGAGAATCTATTCCACGCCTCTCTCCTAGCTTGTGGTAGCTCCAGGCCTTCCTTGACTTGTAGACGCCTCACTCCAAACCTTCGTCTTCACAGGGCATCCTCCCTGTGTGCCTGTCTCTTCTTGGAAGGACACCAATCACATTGGATTAGGGCACCTTCCCTACTCCAGTATGACCTCATCTTCTCTAAATATATCTGCAACCACCGTCTTTCTGAATAAAGTCACATTCTGAGGTAATAAGGGCTGGGACTTCAACATATCTTTTTGGGGAGACACAAATTCAACCCATAACAGACTCCCAATGAACGGAAAAGAGTAGAATTTAGGACATTTGGATTCAGGTTTAAAGCTAGTTAGAAAAACTACTTTCATTTTGCCTAATTAAAGGCAGTGTTTGAAGTTGCTCATTCAGCTTGATGTTTTTCAGAGCTTTTGACTCTAGCATTTGCCTGACAGATTAAGGCTGTCCCAATTTTAGCCACAGGAGGTATTTAATTGGGCTGCCACATGCACAAATACTCCACTTGAACCCTTCTTTGCTGTCAGCTATGGGACAAGGGCCTAGAGGCTGGAGGGATATTTCCTTTGGCAACTGTTCCTGTCACAAAATACTGAGCTATTGACTGGGGCTGGGAGGAGAGGATGTCCGTAGGACTTCTGGGGAGGCCTTATTCCAAGGCATCTCTAAAGCCTTCTTTAGAAGGTAGTGGCCTTCTTGGATAAGGGACCGACAACCCACCCATGCCTGGAGGGTGCTGGAACACTGCGGGAAGCTGGCTCATCTCAGTCCACTCCAGGCCAGGGACCATGTAAGCTCAAAGGACAGCTTGCATAGCAAAAATAAGCTGGTCCTAGAAGAGGGCTATCCACCTCATTTTGCCCGTTCTTGGATCAAGAATCGTCTCAGTGTTAGGTCCCCACCATTCAGTCCAGTCACCTGGAGAGTTCCTTAAATTGGCACTTTGTTCCAAAAACAAGAGAATATATTGAGAGTGATAAGATCCCTGGTCTGAAAAGAGAATTATAATAAATCCTGGATTTCCCCCGTTTTTCATCAACTCCCCCCTCCCCCATCTAATCCACCAGCAAATCCTGTCGTCTCCACCTCCACAGTGCGGCCCAGTCCTTCCACTTCTGGTCCTTTACTCCTTCCTTCCTGATTCAAGACACCTTCCCCTTTCGTCTGGACTTCTGCAGTAATCTTCCATCTGGTCTTCCTGCTTCCGTCCTTGTCCCCTACAATCCATTTTCCAACTAGAAGCGGGAGTGGTGTTTCAGAAACCCGAATCCAAGCATATGGCCCTTGCGTGAAAGCCCTACGCGAGTTCCAGCTGGTGTCCAAAGTCCTCTACAATCTGGCCCATGTTTCCGTCATCTCACACCTCTTGTACTAATGTATTTCTCACTTGTTATCATCTGTTCCTTCCCCGTCCTTGTCCCCTCCTCCTCCCATTAGAATGTAAATCTTTGAAAGCAAGGATCTTGTTTGCCTTGATCAGGAGAGACAGAACCACGCCTGGACTCTGTGGGTGCTCAGTCAACGTGTTTAAAATGCGGATGACGTAAACAGGAATTAGGCAAGGAACCATGGTTATTCTGTACTCAGTTCTGACATCGGCTTTCAGTCCTTTTCGATAAAGAAGTGGTGAGAGTCCTGAGCCAGGTGGGAGGGGGAATGATCGGGATTTCTCCTCTCATAGGTTCTGTTGATAGCGGTTTGCATATCTCCGTATTCTTGTTCTGCACTGACCCCTGGTGCCCAGGTGGCCCTTTTCACACTCTGCCCTCAGCTTTGCCAATGCCAAGTACCAGATCATTCCACTAGAGGGCAGTAGAGCACAGTGTTAAGAATTTGGGATCTGAAGGCAGTTCTTTAGATTAGCATCTCCTCCCTTTCAGGTGAGTAGAGTGCAGATGAGGGCATGAATCATTTTGGATCAGGATCATGAAGACAACACCCTAAGGATGGCAGACGAGCAATCTGGAGCCAGTGGCAATATAACACATATAATACGATGGTTAAGAGCTTAGGTTTTTGTTTTTGTTTTTGTTTTTCTTTTTTGGAGGTGGGCCGCCTAGGTTCAAAAGTGGCAGGAGAGGGCATATCTCTTCCCTTTTAAGACAACCTAGAGTTTGTGCACGTAACTTCTGCTCACATCCCATTGTCCAGAAAACACTGCTGCCAAGGATTCACGCGGCCACATTTTTCTGCAAGAGATGCTGTGAAATGTGTAGTCTTTCTTCTGAGGGGCCAACATTCTGTATTATGGAAGAAGGCAAAAATGGGTTTTGAAGGTTAACTGGCAGTTTTGACCACAAATTCTCAAACCAGCTGAGGTTAAATAATCTGGGTTATAAACGGACTGATTTTTAGTTAGAATAGAGGACACAAGGTTATTCAGATCCAAACCACTGGGCATCAGGCTTAGCTTCCTTCTTTGTTTATAGTTTAACTTAATTTGTTAAATCAAGTAGATTTTTGGATTTCATAACTTGGACCCTCCCCCTGTGAGGGTCTTTTTGAATTCTCTTTGCCTGGTGTCCTGTCATGATTATGCTGAACCAGTCTGTTAACATTATTAAATACTTTTGTTTGCACGATTAGCATATTCTTATATTTAGTGGGGCCATATGGAAATTTCATCTCCTAGGAGATGGGTGATGAAGCCTGAGTAGTCAGCTTTCTTCTTTTGCATTTGGCTGATGGATCACTTTGGAACACAATGTTGACCCCACCCTTGTATTTGGCCATTTTGTGTCACTGCCAGGGCTGGTTCACTGTCGGACCTCTGATCCACCTGACTGACCATTGGTATTCTTCATACACTTCACACTCTTTCCAGACGATTTGGATGGCTCCCTGTCTACTCATACAAATGGGAAAAAAGTGCATATTAACTACTTACAGACAAACATATACTTGCTAGAAGAAAAAAAAAGCTCAAATATATAAATACTCTTCTACTTGTTAAAAATCAACATAGAGGAATCATTCAGGGTATTTTTTTGTATTTTAATTCCCCTTTCTTTTCCATGCACACTTGCTGTTAACGTTTGTCTTTTGAATGTTATAAATTCTTGAAATTTCGCACATTCAACTTTTTTCAATTAACCATCTTTCCCCGTTATTCTTTCCATACCCTCCCTCTTTCTCTTCTTATGCCTCCTTATGCCTCTCCTTGAGGTTAAATTATTTCAACACTGCAAAAGGCAGCCCCTAGAAAGTGGCTTATTGGTTCTTTAAGCTTTGCCCTAGTATTTTTGACAGCATCATTGTTTCCTGGCAGCAACAGGCTTATCCTGGATGTTGCCTGTTTTCCAAACTTAATGTAAACTTTCTTCAAAAGACCCTGGTTCCTTTCAGTGGAGAACAGCATTCACGATTAAAGTCTGGGGTTAGGAAGTACGCACGAGTGTTCATGGTGGGCAAAAGTGCTGGCTGTGGTTGTTGGATTACGTTTAGTGATAAAGCTGGAAAAGAGATTTCTTTTTTAAAGTTAGAAACTCACATAGCGCTTATCTTTTGTGATCTTCTCAACAAGAGGTCAATTGTTCAGAATATTTGATGGACACTTAGGTTGTTTCCATGTCTTGGCTATTATAAAGAACGCTGCAATGAACATGAGAGTCCAGACACTTCTTTGATATCTGATAGTGATTTCATTTCCTCTGGCTATATGTTGCCAGAAATGGGATTGCTGGGTCATATGGTAGTTGCATTTTTGATTTTTTGAGAACCCTCTGTACTGTTTTCCATAGTGGCTGTACCAATTTACATTACTTCCAACAGTGCATAAATGTTCCTTTTTCTCCACATCCTCACTAGGACTTATCTCTTGTCTTTTTAATGATGCCATTCTAACATGTGTGAGGTGACATTTCATTGTGTGTTTTTTTTTTAAAGATTTTATTTTTTCCTTTTTCTTCCCAAAGCCCCCTCGTACATAGTCATATATTCTTCATTGTGGGTCCTCTAGTTGTGGCATGTGGGACGCTGCCTCAGCGTGGTTTGATGAGCAGTGCCACGTCCGCGCCCAGGATTCGAACCAACGAAACACTGGGCCGCCTGCAGTGGAGCATGAGAACTTAACGACTCGACCATGGGGCCAGCCCCTCATTGTGGTTTTGAATTGTATTTCCCTAATGATTAATGATGTTGAGCATCTTTGCATGTACCTGTTGGCCATTTGGATATCTTTTTTGGAAATATGTCTATTTGTTCCTCTCCTTGTTTTTTAATTGGACCTTTTTTTTTTGCTATTGAGTTTTATGCATTCCTTATATATTTTAGATCTTAACCTCTTATCAAATATATGACTTTAAAATATTTTCTCCTAGTCTGTTGGTTGCCTTTTCATTTTGTTGACTGTTTCTTTTGCTGCACAGACACCGTGATATAGTCTCACCTATTTAGTTTTGCTTTTGTTGCTTGTGCTTTTGGCGTCGTAGCCACAAAATCATTGCCAAAACCAATGTCAAGGAGCATCTTCTCTATGTTTTCTTCTAGTAGTTTTACAGTCTTATGTTTAAATCTTTAATCCATCTCAAGTTAATTTTTGTGAGTTGTATAAGATAGGAATCCAATTTCATTCTTCTGCACATGGTTATCCAGTTTTCCTAACACTATTTATTAAAGTGACTATCCTTTCTGCACTGAGCATTCTTGGCTCCCTTGTCAAATATTAGTTGACTGTATATGTGGGAGTTTATTTCTGGACTCGCTATTCTGTTCTATTGGTTTGTGTGCCTATTTTTACACCAGTACCATATTGTTTTGATCACTATAGCTTTGTTAGACAGTTTGAAATCACAAAGTGTGATGCCTCCAGCTTTATTCTTCTTTTTTGATATTGCTTTGGGTAGTCAGGATCTTTTGCGTTTCCATACAAATATTAGGATTATTTTTTCTATTGCCGTGAAAAATGCCATTGGAATTTTGATAGGGATTTCACTGAATCTATAGATGGCTTTGTGTAGTGTGGACATTTTGACAACATTAATTCTTCTGATCTGTGAACACAGGATATCTTTCCATTTATTTGTGTCTTCAATTTCTTTCGTTGAAGTCTTATAGTTCTCAGTGTATGGATCTTTCACCTCCTTGGTTAAATTTATTCCTAAGTATCCTTATTGTTTTTCATGCTATTGTGAATGGGATTGTTTTCCTTATTTCTTTTTCAGATATTTTGTTGTCAGTTTGTAGAAATGCGACTGGTTTTTTGAATATTGATTTTTTTTTTGTGAGGAAGATTGACCTTGAGCTAACATCTGATGCCAATTTTCCTCTTTTTGCTTGAGGAATATTGTCGCTGAGCTGACATCTGTGCCAGTCTTCCTCTATCTTATGTGGAATCCACCACAGCATGGCTTGATGAGTGGTGCTGGGTCCACATCTGGGATCCGAACCTGCACACCCTGAGTTGCCAAAGCAGAGAGCGTGAACTTAACCACTATGCCACTGGGCTGGCCATGCATGTTGATTTTTATCCTGCAGCTTTACAGAATGTTTCTAACAGTTTTTTGGTGGAATCTTGAGGACTTTTTACATATAAGATCATATCATCTGCAAAGAAAGACAATTTTACTCCTTGCTTTCTGATTTGGAACCTCTTATTTATTTTTCTTGTCTGATTTCTCTGGCTAGAGTTTCCAGTGCTATGTTGAATAGGAGTGGCGAGTGTGGGCACCCTTGTCTTATTCCTGATCATAGAAGGAAAGCTTTCACCTCTTTACCATTGAGTATGCTGTTAGCTGTAGGTTTGTCATATATGGCCTTTATCATGTTGAGGTATGTTCCTTTTGTATCTAATTTGTTGAGTTTTTATCATGAAAGGATGTTGAACTGTGTAAAATGCTTTTTCTGCATCTATTGATATGATCATATGATTTTTATCTTTTATTCTGTTAATATGATGTATCATATTTATTGTTTTGTGTATATTGAACCATTCTTTCATCCTAGAGGTAAATCCCACTTGATCATGGTGTATGATCCTTTTAATATGCTATTGAATTCAGCTTGCTAATCTTTTTTTGAGAATTTTTACGTCTATGTTCATTGCAGATATTGGCCTGTAGTTTCTTTTCTTGTGTCTTACTCTGGCTTTGGTATCAGGGTATTGCTGGCCTCATAAAATGAGTTTGGGGGTGTTTTCTGTTCTTAAACTTTTAGGAAGAGTTTGAGAAGAATTGGCATGAATTCTTCTTTAAATGATTGGTGATATTCACCAAGGACACTATCTGACCCTGGGCTTTTCTTCGTTGGCAGATTTTTTTTTCTTTCTGAGGGCGATTTGCCCTGCGTTCTGTGCCACATCTGTGCCAATCTTCCTCTGTTCTGTATGTTCGTCGCTGCCACAGCATGGTCTGCACCTGGGAACTGAATCTGGGCTGCTGAAGCAGAGCACGCCAAATTTAACCACAAATCTGCAGGGCTGGCCCCTGGAGATTTTTGGTTACTGATTCATTTTCCTTACTTGTTATTAGTCTGTTCAGATTTTCCATTTCTTCTGATTCAGTCTCGGCAGGTTGTATATTTCTAGGAATTTATCCGTTTCTTCTCTGTTATCGAATTTGTTGGTGTGTAATTATTCACAGTAGTCTCTTAGGATCCTTTGCATTTCTGTGTTATCAGTTGTAATTTTTCATTTCTGATTTTCTTTATTTCAGTGATCTGTATTTTTTTCTTAGTTGAGCTAAAATTCTGTCAATTTTGTTTATCTTTTTGGAACACCAGGTCTTAGTTTATTGATCTTTTCTATTGCTTTTCTTGTGTCTGCATAATTTGTTTCTGCTCTGTATAAATTGTTATAATTTCCATGTCTGTATAATTTGTTATTTCTTTCTGTCTGCTAACTTTAGGCTTAGTTTGTTCTTCTTTTTCTAGATCCTTGAGGTGTAAAATTAGATTGCCTATTTGAAATCTTTCTTGTTTCTTAATGTAGGCATTTACTGATATAAATTTCCCTCTTAGAACTGCTTTTGCTGAATCTCGTAAGTTGGTACGTTGTATTTCCATTTTCATTTGTTTCAAGATAATTTTTGATTTCTCTTTTGATTTCTTCTTTGACCCACTGTTTGTTCAGAAGTATGCTGTGTAATTTCCACATATTTGTGAATATTACAACTTTCTTCTTGTTATTGATTTCTAGTTTCATACCACTGTGGTTGAAAATGATTCTTGGTATGAGTTCAGTCTTTTAAAACTTACTAAGACTTGTTTGTGGCTTATGATATGATCTATCCTGGAACAATGTTCCGTGTGTGCTTGAGAAGAATTTGTGTTCTGTTGCTATTGGATGGAATGTTCTGTGTATATGTGTTTGATTCATTTGGCCTAAAGCATAGTTCAAGTCTGATAGTTCCTTAAGTAAGTCCCCTACTGTTATTGTATTATTGTCTATTTCTTTCTTCATATCTGTTAGTATTTGCTTTATATATTTAGATGCTCTGTTATTGGGTGCATATATGTTTATGACTGTTATGTCTTCTTGATGACATGACCCCTTTATCATTATATATTGACCTTCTTTGTATGTTGTTACTACTTTTGACAAAGTCCACTTTGTCTGTTATAGGTATAGATATCCTTGTTCTCTTACGATTTTCACTTGCATGGAATATCTTTTTTCCATCCCTTCACTTTGAGACTATGTGTATTCTAAAAGCTGGAGTGAGTCTTTTGCAGGAAGCATATAGTTGGGTTTTTTTTTTTTTTTTTTCCGTTCAGCTACTCCAGGCCTTTTGATTGGAGAATTAGTCCATTTACGTATGAAGTAATTATTGATAATTGAGGACTTACTAATACTGTCTTATTAGTTGTTTTCTGGATTTTGTTGTTTTCTTGTTCCTTTCTTCCTCTTTTGCTGCTTTCCTTTGTGAATTGATTATTTCCCATAGTGGCAAGCTTTCATATCCTCTTCATCTTTTGTGAATCTACTGTAGGTTTTTGCTTTTGTTACCATGTGGCTTATGTTAAACTACTTATAGATGTAACAGTCTATTTTACGCTGATAAAAACTTAACTTTGATTGCATGAAAAACTCTGCCTTTTTATTCCTCCTTTTATTTGCTTAACGTCACAACTTACCCTTTTTATATTGTGTAGTCATTAACAAATTATTGTAGCTATTGTTATTTTTGATACTCTTGGCCTTTTACCTTTATGCTAGAATTAAGTAGTTAACACATCACCATATTAGAGTATTAGAGTTTTCTGAATTCGACCATATACTTATCTTTGCCAGTGTGTTGAATATTGTCATATGTGTTCATGTTACCAGTTACGTCCTTTCATTTAAGCGTGAAGAATTCCTTTCAGCCCTTTGTGTAAGTCAGGTCTAGTGGTGATGAACTCTTTCAGCTTTATTTTGTCTGAGATAGTCTTTATTTCTGATGGATAACTGTGCCATATGGAGTATTCTTAGTTGGCAGTATTTTTCTTTTGGCACTTTGAATATATCATCTCTCTCTCTCCTGGCTTGCAAGGTTTCTGCTGAGATATCCATTGATAGCCTTATGGAGTTTCCCTTGTAAGTTATGCTTCTTTTTTCTTGTTGCTTTTAGGGTCCTTTGTCTTTGATTTTTTGACAGTTTTATTATAATGTGTCTTATAGATCTCTTTAAGTTGAGTTTGTTGAGCTTCATAAATTTGGATATCCAAAATCTCTCCCCAGATGTGGGAAGTTCTCAGCCATTATTTCATTAAATAAGCTTTCTGCCCCATTCTTCCTCTCTTCTCCTTCTAGAATGCCAATAATTTGAAAATTATTTCTTTTGATGGTATCCCATAGGTCATGTAGGCTTCCTTCACTCTTTTTCATTCTTCTTTCTTTGTTCTCCTCTGATGGGATAATTTCAAAGTTCCTGTCCTCTAATCCACAGATTCTTTCTTCTGCCTGATCCATTATGTTGTTGATGCTCTCTATTGCAGTTTTCATTAGACTGCATGTCTTCCTCAGCTCCAGAATCTGTTTGGTTCTTTTTTTTGTGTGTGTGATTTCTATTTCATTTTTAAATTGCTCATTTTGTTTGTGAATTGTTTTCCTGATTTCATTGGATTGTCTTTCTATGTTTTCTTGTAGCTCATTGATTTTTCTTAAAAAACTATTTTGAATTATTTATTGGCTAAATCACAGATTACTATGTCCTTGGGATTGGTGACTGGAAGATTATTGTTATGCTTTGGTCATGTCATGTTTCCTTGATTTTTAATGTTTCAAACTTTTGCATTACTGTCTTTAGATTTGAAGTAGCAGTATTCTCCTTCAATGTTTACTAGCTGCTTTTGGGAGGGAAATAACTTCCATCAGTTCTGCTAGAGATTCTGAGGCTTTCTCAGACTTTCTATGGATACTCCTGTTTCACTCTTCGTGCTCTCTTGTGGCAGAATTCTTAAGCTTGCATGCCTTCTGTTGATTCTGCAATGCACCAGGCTGTCTGTTGATAACCTCTCTTTTGTTTTCCCAAAGGTGGCACTAAAACTCAAGTTTGTGGTCTCTCTCTGGCCTGCAGATTTGGGCTGGCTTTTTATGCATGCTCGTGAGATGTCTGCCAAAGCTTGATCTTGACTCTACTGTCAGGAGTGCACACAAAAAGCCAGTCACAGGGTGGGGAGGTGTGTGGTAAATGTGCATGAAGCACTGAGAGTTCCTGTGGGCCAGTTAGGGGCATCAATAGGTGAGGCGTCCCCAGCAGCTCATGAGTAGGCTTCTTGATGGAGTCTGCAATGCAGTTAGTAGGATTTGCGTCCCTTTAATGTCCTCTGAGAGTCCTATCTGCTGCTCTCTTACCCTCTTCCTGCCCGCCCAGTCATGTAGCTCATGATTCAGTACTCTGAATGGGGTGAGAGAAAAGGAGCTTCTTTGGCAACATCCCATGCAGCTGGGGAATCTCAATGCTCACTCACATGCTCTCGCGTTCCCCCATAGGAGAAATCATAGACCAAGAAGGTCTCTCCTGGCCCTAATCTGTGCTATGTTGGATGTAGAGTGATTCAGGTAAAGTCATACTCTTCCTCTTACCCTCTCCAATATGTCCAAACTTGTATTTTATTTTTCTCCAATGGTGTGCTGCAACTTCTTCACTGGAAACCCGGACTTCTAAAAAAGACTTTCTTGTCCATGGGTGATTGTCTAAGAAAGTGTTTTCCAGGGGCTCCTGGATTGTGATTGAGAGGGCCTGGAGACAGTTCAGGGGCCACTGCATGTTCCACAGCCAGGACGGAGGTACCTATTCCTATTACCCAACACATGGGTGAATGAGACTCCTCTTGGGTCCCTTGGTTTATGATGCTGGATCCCACAGGTACCACAAAGGTACTCTTGTCCATGGATGGATGCAGAATTGTTGTTGTTGAGATGGGAGCCATGATAAGGGATGTTTCATTTAGCCATGATGCTGATATCACTGTCCCTACAAACATTTCTTAACCAGTTTTTTTGTGGACATATGTTTTCAGTTCTCTTGAATAAATACCTAGAAGTAGAATTGCTGGATTATAGGATGGATGTGTGTTTAACACCATAAGAAACTGCCAGCTCTTCTCTGAAGTGATTGCATCATTTCACATTTGCACTAGCAATAATAAGAATTCTAGGTTGCTCCACATCCATGCCAACACATGGTGGGGTTAGTCTTTTTGATTTTAGCTGCTCTAGAGGGTGTGAAATTGTATCTCATCATGGTTTTTGTATTTCCTTGGTGACTAATAACGTTAAGCACCTTTTCATGTGCTTGTTTGCCATCCATAGATTTTATTTTATGAAGTATCTGTCCAAATCTTTAGATAATTTAAGAAATTTGGCTTTATTTTTGATTTATAGGAGATCTCTATATATTCTATATACAGGTCCTTGGTTAGATATATGTATTATGAATATTTTCTAGTGGTCTGTGGCTTGCCTTTTCTTTTTCTTAACAGTGCCTTTTGATGACCAGAAGTGTTAAAAATTTTGATGAAGCCAAATTTATCATTTTTTCCTGTTATGGTTAATGTTTTTGTGTCTTATCTAAGAAATTATCGTCTATCTCAAGGTCAGGAAGATATTCTTTTATGTTTTCTTTCAGAAACGTTTATGTTTAGGTCTATATTCCATCTGGAATTAATTTTTGTGTATGGTGAAATGTAGGGTCAAGATTCTTTTTTCCTATTCGATTATCTGGTTATTTCAGTGCCTTATTGAAAAGATTTTCATTTCTTCATTGGATTGGTTTATCCTCTTTGTCTAAAGTCAGTTGACTTTTTATGTGTGGGACTATTTCTGGATTCTCTATTTCATTCCATCGATCTATTTGTCTGTCTTTATGCCAACACCAGATTGTCTTCTTTATTGTAACTTTACACTGTCTTGAAGTCAGGCAGTATGAGTCCTTAAACTTTGTTGTTCTTTTAAAAATATGTTGGCTCTTAGGTCATTTACATTTTCATGCACATTTTAGAATTAATATGACAGTGTCTTCAAAAACACCCAATAATATGTTGTTTGGGATTGTACTGAATCAGAGAATGGACACCTTAACAGTTTGAGACTTCTAATCCATGAATGTCTCTCCACTTACTTGGATCTTCTTTAGTTTCTTTCAGCAGTGATCTTTACTTTTCAATGTAAAGGTCTTGCACATATGTTGTAAAATTTATTACAGTGTATTGCTACTGTAAGTAGAATTTTAAAATTTCATTTTCCAGTTGTTTGCTATTAGTGTATAGGAATGCAACAATTTTTTGTATATTAGCTTCTATTGTGACTTTGATACATTTATTTATGAAGTCTAGCAGTCAAATTTACTTATGAATTCTAGCAGTCATTTTGTAGATTTTTCTAATACAATATCACAGTGACTGTGAATAAAGGTGGTTTTTCTTCTTCACTTCAAATCATTATGCCTTTATATCTTTTCTTGCTTTATTATACTGGCTAGGTCATTCAGTACAATGATGAATAGAAGTAGCAAGAGTTACACAACATCCCTTGCTCACAGTCATAGTAAGAAAGCATTTGGTGTTTCACCATTAAGTATGATAATAATTGTAATTTTTCATAGATACTCTTGATGGTATTGAAGGTTTTTTTCTATTTCTAGTTTGCTGAAAGTTTTTTTTAAAAAAATGAATGTGATGGAAACACTCTAAGATGATGTTCCAGTGATTCACTCACGTTTAATCCTCTCAGTGATAGGATATCCCTCCTAGTATTATGGTTTCTTGATGTCAGCCAGGGGCTATTCTTAGCTCCTAAAGGCCATCCACAGCTTCTTGCATGTGGCCCTCTGCATAAGCTCTCTTATAACCTGGAAACTTAGTTCTTCAAAGCTAGTGAGGGAGTCTCTCTTGCTGGAAGATGAATTTATACATATTTATATATATATTCATACATACATATAGGTACATACTTATATACATTGTTGATTTACTTTTTTCTTTATTCTTTATTTCATTGACTTTTACTCAATTAAATAAACTTTATATTTTAAATATTTAAATAAATAAATTATTTATAAATGTAAATAATATATTTAATTATAAACATATTTAATAATTTAATATTATAAATAAATAAAATAAATTTATATTTATAAGTATAAATAAAATGATAAATTTATAAAAATAAAGTAATATTTAAATAAATAAAATAAATAAATATATTAAAAATATTTATATTTTATTATTTTTTTCTATTTTATTTTATTTATTTATTTTTTTAACTTTCAGGTATACATCATAATATATTTAAAATTCTGTGTAGGTTACATCATGTTCCCCACCCAGAAACTAATTATAGTCCATCACCTCACATGTGACCCTAATCACCCCTTTTGCCCTCCCCCCTCCCCTCTTCCCCTATGGTAACCACCAATCCAATCTCTGTTGCTATGTGTTTGTTTGTTGTTGTTTGTATCTTCTACTTATGAGTGAGATCATATGGTATTTGACTTTCTCCCTCTGACTTATCTCACTCAGCATAATACCCTCAACGTCCATCCATGTTGTCACAAATGGCCGGATTTCATCATTTCTTATGGCTGAGTAGTAGTCCATCGTGTATAAATACGACATCTTCTTTATCCATTCGTCCCTTCATGGGCAGCTAGGTTGCTTCCAAGTCTTGGCTATTGTGAATAATGCTGCAATGAACATAGGGGTGCATGTATCTTTATGCATTTGTGTTTTCATGGTCTTTGAATAAATACCCAGCAGTGGAATAGCTGAATCATACGATAGATCTATTCTTAATTTTCTGAGGATACTCCATACTACTTTCCATAGTGGCTGCACCAGTTTGCACTCCTACCAATAGTATACGAGGGTTCCCTTCTCTCCACATCCTCTCCAACACTTGTTGTTCCCTGTCTTGTTAATTATAGCCATTCTGATGGGAGTGAGGTGATATCTCATTGTAGTTTTGATTTGCATTTCTCTGATAGTGAATGATGTTGAGCATCTTTTCATATGCCTGTTGGTCATCCGTTTATCTTCTTTGGAGAAATTTCAGTCCAGATCTTAGCCCATTTTTTAATTGAGTTGTTGGTTTTTTTTTTGTTGAGCTGTATGAGTTCTTTGTATATTTTGGATATTAACCCCTTATCCGATATATGCCTGTTATGTATTTTTGAAGTTAGATGCATACACATTTAGAGTTATTATTTTTTCTTAATGATTTTACCCTTTCATCATTGTTATATATACTTCTTTATTTTTGGTAATATTCCTTGTCTTGATGTCTATGATGTCTGATATTATCATGAGAAAGCCAGAGTGTTTATATTTAGTGTATGCATGGTGGATCTTTTTTTATCCTTTGACTTTTAAATTATTTGTGTCATTATAGTTAAAATATGTTTCACTTTTAAAACATCACCCAGTTAGAGTTTTGAGTTTTCATTCAGTATAAAAATCTTTGCCTTTTAATAGGAGTATTTAGCCCACTAGCATTTAATGTATTTGATTTGGATCTACCATCTTGCTACTTGTTTTCTCTTTGTTCCATTTGTTCCTTGTCCTGTTTTTACTCCTTTCACTGCCTAACTTTGGATTAATCCAATATTTCTTGGTATTTCATTTTATTTATTGTGTTGACATTTTAGCTATTTCTTGTTTTATAGTTGTTGCTCTAAGGATTACAATTTGCATTCTTAACTAATCATAGCTTACCTTGAATTACTATTATGCTACTTCCTGTATAATGTATGAAACTTTCACTAAAATACTTCCATTTATCCTCACCTGTTTTTTATGCCAATATTGTCATTCACTTTACATGTATATGTATTACAAATGCTGTAATGCAATATTGTTTTTGCTTAAAACAGTTAGTTGTTTTTCAAAGACATTAATACAAGAGAAAAATGTCTTGGATTTGTCTACATATTTACCATTTAGTCTCTCTCCATTTCTTTACATAGATGTGATTTTCTGTCTGGTGTTTTTCCCTTTAGCCTGAAGAACTTTAACATTTCCATAGTACTTGTTGGGTGACAGCTGTTTTTCTTTCAACACTTTGAAAATGTCTTTCCATTGTCTCCTGGCTTACATTGTTTCTAATGAGAAATTAGCCATCATTGTATTGTTTTTTCCCTCATGTGATACATATTTTTTTTCCTGTGGTTCAATTTAAGATTTTCTCTGTCTTTTTCACCCAAACATTTTGACTAATGTGCATAAATTTGATTTTATTTTTGTTTGTTTTGCTTAAGGTTTGTTGAACTTCTTGGATTTGGGGGCTGTTGTTTTCTTTAAATTAGGAAAAACTTGCTCATTATTATTTTAAATATTTTTTTCTGCTTCAAACTTTTCTTCTTTCTAGGAAACAATTTTCAAGTGCATTAAACTGTTTGCTATTGCTTCATAGGTCATTGTGGCTCTGTTTTCTTTTTTCTAGCCTTTTGTCTCTTTATTACTATCAGCACGTCTTCAAATTCAGTGATCTTTTCTCTGCTGTTATGTCCATCTAGTAAAGTTTTCATTTTGAAAGTTATATTTTCAGTTTTAGAATTTCAATTTTGTTCTTTTATCATTTCCATTTCTTATCTTCCACTTTTTATTTCTTTCTTTACCTTTAAATGTTTGGATACATTTTAAATAACTGTTTTAAAGTAATTTTCTGCTAATTTTAAAATTTTTGTTATCTCTGGGACTGTTTCTATTGACTTCCCCCCCCCCTCAGTTATAAGTCACACTTCCTACTTTGTATGTGTAGTAATTATTTTTAATTGCGGTGAAAAACATATAACATAAAATATACCATTTCAACATTTAAAAGTGTACATTCAGTGGCATTAAGTACATTTACAGTGTTGTGTAACTATCATCATTATCTTGTTCCAGAACTTTTTAATCACCCAAGATGGAAATCCTGTACCCGTTTAGCAGTCACTCCTCATTCCTTCTCTTCCTCCCTCCATCCCCTCACAATCACTAATCTGCTTTTTATCTCTATGGATTTGCCTATTCTGGATATTTCATGTAAATAGAGGCATACAATATGTCGTCTTTTGTGTCTGGCTTGTTTTACTTATCAGAATGTTTGAGAGGTTCATCCATGTTGTAGAATGTATCAGTACTTCATTCCTTGTTATGGCTGAAAAATATTCCATTCCATCTAAAATGTGGATATACCACATTTTGTTTATTCATTCATCTGTTGATGGACATTTGGGTAGTTTCCATCTTTTTGGCTATAGGAGTAGTGCTGCTATGAAAGTTTCTGTTTTAATACCTATTTTCAATTCTTTTGGGCATGTAACTAGGAGTGGGATTGCTGGGTCATATGATAATTCTATGTTCAGCTTATTGAAGAAATTTTGATTGCATAAAGAATGTTGAATTTTTTTCCAATAGCAGTTAATTTACTGGTGGTTCAGCTTGATTCTGGTGAAGATTGAAGTTCATCTTGTCAGGGTGTGTGAGTAACCCTGACTTTAGAGATAGAACAGCCTTATTCTTAAAATAAGGAGTTCCCAGGATTAGCTGTTTCTAGGTTAACTGATAGAGGGCCTAGGTTAATATTCTAATTAAGTTTGAGTGAGAAAAGGAAGAGAGAGTCCAAAGTGTATCTATATCATTATTTTTATTTGTTTTTGGAACAGAATACTCATAAGAATGTTTATAGGCTAAGGGAAAGGACTGAGAAGAGAAGCAGAGGTAGACAAAGAGTGAGGGAGTGTGTGAGGGGTGAGGTCACGGAGGAGGCAGGTGGGATATGCTAGAGCTCCCCAGCTCCATCTCCAGCCACAGTCCCTTGGCATCCCACACTCTAAACGTACTGAACTTCTCTATTCTCTTCAAATGCTCCAGGCTCTCTCCCACCTGTGAACCTTCAAAAAACCTGTGTCTCTTATCTGAATAACATTCCCATTAATTATTAGTCAACCAACTCTCAAACTTTAATAACCGATAAACATCTTTCAAGTGTCAGCTTAAACATAATTTTTTCCAGGAAGCCGTCCCAATCCCAGTACATTATTTTAGGACTCCTGCTATGTTTCTATCTGTTATTTAGCACAATGATTCTTAACTTTGGCACATATCAATTACCTAGGTAAATTCCCAAAATCCACGTCTCTGAGCCCACAGCTAGAGTTTCTTATTTAACTGATCTCACTTGTTCATGTTTGTGAAGATCCCATTCAGATGAAGGAGCTGCCACTGGAGGTGGAGGAAATGTTGAGACTTCTCTGGCCTTACTTTTGTGTTCTATGTGATGGAGATTCACACAGGAGCATTTAAGATCAGGGTCTCAGTACCATTAGCAAAGAGTGTCATGGTTGAGGATGTGCATCTGGCAGGAATGACCAGGGATGGCTTCAGTGAAGTTCTCCAACAGAATGAGAGTCTATTATCGTATTTAAAGTAATGAGGAAATCATCTAAAAGATTGGAGGTTTCCCTAGCATTCCAGCTTCAGGACCTCTTCAAATGCCATTGATTTTGAGCAAGTGACCCCAGCTTGAGACAGAATGACTTTATGGAGATAAAAAGAAAATAGCTCCTCCCCACTAAGTCACATTATGTCACTGTTGACCCTAACAGCAATTACTCCTCATTGTTCCCTTCCCTAACATTTTAGCAAAGTAGTGTTAGCAGTTTCTCTAGGTTTTTCTTGGGTCAGGCAGACACATTTTTCAATAAAGTCACAGAGGCAATTATTTAAAATGTTACTTCCAACTATTGACAAATACACCTCTTAAACACTTCCTCTGGAAATGTCTCTGACCTCAGTGGGGCACCAGAGGACAAGAGTGGACTTGCAGTTAAATGTACCAACTATATAAACTAAAATACATTTGTTTAATGACCTGTAGTGATTTCTCCCTAAAATGGAATTTTGACTCAAGTTGGAACTGCAGTGTGATTTTCTTCTAGGAAGAATGAAGAACAAGTCCATTGCTTAGTTAGTATTGCGTTTGGTTAAGAGAGCTGGTTAAACAATCCTGAGTTAAATTAAATCAATGGAATTTTCAATGTAAAACAATTTTAGTAGCTGAAGATCTATTGCAATGGAGATCTAATCAGGGGTTCAGAAGGATTTTAAGTTTCTGGAAACTGGGGAATGGATTTGGGGAAAAGAGAGAAGGCATTGGAGAATAAATGCTTCTTCTGATAAAACAATGTATATCTTCTGTTATATTTTTCACTTATTTAACATTTTTGAGACCTCATCTGTGCTAGTGCTAGGAACCCAGTGATATACAGAACATGTTGTGTGTCCTTAATGTCTCCTAGTCCATTCAAAGAAAAGAGTTAATATCATAAGTGTCACATATGGAGGATGCCCAATGTGCTGTGGAAGAATTAATGAGTGTTTAATGCTACTGAGTAAATGGCATAAGGCAGGGAAGTCTTAATTGAGGGGTGAGGTTTCAGTCAGATATGGGGAACGAGTAGATCCTCATTCATTAAGAAGAGATGGTGGGAGTAAGAAGGGGAAGAAGATAATTTCAGGTAGAGTGAATAACAAGTACACAATTATGGCTGCAGGAATAGAAGAACATGGAGTGATTGTGGAATTACCACATATTTAACATAGCTAGAACCTAAAGGCGTGCATAACTGGAGAAGAGAGGATTTTCAATAAATAAATAAATAAATAAATAAATAAAGGAATTTGGACTTTCTCCTGCAAATCAGAGGTTCATGTTTTTAGCTTCATAATAATCACTTGTGGAACAAGTTATAATGATTCTGTTCAGTAAGTTATTCTGAGGAAGGAGGTTCAAGGCTCAGACTTGAGGAGTCAGTGCTGTAGACCACGGATTGGCAAACGTTTCCTGTAAGGTGTAGAACTGGACTTTTACATAGTAAAGAGCTTAGGATTTACAGGCCAAGAGGCAAAAGTAAAGATATTATATAGGTGCTTGTATAACAAAAGATAAAACAAATTTCTAAATTTTTAGATGGACAAAGTTCAAAATATAATAATAGTAATTGAGTACAAGTGTTTGTAATATAGGTCTACCAATGAGAAGAATGGAATTCTTCTTTTTTTTGACATAACATTTCACTTAATTAGGGTTCAAAGTTAGTCTTACCTATCATCAAAATCAATTGCAAATGTTATTTACTAACGATAATCTGTAATGAGATTTTTGTGTATTTCATCTTGAAACTGTCCTTTCACACAGGCAGGTACTGCCAAATACTGATGCTAATCCATGAGCATATGATTTTAATTGAGCATATGTATTTCTTGGAAGGCATTTATAGAATTCTATTCAAGTGTTCTCTTGGTATTAGATTAGGTGTAAGCTCCTCAATTGCACAGTTACATGGATATTTAAATACAGAAATTTCCTTAGCACTTGCAATAAGGTGTGACAAATGCTGCTGAGTTATAATTTGAGTTTGGAAAATACATCTGCTGCAAATTTGTGGGGAAATATGGTTCTTGCTTCTTGCTTTTACGTTTGACAGCACAGGGAGCATCTAAAGTAGTGACATTACTTGTGATTTTATCAATATTAGTTGTCATTAGAGTGACTTTACTTTTATTACAGTGTAAAAGTTACCTCTAAATGATGTTTCACCTTGTAATTTCAGGTTGAACTAATTAAGAAGCATTATCAAGTCTGCAGCACAGTCTAATTTCCAAAACCGTGTGGTGTTTAATAATAGAGGATGTTTTTCTCTTTATTCAGAAAAATTTCATTGTTGGCCCTGAGCTCAAAACATTGTAATAGGGCCAGCCCAGTGGTCCAGTGGTTAAGTTCATGTGCTCCGCTTTGAATGCCTGGGGTTCATGGGTTCAGATCCCGGGCGTAGACCTAGCACCTGTCGTCAAGTCATGTTTTGGTGGCATTCCACATAAAATACAGGAGGGCTGGCACAGATGTTGGCTCAGTGACAACTTTCCTCAAGTGAAAAGAAGAAGATTGGCAAGAGATGTTAGCTCAGGGCCAATCTTCTTCATACATACACAAAATTATAATAAAATTGTACCATACTAATCCATAGATCAGCCTCTGTAAAATTAGCACATGGTAGAGAAAGTCTAATTCAACAGTATGCAATAGAATCAAGTATTTTCTGCAAAGTTCATGCTGATGAACAATAAAATCACCAGTCATAAGCTTTAAACATCTTACATTTTCACCACCTTTCTAAATTTATCCAGTTAATCCTTTTTGTGCTCCACACATACTTTTACCAACAATCAGTGTAAGACATCTCAGCATATTGCACTTCATATTGTGTTGAACTAGTGTTTTATTAACTTGTTTAAAAATATTCTTGGGGCCGGCCAGTGGTGTAGTGGTTAAGTTCATGCACTCTGCTTTGGTGGCTTGGGGTTTGCAGGTTCGGATCATGGGTGTGGACCTACACACTGCTCATTAACCTATGCCATGGTGGCATCCCACATACAAAATAGAGGAAGATTGGCACAGATGTTAGCTCAGCGACAATCTTCATCAAGTGAAAAGAGGAAGATTGGCAACAGATGTTAGCTCAGGGTCAATCTTCTTCACCAAAAAAAGAAAGAAAAAAAAATTCTTGTCTTGGTTGTGGAGTGGGCAGAGGCTGGAAGAATTTTGAGGAGCATGATAGAAAAAGTCTAGATTGCCTTGAAAGAGTGTTAGTTGAAATAAGAATGTTAATGATACTTCTGGTAGGACTCATAAGGAAGTAAAGAGCATGGTAGGAAAAACCTATTTAATCCTAGAGAACATCTAAATTGTCATAAACCAACTGTTGGTAGAAATACAGACATTAAAGTTGCTACTGCTGAGGACTCACAAGGCAATGAGGAACGTATCATTGGAAACTGAAGGAAAGAAGATCCTTCAAGCACAGTGTCAAGAAAGCTTAGTGGAATTGTGTCCCACAGTATGTAGAAAGCAGTATTTCTAAGTGACAAACTTGGATATACAGACCGAGAGATTTACAAGCAGAGTGTTTAAGGTACTTGCTGGTTTCTTTTTGCTGCTCATGATTAAGTGTGAGAGGAGAGAGATAAATAGATGGAAGAATTATTAAACACAAAGGAGTCAGGTCTTGAAAACTGTGGGAATTCTCAGCCTATCCAGATCAAAAAAGATGCTAAAGTTAGGAAATTCACTGTCAGGAAAACTTTTGCTCATGCTTTCGGAGATTTACAAAGCTGGAGTTTGAGCATCCAGCTACAGAAAGGAGAGACCTAACAAAGAGACAGCTCCAGAGACCTGCACAGGGTCCACCACAAGGATTCATCAGAGGGACCACCTCGAGTATTCAGCTGAATAGTGATTGGCACATGCATGTGAGAAAAATACTCATGGCTGGGGAAAGACCCACCCAAATGGTCAGAGCTAAAAGTCCCTGGATTTCACATCAGGATAGGAATAGTGCCTATTCCTTCTAGGTAGGACAGAAAACTTTATCATTCAGGGATCCCTGAATAGAGTATCCACAAGAATTTTGGCTCAGTGATGGTGAGGGGTGTTTAACTATAGGCTAAATGCTTTTATGCTTTGCTTAGCAGTGCTAAAAACAAGACCCAGGAGAATCAAACTATTTCCTAGTGACTGAGGCATATCCCAGAATTGTTCAAGAATATCTGTAGGAATAAAAAAAAAATCAAGCCTCTAAGTGAGTAAAATCATAATATCAGGCATGAAATAAAAAATTACCAGGCAAGCAAATAAGCAAGAACATATGACCCTTAATGAGGAGAAAAATTACGGAGGAAGAAATAGATAACTTGAAGAGCCTTGTACATCAAAAAAATGAAATTTGCAGTTAAAAAACTCCCTCTACCCTTTAAAAAACCAAGACCAAACAAAACAACGAACAAACAAACCCTATGGGGCCAGATAGATTCACGGGTGAATTCTACAAAAAAATTTAAAAGAGAAATAACTTCAATTCTATACAAACTCTTTCAGAGGAAAAAGCCAGAATTATTCTGTGAGGCCAGAATTATTCCAATACAAAAATGAGATGAAACTATTGCAAGAAAAATAACTGGAGACCAATAACCCTCATGAATATAGGTGCAAAATATCTCAACATAATTTTAGAAAACCATATCTAACATTATATAAGAATAATACATCACGACCAAGCAGAGGTTATCCCAGAATCACAAAGATGCTTTAACATTTGAAAATGAATTCCTATAATTTTCCATATTAGGAAGCTAAAAAGGAAAAAAAAAGATTATCTCCATATATCTGGCAAATTATAGCATCTGTTCTTGATAAGAAATTTGCAGTATTGGAGGAATAAAAGGGAATTCTTCAAACTGTTAAAGGTAATCTATAGAAAATTTACAAATATCATAGTTAATACTGAAATATTGAAAGTTTTCCTGGAAACATCAGGAAAAAGGCAAGGATTTCTACTCTCACGACTTCTGTTCTATATTGTGCTGGCGTTTCTCACCAGGGCAATAAAACAAAGAAATAAAAGGGAATCCAGAATGAAAAGAAACCTTTCTTTATTGGCAGAAGACAGGCTCTAGCATAGTAGGTTGTACTAGCTCAACAAGCGTTTGCTGAATGAATAAAGATTGTATTGAAGCTTGTGATAAGAAAGCCACACTTCTTTAGCTTTATAGCGTGCTTTCCTTTATACTTCCTCGAGCTCTGAATGAGTGTCCATTTCACTGCACTTCACCCACTGCGAGAATGAATAGCACATTGAAAAGTCTTCACAGCTTTGGCAAATGAAAGTTGGAATTTCATTTTAGTGTGTTTTTCTTTGATCACTATTAAATTTGAGCATCTTTTCATATAATTACTATTCATGTGGCTTTTCCTTTCGAAAATTATGTGTTCTTGCTCTTTGCTCATTTTTGCATTGAAGTATAGTCTTATTTATAATGATATTTATTAAATAATGTCCACGTGTATACTATACATATACATTTTGAAATCATTTACCATGTCAATTGACCTTTAATACTTGAGTATTTAAAATATTTTTAAATGATTCATGTTAATTGTTTAAAATATGAAGCTAGAAAAAATGCAAAGGAAAAGCAATAAAATTTTGTGAATTTATTTCTAAAAAGCTAAGTAATGCTATTTATTACATAAGTTTTCAATTCATAAGTGATTTGGTTACCAGAATGTCATATAGCAAGTATTTATTCATACTTGGATGTGTCTATGGAATTATTCTGATTTGTGGTGGCATCTGCTGTTACTGTTTGATGGTTGTGGTTTTGCATAAACTCCTCCATATGCTTCTTTACATACCAGCCAGTTCCACTGTCACTCCATGATGCTATTATTAATTTCTAGATGAATCTCAAACTAATTTTGCAGCTTATTCCCAAAACCAAGCGATTGTTCACAGAATTACTTGAACTCATAAATTATTTTAGGAAATTGTTATTTAGTGCTGTTAATTCTAATAGTCTATTATATTTTTGGCTAGTTTTTCAAGCATAAAGGAGCAATCTTGATTTTTTTCCCCCCTTATTTTGCTTTGATTTTGCTTAGCTCTTGGAAACTCCTTAAAATTGGGTTACTTTCATGGAAATATCTTCCTGCTTTGTTTTTCTTGAATCTCTTCTGCTGTGAAAAAGAAATACAAAAAAATAAGAAAATCAGAAACAAACAAAGAAGGTATAGAATAAGTGAGTATAGACTGCATGTCTGAGGACAAGCTGATCCTCTCCCCACCAGCTTTGTTACCCCAAACCCCCAAGATATTGACGCCATTACGCTGGAAAAGGCCCTGAGACCTGGGCACCCTGGGAAGGCATTTTGGATCCTGTTACTCTCAACATTGTCCCTTTACACCTTTGACCGATGACATCTTAGGAAAATCAAAGGGAGAACTGAAATTTTTAAAGGTACTTTCTTATTTTTCCTCATTTCAAACTCTGTTTTCCCATTTGCTTTGTTTTTCTCTCTCCTCAAAACTTCCATTACCTGTGACAGAAAATTTAACTTAATCTCACAGGTATCACAGGAAGATCCACTTCCTTTAGATACACTGTCTTCTTTGCAAGAAGGATCTTGTTCTATGCTCCAATCCCTAAATTCTTCCTTGACCCAAGCAATAATCAGGTTGTATCTGTGAGGCAATCCTATTCCCTTCCCCAAAATTTATCAGGCACTCAGTGGGCTGATGGGTGATGAAACCAGGCTCATGAGAATGAGACATTTGAGTCTTAGCAGATTTATGAAAAAACATCAGGTGCCTGTCTCCCATGAGAGGCAGAGAGTATGTACCATTCACAATAGAACTAATTTTGATGTTTTCACCACTAAACCTACTGGTGCTAGGTGGTCTGTGGGACCTAGGGAGCCTCAAGAAGAGTCTGACACCATTGTGAGTAGGGGTGAAGCTGCTACAGAACCAAAGGACATGGACACAAGTGGAAATAGCCCAGATCTGAGCCTGCATGAAGGACAGAGGGCTCCAAATGGTCCTTTGCCTTCTTTATCACGGAGCTATAGCACACAACCCCTTCCCCATCTGGTGACAACTAGAGGGTTTACTCACTTATTTTCCACATCCTGGATGGTGTTAGGAAGAGGCTGATTCCTGGTTTCAGGAAGGAGGAGGACAACAAGACCAGCAAGGATGGAGGAGACTCCATAGATGATCCAGGGCAGGTCGGGGGAATACACTGTCAGGATCATCAGGAGAGGAGCCAGAGTTGCCCCAAGCCTACTGAACATTGCATTAAGTCCTATAGCTATTGACCTAGGGTGCAAATAACAACAGGAAGAAGAGTTTGAAAAAATCTATACATGTAAGTTCGTATTTATCATTTTCACTTCATTCTGGGGGACAGTCCAGCAGAGTTGTTAAACACGTGGGCTTTGATGGCAAGCCCCAAGTTCTACCTCTGTTGTTTTCTGATTGACAGTATCACGTTGGTAACTGCTTTAAACCTCAGTTTCATTGTTACTAAAATATGGGTACCCGTAGTACCAATCCTGTGGAGTGGTTCTTAAGATTAAATGAAGCGATGCATTAAAGGACTCGGCACAATACCGGACATAAAGTCATCTTTCATAATCGTTGGCTCTCAGTTGCTGCCTTGATTCCTGTCACCATTCACTCTTCTGACACCTAAGAAGTCTCAGTTTTACCCCCCCCAATACATGTCAATTATTTCAGAAAGTCCTGTTTTGAAATCAGATGGACGATCTGTTAGCCCATGTACCTGAGCACGGTGGGAACAAGTTCATTGTGGTGGACGGTATGAGTTGTAAAAATGGCAGTAGTAGCACCAATTCCCAAAGTTGCTAGAGCCACACGCAGGGTCTGCATTTCTGGAGAGGAAGACCAGGGAGAGTCAGGAAATCTTGGCTGAAGAATCTGTCAACCCCCAAATAACCATAAAAAGATCCTACTGGAAGGTTTTACATACATATTCTAGTTGGGAGTGCCTCAGGTTGTGTTATGTGGCATGCCACCTCAGCATGGCCTGATGAGCGGTGCCATGTCTGCGCCCAGGATCCGAACCAGTGAAACCTTGGGCCGCTGAAGTGGAGCGTGCAAATTTAACCGCTTGGCCATGGGGCCAGCCTCAATTCTGTCTAATGTTTTGTGTGCACTTTCTGCAGGACATAGGACTAGATGTGGATAATAACTAGGAGTTTATGACCTATGCCTTGAGTAGTTTAGAATTAAAGGGGTAGGAACAATTTTTGACCAGGGACAGGTGTTCCACCATACAGTAATAAAAGGACTGGACTTATTTGGTAGCAGACAGTGGGAAGAGAAACAAGCTCTAGAACAATTCAGGATTAAAAAAACAGTATTAAAACTTCTATTTGGAAGTAAATCATGTAATAGTGGGAACCACTGATACTGAAAATTCAAAAAGGTGCTTTTTATTCAATAAAACATCATAAATAGGACTTTATAACAATGGAGAGGGCTGCCTATAAGGCAGCAGGCTGTCATCAGGAGGACGACTGGGACCCTGAAAATTACCTTCTTGCTCTGGGAGGTAGGTGAAGCATGGTGACTACTCAAGTTCTCATAATCATTGCCTATGGTCATTCTGTTAATTTACTAAATAGATTTTAAGAGAGGCTGGATTAGCTTCTTAATCTATTACTTGTTTAGGGGTAGGCTAAGAGATATATTAAGATTAGCCTCTTTCCTTGTTTCTACTGTATGCTTCTCTGCCTGAAGACAAGTGTTTTTTATTCACTGAAGTCAAGAAGTCTCTCATAATAAAGTGTCGCATTTATGGTGAATTAATACCAGCCTCAAAAGTCAATACATGGGGATGAGGAAGTAGGCATATCACAGAGGCCTTAAAAATCAGTAAGAGCCCTAGACAGAGGAAGTAAAGCCCCCACTGTGGGATATAATTGCAAGGCCCAGCCCTTCCATGGTTGTTATTAAAAGTGTGATTGGCCAAAGGGCAAGTGGTTAGTTGTTTTTCTAAGGAAACCTGAGGAATAATTGGAACTGATGTCCAGATTCATCCTAGATGTGATGAAGACAAACATGGGTCTGAACTACTCCCTGCTGACATTTGTTCTGTAAGAGCCTAAGTCTTGCTAACAACTTTTTGTCAGACTCAGTTCTGAACCCTCACACAGACTTCAAGAAATCCTTTGATTTTCAGTGGAAAATGCCATTATTTTGGCATTAGGCAGGTAAGACAAATGTAATCCCTGAGGAATGGGGGGCAACCACTTACTTTCTCCAAACTCCTGTCTCTCTCACCTTGGGACAAAAAGATGTTGACCAGAATGGGAATTCCTACCAGGAAGGAGGACACCATCTGGCTTATTCGACGACCCACATGATTCATTGTCAAAAGAACAGCACATCTGACTATGAAGGTGACAGCTCCAAAGATAATCTGGAACAGGAAAATGTTGCTCCCAAAGTGCTGCAGATTGAGCATCAGGCCGAGAAAGGGTATAGTGGCTGCAAATCTGCAGTGAATAAATGGAGTAAAAACATATTTCATAAGATATAGAACTTAAGACACGCTCCTTCAGATTTCTAAGAAAAGTCCTACAATTGATGACAATATTGGCCCAGGTGGCCTGTGGTCAGTGTTACAGAAAAAGGTCCATCTTGTTCATAGAACATTTATTTTTAAGGCAATGATCTTAAATTAACATAAAATTATTGTGGAACATGATGTTAAAATGGGCTCTTTATTGTTATAGTTTTTACTGGGATCTCAAGAAAAGAGATAGCAAATACACGCATATTCTAGTGAATGTTATAAAACCCTCCATGCAAGGAAGAAATATTAAATTTGACCTCATCACTCAACTGGAGGGTATGAAGGGTTGAACATAGATAGGGTAGATGTTGGAAATCAGGGAATAGTTTCTGTGCAGAGGTTCAGCATTGTGCCAGTTTCTCTTCTTTGCTCCCCAGTGTGGACACCTTCTTCTTGACTTCATCTGAGTGAGACTTCAAGGATACTATAGGGAAGAGCTTGACATGTGCTTCCTGAATTCAAGAGTAGAGTGGCCTGACTTTTCTGAGTAATCGAAGATCTAGAAGCAACTGACTATTAGCCTGAAGCATCAGAAGAGAGATAAAGAGACCGGCATCTAAGAATACCTCCAGTAACATAGGCAAGGATGCATTTGCTCATAGATTAGTTAGGCTCTGGAAGAGAGAGTGAGTCTGGGTCATTTTAATTTCTGTGTGAGAAGAGGGAAGGGAAAAGGGTTTGGGATGGGCAAAGTTACCAAGAATAGAGCAATACATGACCAAATTTGCAGGGCCTGGAGAGAAAATGTACCCAGGAGCCAGGGAAAAATGCATTTCTTACATCACAGGAAATGGAGTGCCATGACAAATGGTTCCAGTGGCAGCCTCTAGGGAACCTACATACAAGTGCTCCAAGGAAAGGAGTCTGCTTTGATCGTCTACTGTGTCCAGCTTCCAACATTTACCAATGCTCAGACTTTTCCTTCCCATTAACTCAGCTCCTTCCCCAACTCTGAGTATGTGGAATTCAGAAAAGTGGCCCGTAAATTAGAGCATTGAAGATGAAGCACAACATGACTAAATGGAGAAAGAGTCAACAATAGCTTTGCCTGTTGCCATCTCAACCCCTAAGCCTTCTGAGGCAGGTCTGAACTAGGCAGATAGAGAAGGTATAACTCTGAATGAAGATCTGAGGTCTAATTCCTGTACTTGGCTGAAATACACTAATTACTAAAATGAGGCTATTCTTGTGAGTGAAAGGATGGGAGGTTTTTCTTTAATGAGAAGAGTATACATTATGTGGCCTGTCGGAGGTTTCATCTAGGGATGGGGAAAGAGCCTCAGAGCAGGTTTAAAAAGAAAGGTGAGGAGGTATGAGGCGAAGATTACGATTTTTTGTATGGCCCTCTGCATTCTGATTATTCAACAAGAATTATTGTGATAAGAATCATAGACAAAATTTTTTTAAAAGCATGTTTTAGAAAAATACATAGACTATGATACAATTTATGTATACATTTTATAAATATGAAAGGATACTATGTATCACTTAGGGATAAATACCAATGTAGAAAGGTATAATGAAAGGCTTGGTAGTGATAAAAAATGGTATGCCAGTACCATTTGAAAAAAGTGATGGATATGTGCCTAAGGAAGATTACAGACCTCAATTGTCTTAGATTGGATTTCTTAATCTTGGAAGTGGATATAGATATGTTTATTGTTTTTATTACTATTATTATTAGTTATAACTTTATTATTTTTGTAACATTAAATAATCCATATTATATTTCAAAATTTTTAAATTTAAGTAGGCTAAATAATGGGTATTTGTTTCCCCCAGCTTTATTGAGGTATAACCGACAAAAATTGTATATATGTAAGATGTTTTGAAAAACATATACATTGTGAAATGATGATCACAATCAAGCTAATTAACATATCCATCACTCCACATAGTTATCATATTTTTGTATGTGGTAAGGACACTTAAGATCTGTATCCTTCACAAATTACAAGTATACAATATAGTATTATTAACTACAGTTGCCATGCTGTACATTAGATCTCTACAACTTAATTCATCTTGCAAACTGAAACTTTTAACATTTGACCTACATTTCCCCATTTCCCACTTCCTGCAGCTCCTGGCAACCACCATTCTACTCTCTGCTTTTATGAGTTCTACTCTTTTAGATTCCACATATAAGTGAGATCAAGTAGTATTTGTCTTTCTGTGTCTGGCATATTACACTTAGCATAATATCCTTTAGGTTCCCCCATGTTGTTGCAAATGGCAGGATTTCTTTCCTTCTAAAGGTTGAATAATATCTCATTGTGTATATATATCAATTTTCTTTATCCATTCATCTGTCAGTGGACACTTAGATTGTTTCCATGTCTTCGCTATTTTGAATAATGCTGCAATCAACAGGGGAGTGCAGCTATCTCTTCAAGATACTAGTTTCAATTCCTTTGGATATGTAACCAGAAATGGGATTGCTGGATCATAAGGTAGTTGCATTTTTTTAAAGATTGGCACCTGAGATAACATCTGCTGCCAATCTTTTTATTTTTCTTCTTCTTCTCCCCAAAGACCCCCAGTACATAGTTGTATATTCTAGTTGTGAGTGCTTCTGGTTGTGCTATGTGGGACACTGCCTCAGCTGGCCTGATGACCAGTGCCATGTCCACACCCAGGATCTGCACCAGCGAAACCCTGGGTTGCTGAAGCTGTGTGTGTGAACTTAACTACTTCGCCTCAGGGCCGGCCCCAAGTAGTTTCATTTTTTGATGAAACTCCATACTGTTTTCCAGGATGGCTGTACCAATTTACATTTCTACCAACAGTGTACAAATCCTCTCCAACACTTATTGTTTTTTTGTCTCTTTGATCATACCCATTCAAACAGGTGTGAAGTGATATCTCATTGTGGTTTTGATTTGCATTTCCCTGATGATTAGTGATGTTGAGCACCTAGCTCTGGCTAGGATTTCCAGTATTGTGTGGAATAGAAGTGGCGAGAGTGGACATCTTTACCTTGCTCCTGATCTTTAGAGAAAATCTTGCAGCTTTCACCACTGAGTATGATGTCAGCTGTGGGCTTATCGTATATGGCCTTTATTGTGTTGAGGTAAGTTACCTCTATACCTAATTTGTTGCGAGTTCTCATCACAAAGGGTACTGAGTTTTGTCAAATGCATTTCCTGCATCTACTGAGGTGGTCATATGATTTTAATTATTAATTCTGTTAATGTGGTGTTTCACATTATGTGATTTACGTATGTTGTACCATCCTTGAACTCTAAGTTTAAATCCCATTTGATTGTAATATATGATTCTTTTAATGTGATGTTGAATCTGGTATGGTCATATTTTATTGAGAATTTTTGCATATGTTCATCAGGGATATTGACTTGTAGTTTTCTTTTCTTGTAGTGTCTTTGTCTGGCTTTGGAACTAGGGTAATTCTGGTATAATGAAACTAGTTTGGAAGTGTTCGCTACCTTTCAGTCTTTTGGAATAGTTTGAGAAATCGTGTTAATTTGTCTTTAATTGTTTCATAGAATTCACCAGTGAAACCATCTGATCCTGGGAAATTTTTGATGGCATATTTTAAATTACTGATTCAATCATTTTACCAATGGGTCAGCTCAAATTTTCTATTTCTTCATGATTCAGTCTTGGTAGGTTGTAAGTTTCTAGAAATTTATCTTTTTCTTCTAGGTTATCCAATTTCTTGGTGTATAATTGTTCATAATAGTCCCTTATGACTCTATATTTCTGTGGTGTCAGTTATAATGCCCCCTCTTTCATTTCTGATTTTGAGTCTTCTTTTTTCTTGTAGCTAAAGTTTTGTTAATCTTTTCAAAAACCAGCTCTTAGTTCCATTGATCTTTTTTAATTAAGATTATGACAGTTTACAACCTTGTGAAATTTCAGTTGTACTTTATTGTTAGTCATGTTGTGGGTACACCACTTCACCCTTTGTGCCCTCCCCCCACCCCCCCTTTCCCCTGGTAACCACCGATCAGCTCTCCTTGTCTATATGTTAACTTCCACCTATGAGTGGAGTCATACAGAGCTCGTCTTTCTCTGTCTGGCTTATTTCGCTTAACAAAATACCCTCAAGGTCCATCCATGTTGTTGCGAATGGGACGATTTTGTCCTTTTTTATGGCTGAGTAGTATTCCATTGTGTATATATACCATATTTTCTTTATCCAATCATCAGTTGCTGGGCAAAGTTGCAGGGTATAAAATCAACATACACAAATCAGTAGCATTTCTATACACTAACAATGATCTAACAGAAAAAGAACTCAAGAACTCAAGCCCATTCACAATCGCAACGAAAAGAATAAAATACCTTGGGATAAATTTAACCAAGAAAGTGAAAGATTTATACAATTAAAACTACAAGACTTTCTTGAAAGAAATTGATGACAACATAAAGAGATGGAAAGACATTCCATGCACATGGATTGGAAGAATAAACATAGTTAAAATGTCCATACTACCTAAAGCAATCTACAGATTCAACGCTATCCCAATCAGAATCCCAATGACGTTCTTTACAGAAATTGAACAAAGAATCCTAAAATTCATATGGGGCAACAAAAGACCCCAAATTGCTAAAGCAATCCTGAGTAAGAAGAACAAAGCTGGAGGCATCACAATCCCTGATTTCAAAACATACTACAAAGCTACAGTAATCAAAACAGCATGGTACTGATACAAAAACAGGTGCACAGATCAATGGAATGGAATTGAAAGCCCAGAAATAAAACCACACATCTGTGGACAGCTAATCTTCGACAAAGGAGCTGTGGGCCTACAATGGAGAAAAGAAAGTCTTTTCAACAAATGGTGCTGGGAAAACTGGACAGCCACATGTAAAAGAATGAAAATTGACCATTCTTTTTCACCATTCACAAAAATAAACTCAAAATGGATCAAAGACCTAAAGATTAGTCCTGAAACAATAAGTCTTCTAGAAGAGAATATATGCAGTACACTCTTTGACATCAGTTTCCATCAGTTTCAAAAGAATCTTTTCAGACACCATAACTCCTCAGATGAGGGAAACAATAGAAAGAATAAACAAATGGGACTTCATCAGACTGAAGAGCTTCTTCAAGGCAGGGGAAAACAGGATTGAAACAAAAAAACAGCCCACTAATTGGGAAAAAATATTTACAAGCTACTTATCCATTGATCTTTTTTAAAAATTGTTTTTCTGGTTTCTATTTCATTTATTTCTGCTCTGCTCTTTGTTATAGCCTATCTTCTGTTAACTTTGGGCTTAGTTTGTCCATCTTTTTCTACTTCCTTGAGATGTAAATTTAGGTGGTTTATTTGAGAACCTTCTTTTTTCTTAACATAGGAATTTATTGCTATAAACGTCCCTCTTAAAGCTACCTTTGCTGCATCCCATAACTTTTGGTGTGTTGTGTTTCCACTTTCATTTGTTGCAAGATACTTTTTGATTTCTTCTTTGGCACGTTATTTCAGGATTGTGTTGTTTAATTTCCACATATTTGTGAATTTTCCTATGTTTTTCTTGTATTGATCTCTAGTTTCATATCATTATGGTTGGAAAAGATAATTGATATGATTTCAATTTTTTATAATTTTTTGAGATATCTTTTGTGGCCTAATGTGATCTATTCCTGGAGAATATTCAGTGTGTGCTTGAGAACAATGTGTATTCCGCTGTAGTTTGATGAAATGTTTTGTACATATTTTATGGGTCCATTTGATACATAGTGATATTCAATTCCACTATTTTCTTATTGATTTTCTGTCTGGATGATCTATCCATTGTTGAAAGACTTCTACTCTTATTGTGATGCTGCCTAATTCTTTCCTTAAATTCTGTTACTATTTGCTTCATATGTTTAGGTATTTCAATGTTGGTTGCATATATATTTACAATTGTTATCCTCTTGATGAATAGACCCCTTTATCATTATGGAATTATCTTTTTTGTCTCTTTAGATGTTTTATGACTTCAAGTCTATTTGTCTAATGTAAATATAGCCACCTGTGCTCTTCTTTGTTTACCATTTGCATGTAGCACCTTTTTCCACCTTTTTGCTTGCAGCCTGTTTGTGTTCTTTCAGTTGAAATGAGTCTCCCATAGGCAGCACATAGTTGAATCTTATTTTTTCCCATTCTGCCATTCTATGGTTAATGTTAGGATCATATGCCTTCTCTTGCCCCTACAAAGCCAGGCCAGATACTGACAGTTTATTTTGCCTGAAGTGTTTATTTTCCCTGAAGTGTTTAAAGTTATCTGCTCTCTCTCAATTCATCTGAGTCACACTTGCCATCTGTATGTGCTGATGCATGACTGGCAGAGGCTCATGTGTGCTGTCTGTGGTGGTGCACATGAGGTGTTGGCTACAAGGGGGAGTTGTAGGTGCACAGTGCTAGGGTAGCATGTGGGTTAGTTGGAGGGCTTTGCAGGTGATGATGCAGAAACTCCTGTTCTGCTATCTTAGTGACGTCACTCAGTAATGAGTATTCTTGATTTCATAATCTGCTTTGCCAGCCAGTTTTCACCTGAGGCAATAAATCAGTTTATATCATTCAATTTTTTTTTAAGATTTATTTTTCCATTTTTTCTCCCCAAAGCTCCCCAGTACATAGTTGTGTATTCTTAGTTGTGGGTCCTTCTAGTTGTGGCATGTGGAATGCTGCCTCAGCATGGCTCGATGAATGGTGCCATGTCTGTGCCCAGGATTCGAATCAGTGAAACCTGGGGCCACCGCAGTGGAGCGCTCGAACTTAACCACTCAGCCATGGGGCCAGCCTCTCACTGAAATTTTTGAATTAAAAGGAAGATAATTTATGGAGAGGTAAGGAAACAGCAAACAAAAACCAATGCCCATCTTTCTCTTTTAAGTTTCTTGAGTGCAGAGAGTAGATCTTGATGCCTCTTGTATCCTTTAAACATAGCACAGTGACTTTGCATGCTTTATTTTTTACTAAGAATCTGATGATGATGATGATGGCAAAGATGATGATAGTGATGATGATAAGCAACGTGTTATCATAATGGTGCCATGACTAATGATTATTCTCCCTGCACACACGGACAAAACTCATCTAGTTTCTGCTGTTGACTATAGTATTTCCACTAGCAGGTACTCCAGCCTTTAGTTCCAGAAGGCAGCCTGGTTGACAGTCTCCTAATCTACGATGAGAAACTTTATCAAGGACCAGATGACTATAGCTGCGTTATCCACTCTTTTTTTCTCCCCAGCTGAAGTGGTGGAATCTCTACTGGTCTGCAGAAAGGAAAGGACAGTTTTTCAGAGTAATAACTTCCAGTACAGGTAATAGTTCCAATGAATAAAAGTATGTTAGAGACAAATGAAAATGTTGAGTTATAAGAATTTACTTTTTATTATCTGATGACAAATTATCTCAGTTTTTAAATTTGTGGTGGGAAATTAAAAATCCTCAGTTCAACATGAAGACATATTAAGTCCACATTCATCAATTAATATAGTTGCAAAATTTGTGAAGCAATTGTTTACAAAATTAATGTGAAAGATTAATCTACAATCATAGTTGAAAATTTAAAAACATCTCTCTAAGTTACTGATAAAAGATGGAAACAAAAGTTCAACAAGGATGTAGAAGTCTTGTATAACGTCATTATCCAACTTGATCTAATTTCAGTATATAGAACACTACAACCAGCAACAGTAGAAAACTTATTTTTAAAAATATCATATTAAATATTTACCAAAATCAACTATATTGTGGGTCACTAATCAATTCTCAATAAATGCCAAATGAATAAAATCATATGGGGAACTTAAGCTAGAACCAAACAGAGAGGAATGAAAGTAGAAATCAATAACAAAAATATCTAGAGTGTCCACAGGTAGTTGGAAAGTAAGTAGACCATTTATAAATAATGATGGGTCAAAAAGGTACCAAACTGCAAATCAGAAATTATTTTGAATTGATTTAGAATGAAAGATACAGCATCTCAAAACATATGAGTAATGCTAACAGGTAACTTTATGGTTTTGCATGCATTTATTAGAAAAGATGGGAGCTTGGAAAGAAATGAACTAAGCTTCCTTACCTGGAGGATAAACACAACACAACACACACACACACGCAAACAAACCCAAGTAAGTAGAAGCAAAGAAATAATAAAAATAAGAGCAGAAATCAATGAAATAGAAAGCATACAATGGTGCACATTAAGTTATTCTTTGAAAAAATTATTAAACTTCAGAAACTCCTAGCAAGGTGGATCAAAAAAAGTTCAAACACTTGTTATCAATATCAGGAATAAAAAAGGATAATATTCCATAGTTCACAGTTTTCTAAAAGATACAAAGAGAAAATTGTGAATAATTTTATGCAAAAAATTTGACAACAAAGGTAAAATGGGCAATTTTCTTGAAAAAATAAGTTGACAAAATTAACACACGTAGAAGTAGAAGTTCTCAGTAGTCCTATCTCATTAGAGAAGTTGAATCTATAATTAACAATTTTCAAGAAAAACACTTAGGCCCAAATAGATTCACTCTTGAATTATTACAAACATTTAAGGCAGAAATAGTAACAATTCAACAGAATAGAGAGTTGAGAAACTGTATATATACAGTCACCTGATTTACAACAAAAGTGTCGCTGAAATTCAATGTGGAAAGGACAGCTTTTCAATAAGTTGTGACCAAAAAATTGACAATGGGTCTGGAAAAAATGAACCTTGACCCTTTTCACATCTCAAATCCTACACAAAAATTAATTTGAGATGGATCATAGGCATAAACAGGAAAGGTGATAAAAGTTTTGAGAAGAAAACAGGAGAATATCTATATAAACTTAGGGTAGCAAAAATTTCTTAAACAAGATACCAGCACCACTGACCATAAAAGAAAAGGTTAATAAGTAGAAATTCATGGAAAATAAAAAATCTAGTCCATCAAAGCACACCATTAGGGAATGGAAAGGTAATCCATAGACTGGGAAGAAATTTAGAATTTATATCTAAAAAAAGAAATAATTGAGAAAAAATTGACAATTTAATAAAAATGGACAAAATTCAGGCGAGAAATGATGTTCTACATCATTAGTAATCATGAAAATGCAAGTTTAAATCATGATATGATGCCATATACTGCCATTGGAAGAGCTACATTCAAATAATTCAGAATAATTAGGATTTGTGAGGATATGGAATAACCAAAACTCATACATTTCCTTGTTGGAGTGTGTATTTGTACAATCAGCACTTTGTATCCATGGGTTTGGCATCTGGGGATTCAACCAAACATGGATTGAAAGACCCATGATGGCTGCATTTGTATAAAACACGTATAGACTTTTTTCTTGTCACTTTTCCCTGAACAATACAACAGCTATTTATATAGCATTTACATTGCATTAACTATTATAAGCAATCTAGAGATAATTTAAAGTATACAGAGGATGTGCATAGGTTATATGCAAATGCTATGCATTTCATATAAGGCACTTGAGCATCAGAGAATTTTGGTATCCATGGTAGGGAAGTGGTGGGCCTAGAACCATTCCCCCAAGGATCCAGAGGGATGACTATACATGCACTTTAGAATATTGTTTGTGGCTGACTATAGCCAAATATACACATGCCTTACTCCCAGGAATTCATAATAGCCAACAAGTGGGAAAAAACCCAAATCCATAAACAGCAGAATGGATAAATAACTTACGGTATATTCATATGAGGGAAAAAGACCAACAATTAAAAGGAATAAATTACTGCAAAACAAAATGGGAAGAGTGATGTCAGCCTCATGGTGGAGAGAGCTTTTCCTTTTGTCTCTCCCCTCTAAGTTACAACTAAATGGACATTCATTAACAAATAGAGGATTCCCTACACAGCACAGTGGGAGGTCTGAGAGATCCATGCAGCCATAAAGCTGAAGGTGGGTAGACTGGATCCCCAGGAAGTGGTGGAACTGAGTGAGCAGACCCCTCCCCCTTCCTGGTGGCAGTGGTCCAGGTCGTGGGGCCTCACACAGTGGCCAGCATGACTGTAAGAGGAGACTGGGGCAGCCCAACCTGCATTCCAATGCCTTTGGAGTGGTGGCCTGGCCTGGGGGAGCACCCATCATGCTATGGCAGCCCCACCCTTGGGAACATTCGCCATGGAGTGATGGCAGCTCAGTCGCTATGAGAGATCCTAGCCATCAAACACAGTGGCTCAGTTGAGCCACCATGAGTGCAAGGCTGGCCCTTGTGTGAAAGAAAGTGCCTCTCCCCTCCTGACTAATGCAGCACCTCAGCTGGCTGCCTGCTAAGCACAGTGGTCCCATCTGCAGAGACCTACTGGCAGAGCACAAAGGCCCTGTCTGCATGTGTGTGCATGACTCACCAGCAGCTGAGGCCAGCCTGAACAAACACTGAGCAGCCCTATCAGCACAACTTCCAGCAGATGAGTTGGGCTCAGAAAGCACAGCTCCTGCCTGTCCCTCAGTGGTGGCAGGTGAATCTGCTACTTGATACTACCATAAAATGCACTGTCAAAGGGTCAACTCATCAGAAACCATAAGAACTACAGAAACACTTCAGAGCAGAAGAAAAACAACAAGTCTCCAGAAACCAATCCCGAAGTCATAGAAATTTACCATCTAAATGACAGAGAACTCAAAATAGTTGAAGAAACTCAGTGAGTTACAGAAAAACTCAAAGATAGTTCAATGAGCTCAGGAGTAAAATTAATGAGCAAAGGAATTCTTCACTAAAGAGATTGAAGCTCTAAAAAAAAAAAAACAGAAATTCTGGATATGTAGAACACAATTCTTAATAAAAGATAATCTAGAAACCGTAAGAAATAAAGCTGACACTATAGAGGACAGAATTAGTGATTTAGAGGACAGAAATATAGAAATGCTTCAGGAAGAGGAGGAGAGAGAACTAAGATTTAAAAAAATGAAGACACTCTTTGAGAAATATCTGACTCAATTAGGAAAAGCAACATAAGGATTGTAGGTATTCCAGAGGGAGAGGGGAGGGAGAATGGAGCAGAGACCTTCTTCAAAGAGATAATTGTGGAGAACTTCCCACTGGGGAAGAAACTAGACTCACAAGGTTATTAAATCAATAGAACTCTTAATTATATCAGTGCAAAAAGACCTTCTCCAAGGAATATAAAATTAAAACTGACAAAAGTCAATGAAAAAGAAAAAATATTACAGGCAGCAAGACAAAAGAAAATAGCCTACAAAGGAACACCTATCAGACTTTCAGTGGATTTCTCAGCAGAAACCTTACAGGCTGGGAGAGAATGGAAGGATATATTCAAAATATTGAAAGACAAAATCTTTCAGCCAAGAATACTCTATCCAGTAAAGTTATCCTTCAGATATGATGGAGAAATAAAATCTTCCCCAGATAAACAAAAGCTGAGGAGTTCATCACCACTACGCCTGCCTTACAAGAAACATTGAAAAGAGCCCTCCCATCTGAAACTAAAGTGAAAAGGTTTAGAAAACCTTGAGCAATGAGATAAATACTCAGTTAGAATCAGAAAATTTCAGCTCTATATCAGAATAGGTTAGTAAACAATTAAAACATAAAAGATAAAGGGAAGGAAAGCATCAAAAATAACTATAAACACTTCAGTTTAATCACAAATTCACAACACAAAAGAGAATTTGTGACAAAATAACTTATAAGGGGAAGCAGAAAGGGATAAAACCTGCTTAGGCTAACGGAGATAAGAGGCTATCAGAAAATGCACTATCTCATCTATGAGATTTTTTTTTTAAGATTTTATTTTTTCCTTTTTCTCCCCAAAGCCCCCTGGTACATAGTTGTATAATCTTCACTGTGGGTCCTTCTAGTTGTGGCATGTGGGATGCTGCCTCAGGATGGTTTGATGAGCAGTGCCATGTCCACACCCAGGATTCAAACCAATGGAACACTGGGCCACCTGCAGTGGAGCACGAAAACTTAACCAGTCGGCCACGGGGCCAACCCCACATCTATGAGATTTTTTATACAAACTTAATGGTAATCACTAAGCAAATAATCAAAGTAGAGCCACAAATCATAAATAAAGGGAAAACTGAGAAAATCATAACAGAAAATCACCAAACAGGAATGGCAGTCAGAAATACAAGGGAAAAGAAATAATGGAAATATAGAACAACTGGAAAATGAGATAAAATAGCAATATTAAGCCCTCATATATCAATAATAACTCTAAATGTAAATGGATTTTCTCCAGTCATGAGACACAAAATGGTTGGATCGATTAAAAAACAAGACCCAACAATATGCTGCCTTCAGGAAACATGTCTCAGTTTGAATGACAAACATAGGCTCAGAATGAAGGAATGGAAGATGACATTCCAAGCAAATGGCAAGCAAAAGAATGCAGATGTTGCCATACTTGTATCAGACAAAGCAGACTTCAAGATAAAAAAGACAAAGAGAGACAAAGAGGGGCAGGATATAATGATAAAAGGGACACTCCATCAAGAGGACATAACACTTATGAATATATAGTGTTCTATAGTACATAGTATACCTAACACAGGAGCACCAAAGTATATAAAGCAACTATTAACAGATCTAAAGCAGAAATTGGCAGCAACACAATAATAGTAGGGGACCTCAACACCCTACTTGCATCAATGGATAGATCATTCAGACAGAAAGTCAACAAGGAAACTGTGGCCTTAAATTAAATACTAGACTAGATTGACACACACACACACACATATATATAACATTCCATCCAAAAACAGCAAAATACAGATTATTCTGAAGTTCACGTGGAAGATTCACAAGGATAGATCATATGTTGGGAAACAAGGCAAGCCTCAATGAATTTAAGAAGATTGAAATCATATCAAGCATCTTTTCCATCCATGTGTTGTAAAAATTACAATAAATTACAAGAAAAAGGCTGGGAGAGTCACAATATGTGGAGACTAAACAACATGATACTGAACAACCATTGGATCAATGAAGAAATCAAAGTAGAAATAAAAAAATACCTGGAGACAAATGAAAATGAAAACAAAACATACCAACTCTTATGGGATGCAGCAAAAATAGTACAAAGGGAAATTCATAGCAATGCAGGCTCGCCTCAACAAACAAGAAAAATCTGTCTGTTTTTGTGCCACAACCATGCTGTTTTGGTTACGATAGCTTTGTAGTATATTTTGAAATCAGGGAGTGTGATACCTCCAGCCTTCTTCGTTTTACTCAGGATTCGTTTGGATATTTGGGGTCTTTTGTTGTTCCATATAATTTTTGGATTCTTAGTTCTATTTCTGTAGAAAATGTTGTTGGAACTTTGATAGGGATTGCATTGAATCTGTAGATTGCTTTAGGAAGTATGGATGTTTTAACTATGTTAATAATTCCAATCCAAGAGCACACAATATCTTTCAATTTCTTCTGGAGTGTCGTCTTCAATTTCTTTCAACAATGTTTTATAGTTTTCAGTATAAGATCTTTCACCTCTTTGGTTAAGTTTATTCCTAGGTGTTTTATTCTCTTTGTTGCAATTGTAAATTGGATTGTATTATTAATTTCTCTTCCTGTTACTTCGTTGTTAGTGAATAGAAACGCAGCTGATTTTCGTATGTTGATTTTGTATCCTGTGACTTGACTGTATTCATTTATTATTTCTAAAATTTTTTTTAGTGGATTCTTTATAGTTTTCTATATATAAAATCATGTCATATGCAAATAGTGACAGTTTCACTTCTTCCTTTCCAATTTGGATCCTTTTTATTTCTTTTTCTTGCCTGATTGTTTTGGCTAGGATTTCCAATACTATGTTAAATTAGAGTGGTGAAAGTGGGCATCCTTATCTGGTTCCTGTTCTTAGAGGGATCTCTTTCAGTTTTTCTCCATTGAGAATGATATTAGCTGTGAGTTTGTCATATATAGCCTTTATTATGTTGAGGTACTTTCCTTCTATACCCATTTTATTTAGGGTTTTTATCATAATTGGATGCTGTCTCTTGTCAAATGCTTTCTCTGCATCTATTGAGATGATCATGTGATTTTTAGTCTTCATTTTGTTAATGTGGTGTATCACGTTGATAGATTTGTGGATTTGGAACCATCCCTCCATCCCTGGAATGAAACCCACTTGATCATGATGTATGATCTTTTTAATGTATTGTTGTATTCGATTTGCTAGTATTTTGTTGAGCATGTTTGCATCCACGTTCATCAGTGATATTGGCTTGTAATTTTCTTTTTCTGTATTGTCCTTGTCTGGTTTTGGTATCAGGGTAATGATGGCTTTGTAGAATAAGTTAGGAAGCTTCCATTTCTCTTCAATTTTTTGGAAGAATTTGAGAAGGATAGGTATTAAGCCTTCTTTGAATGTTTGGTAGAATTCACCAGGGAAGACATCTTGTCCTGGACTTTTATTTTTTGGGAGGTTTTTGGTTACTCTTTTGAGCTCCTTACTGGTGATTTGTCTAATCAAATTATCTCTTTCCTCTTGACTCAGTTTTGGAAGTTTGTAAGATTCTAAGAATTTATCCATTTCTTCTGGATTATCCAATTTGTTGGTGTATAGCTTTTTGTAGTATTCTCATAATCTTTTGTATTTCTGAGGGGTCTGTTGTAATTTCTCCGCTTTCATTTCTGATTTTATTTATTTGAGCCTTCTCTCTTTTTTTTCTTGGTGAGTCTAGCTAAAGGTTTGCCAATTTTGTTTATCTTTTCAAAGAACCTGTTCTTGGTTTCATTGACTTTTTCTGTTGTTATTTTAGTCTCTATTTAATTTATTTCTGCTCTGATTTTTACTATTTCCTTCCTTCTACTGATTTTGGACTTTTTTAATTCTTATTTTTTTAATTCCTTAAGGTGCACTGTTAGATTGTTTATTTGGGATTTTTCTTGTTTGTTTATGTAGGGCTGAATTGCTATAAACTTCTCTCTTACAACTGTTTTTGCTGTATCCCACAGATTTT
Organism: Equus przewalskii; assembly: GCF_037783145.1. Taxonomy (NCBI): domain Eukaryota; kingdom Metazoa; phylum Chordata; class Mammalia; order Perissodactyla; family Equidae; genus Equus; species Equus przewalskii. The sequence continues at coordinate 24,613,831 of NC_091841.1, forward strand.
GGTACGTCATATTTTCATTTTCATTTCTCTTTGGGTATTTTTTGATTTCTCCTTTGATTTCTTTATTGACCCAATCGTTGTTCAGTAGAATTTTCTTTAATCTCCACATATTTGTGGCTTTTCTGATCTTCCTACAGTTGATTTCTAGTTTCATACCTTTGTGGTCAGAAAAGATCCTTGGTATTGTTTCAGTCTTCTTAAATTTATTGACGCTTGTTTTGTGGCCTAATATGTCATCAATCCTGGAGAATGTTCCCTGTGCATTTGAAAAGAATGTGTATTTTGCCATTTTGAATGGAATGTTCTATGTATATCTACTAAGTCCATCTGGTCTAATGTGTCATTTAAGGCCAATAGTTCCTTATTGATCTTCTGTTTGGGTGATCTATCCATTGGTGTAAGTGGAGTGTTAAAGTCCCCTACTATGTTGTGTTAATGTCTATTTCTCCTTTTCTGTCTGTTAATCATTGCTTTATAGATTTAGGTGGCCCTATGTTGGGTGAATAGATATTTACAAGTGTTATATTCTCTTGTTGGATTATTCCCTTTATCATCATGTAGTGCTGTTCTTTGCCTCTTGTTGCTGTTTTTGTTTTAAAGTCTACTTTGTCTGATACATGTATTGCTATTCCAGCTTTCTTTGCCATTTTCACAGAGTATCTTTTTCCATTCCTTCACTTTCACTTTGTGAGTGTCTTTAGATCTGATGTGTATCTCTTGTATGGAGCATATATATGGGCCTTTTTTTTTAATCCAGTAGGCCACCCTGTGCCTTTTGATCGGAGCATTTAGTCCATTGACAATTAAAGTAGCCATTGATAAATATGTATTTATTGCCATTTTGTTACTTTTTTTCTGGGTGTTTTAGTAGTTCTTCTCTGTTCCTTTCTTCTTCTCTTGGTCTCTTCCCTTGTGGTTTGAAGGCTTTCTTTAGTATTATGCTTGGATTCCTTTCTCTTACTTATTTGTGTATTTATTATAGGTTTCTGGTTTGTGATTACCATGAGGTTCGTATATAATAATCTATGTATATAGCAATCTATATTGAGTTGACGGTGTCTTTAGTTTGACCTCTTTTTAAAAACTGTAGTCTTTTACTCCTCTCCTCCCACATTTTATGTTTTTGATATTATATCTAGCCTCTTATTTTGTGTGTATGTTTCCATTACTCTCTTATCATTGAAATAGGTAATTTTAGTACTTTTGTCTTTTGACCTTCATATTACCTTCATAGGTAGTTGATCCACTTATTCTTATTTGTGGTCTTACCTTTCCAACTTAAATTAGTCCCTTTAGCATTTCTTGTAAAACTGGTTTCTTGGTGATAAATTCCTTTAAGTTTTGCTTGTCTGGGAAACTCTTTATCTCTCTTCCCATTATGAATGATAACCTTGCCAGGTAAAGTATTCTTGGCTATAGGTTTTTTCCTTTCAGCGCTTTAAATATGTTGCACCACTCCCTTCTAGCCTGTGAGTTTTCTGTTAAGAAGTCAGCTGATAGCCTTATGGGGTTTCCTTTGTATGTCACTTGCTGCCTTTCTCTTGCTGCTTTTAGGATTCTCTCTTGATCTTTAATTTTGGACATTTTAATTATAATGTGTCTTGGTGTGGGCCTCTTTGGGTTTATCTTGTTTGATATTCTCTGTGCTTCCTGTACTTGGATGTCTGTTTCCTTCCTTAGGTTATGAAAGTTTTCAGCTATTAGTTCTTCAAATAGATTCCCTGTCCCTTTGTCTCTCTCTTCTCCTTCTGGGACACCCATAATATGAATGTTATTGTGCTTGATGTTGTCCCAGAGTTCCCCTAGGCTGTTCTTGTTCTTTTTAATTCTTTCTTCTTTCTTGTGTTCAGCTTGGGTGAAGGGAGTCAAAAGGTACAGACTTCCAGTTATAAAATAAATAAGTTGTGGGAATGTAGTGTACAGCATGGTGACTATAGTTAATAACACTGTATGGCATATTTGAAAGTTGTTAAGAGAGTAGATCTTAAATGTTCTCATCACAAGAATAAAAATTCTGTAACTATGTATAGTGATGGATGTTAAATAGACTAATTATTATTATTTTGAAATATATAAAAATATCAAATAATTATGTTGTTCACCTAAAACAAATATATATCAATTATACCTCAATAAAAAAAGACAAAAAAGTTAATCATCACCAAATGGAACTTACCTCACAAAGGATAGGTAGAAGATTCTTACACGCAGTTTGGGTGGACGCAACAAATCAAAAAGTGACACGTTGGTCTGGCCTTCATCCAACTCCTGCTTCATGGTGGATTTCACAAACTTCAACAACAAAAATAACAATAAGTCTTTATGAGATGCAAGTAAGCACCAGGTATGGTGGTAAATGTTAGAGGATGAGATGGATGTGTTGTTCCCTATCCTCAAGGACACTTCCAACTAGTGGGAAACATGGGCATTAAACAATCTATCTTGTGTGGAGAGTTACAAAATGCATAGGGAGAAATGGAATTCAGGGAATTATACAGGATAGAGGTCAGTTTAAATACAGAGCTGGGGAGAGGGAAAAGGCATTGACAAAATGATTTAGTCTAAATTGGAACCAATGAAAAGGTACTTGTTTTTTTTTTTTTTAAAGATTTTATTTTTTTCCTTTTTCTCCCCAAAGCCCCCCAGTACATAGCTGTATAGTCTTCACTGTGGGTCCTTCTAGTTGCGGCATGCGGGACGCTGCCTCAGCATGGCTTGATGAGCAGTGCCATGTCCGCACCCAGGATTCGAACCAATGAAACACTGGGCCGCCTGCAGTGGAGCATGCAAACTTAACCACTCGATCACGGGGCCAGCCCCGAAAAGGTACTTGTTTTAAGGAGAGGTTTCTTTCCCATCCAGAGGACATGAAAGAATTGTCCTCCTCTTGTTAGAAGTGGAATTGTCTGCTTTTCCAAGGCCATGGCTTTCTTGAAAACTGGGTCCACTTTATGGTTTTGTTCAGAGCAATCTTTTTCAGGCATGCCAGGCAAGCTGTCTCCCTTCATGACTGGAGTGCATGGAGTTAAAGGCAGAGAAAATAGCAGAGGATATGCTGTCAGAGTATAGTCTATGTCTGGGCCAGATACTATGAAAGGTAGGGTACAGTGGTTGGAAAGGAATTGGTTTTAGGGTTGGACAAACCTGGTTTGGAATTCTTGCCCTGCCACTTGATAGGTTACTTAATATCTCAGGGCCTCAGTTTCCTTATCATTTAAAAAATGAAATTTGCACTTATCTCACAGAGGTTATCTAAGATTTACCTAAAGTCACACATTCAAATGTGAAATGTAACCAGCAGAGGGGTAGGCACTTATTATTTTTCAAAACAACATTATTTCTTATACCAGACCTATGGTTATTTGGTGCAGGAGATGGCGGACTTTCCCTGTACAGCTCCAGAAAGTAAATATTTTAGGTTGTGCAGGCAATAGTTTCCATCACATTTGCTGGATTATGATATTGTAGCATAAAAGCAGCCACAGACAATATGGAAACAAATGGGTTTGGCTATATTCCAATAAAATTTTACTTTCAAAAACAGGTATTAGTTTGTATTTGGCCCATAGGCTAAAGTTTGCTAATCCTGAATTTAGTGGATGCTGTTGTGTTCTACTCAGATTTCCCATTCAAGTCTAAGACACTCACTTCTCCAATTTCTTGGAATTTTGACAGCTGATGTCTCTCAGTTGTGGCCTTCTCTGGGAACTGCCCTTAGATGAAGAGATCCTCCTCACATGGGCCACTCCCCTGTTCTCATCCAATGGCTGATAACTTCAGACATATGAAGCTAGGCCTCATTACCTTGGGCAGAGAAAATCTGATGCGCTATCCTGGCTCCAGAGTTCCCTGCAGGGTTAGCTGGGGACTCTGTTGCAACTGTATTGCATTTTGACTTCTCTTTTTGTCCATTCCTGTGCTCTCACTCCTATACTGTTCCTGAAAGAACTCCCCAATAAACCTCCTGTACCCAAATCTCAGATTTCCCAGTTCCTGAGGAACTGGGCCTTAGATCCACTGCTACTGGCCGGGAGTGATCAAAGAAGTCAATGCCACAATGAGAATTCAGAACTAGATCATCCTAGCATAGAATATGCTGTAACTAGTGGTAGTTGGGGCATGCAGTTGTGGTACAATCATTAAAAATTTCACTGGTGGTGAACAGGGATGGGATATTGGTGGAAGGCAATACACTGGTATGTGTATGATTCAGGATTTTGAGGGTTTCAAGAAAAATAATAATTACCAGGACTTTGGAATTGGATGGCTACTGTGAAGGGCCATAGATGCATTTAAGAAAGACAATTAAAGACTGATGGTGAATGACTATCAACAAACAGTGAAATGTAAAACTCAGACGATGCATATAAAGAGACCCTCATCTCCCACAGGTGGAGGGTAGAAAACACTGAAGATCAAGCTCCAGGATTTTTTTAAGAGTATCTTTAGGTGAACTGAAAAATCTGAAACTTGGGTGGTTTCCTTTGTCAAGCTCATGGCCCCAGTTGAGAGGAAGTAGGACTCTAATATTGTGATAGGTATATCTGAGTTGAGGCATTTAATCCTTTTGAATCCCTACAGTCACTTGTATTGCTTGGTCTGAAAAGCAGACCATTCCTCTCTGTTAGAAGCTAGTGCTCCTGCATTGCTTTAAAATGATGCAGAGCTTTGTGCTTTGCAGATAAATAGATGCCCACCCTCAATGATCTGTCACCATTTGTTTCCTACCAGACTAATAACTAGAGTTAAGAAAAAAATATTATTTAGCTTGGAAAGTGTTTGGTCTGTTAAAGTAGGAAAGGGGCCTGTATGCACAAAATACTCAAATAGGAAGCCAATACATCCTAGCAGGAGAGTAGATATGGGAATAAATTCTAAGGGTCCCAGATCAAGGTGAAGAGAATATAGAGTTGAATAAAGGAGAATTTTTTTCATAGGAAAGCCGTGGTTGGCAGCTTTGAAAGATGGTCTTCGCTGATCCCCATCTCTGGTATTCATACTCCCATGTAACCCCTCCTCTTGAGTGTGGGTTGGATATAGTGACTTGCTTCTAACAAATAGAGTACAGCAAAAATTATGCATTAGCATTTCCATGAGTAGGTTAGAAAAAACCATGACTTCCATCTTGCTGAATCCCCTGTATTGTCTTCTTGGTCTGTACACTTTCAAGAAACACCTGTCTTGTTGGAGACACGTATGACTGGAAATGAGATCCTTAGTCCAACAGTCTAAGAGGACCTGTGTCCTTTACAACAATCATGTAAGTCAGCTTGAAAGTAAATCCTTCCCAGTGGAGTCTTCAAATGATACCACCGCCCCAGCAAACACCTTGATTGCAAACTGTGAGAGACCTTCAAGCAGAAAATCCAGCTAATCCCTATCCAGATTCCTGTTTTAAGTCAGCAAATTTTGAGGTAACTTGTTCCACAGCAAGAGATAACTAATTCTAATGCTGGTACTGGGAAGGGAGTGCTACTATAACAAAGAGCTAAAAATTTGAGAATGGATTTGGAACTGGGCAGTGGGTGGAGGCTGGGAGGGTTTTTGAAAACTGTGATAGAGAAAGCCTATATTGCTTTGCCAGATTGTTAATAAAAATCTGTACCTTGAGCAGGCTGTTTTGAGAGCCCAATAGGAAGTGATAAACATGTTATTGAAAACTGGAGGGCAGGGAATTCTTGCTATGTAGTGGCATAAATTTACGAACATCATCATCTGTAGTTATGTGGAAAGCAGGCCTGTACTTAACGAACTTGATGTTCTAGCTAAGGGGATTTCCAGTCAAAGTATTGAAGATGCCTCCTGATTTCTTCTTGATGCTAATAATAAAATTCAAGAGGAGGAATAAAATTGAGCAAAAACTTTTAAACAAAAATGAGCTAGGACTTGATGGTTTTGAAGATTTTCAGCCTCTCCAAATCCCAAATGATGCCAATGTTAAGAAATGGCTTTGGAGCACTGTCAGGAAAACATGGCCTAGAAATAAAGCCTGGTCTAGAGATGAAGTCCAGCATGTGATTATACAACTTTTCTCAAGGTCACAGAAAGATCAAAGGGTCAGTGTATTATTCAGAAACAAAAAGAACTCTTTAAAGATATTAAGGATGTACTTCTAGGATACTTAAGCGTCTTGTCTCTCAGCCATCTCACCAGAAGCCCAAGGTAGAGAAGGGCTTATGTCTGGAGCTGAGAGCCAATTGATTTCTATTTTTGTGAAATGGAACTATTTCCATGTCTAGAAACACAATTAAGGAACTTCTAACATTTGCCTAGCTGGATTTCAGATAGCCCTCGACTCCTTCAGGTCTCACATTTTCTTCACTTTTGAATAAGAATGTCAACAATAGCTATCCCATGCCTGTATCATCATTGTATGTTGGATGTGTTGGGGACAGGTGTCTTGTCTCTTTAGTTTCACAGATCTATATATAAAAAGGTGCTATAGTTAAAAAACCATAAATAAAGAGTTTCCTTCATACTTGGACCACATTTAAATGTTAAGATTCTGACGTTGAGCATATGCTATAATGCAGTAAGACTTTTGGGGACATTGGGCAGGTGTCAATTTATTTTGCATCTCAGAGGGAGGGAATCATTTGGAACCAGAGGGTAGAAACTTTGGGTTTTTCTTTACTAACATTTTCTTCCAAAGGGCATTTTCTCACTTTCAGGGCTGACATGGGCTTCTGTCAATTGTACCTCTATGAACCAGTTCATGTGATACTTGAAAAATGCCTTTCTCCCTCCTTTTATTTTGGCTGTGGAAGATTAGCCCTGAGCTAACACCTGTGCCAGTCTTCCTCTATTTTATGTGTGGGTTGCTGCCACAGCATGGCTGACCAGTGATGTAGGCCCACACCTGGAATCTAAACCCGTGAATCTGGGCTGCCAACATGGAGCACGCTGAACTTAACCAGTAGGCCACAGTGCCAGACCCTCCTCGTCTTTACCAGCTAACTCCTAATCCTTTCCCGGCCCACTAAAGCTAGAGTAGATACTTTCTCTAGCTTGTCTCAAAAGCACTCTGCATACAACCTTGCCATAACACCTATTCTATATTACGATTTCTTAACTTTTGTGTCTCATAGTAAAATGTAAGTTCTTTGAGCACAGAGTCTCTAACTTATTCCCTTATTGATATCTAGCACCATGCTGGTGCGAATACATAAGTATTTGTAAATGAGTAAGAAAGAGCTTGAATGAGCCATGTCAGGATCTGGCATCCAGGGCAAGAGGAGAGAAACTTCCAAAAAAAAATAAAGGCTTCTCAGAAGTTTTCCTGCTCAAGCACAATCTTGGTACTTTCTAATGAGGAAATTGTAAATAACAAAAGAAAAAGACTTTTATCTATTTCACTGCCATAGCCACATTGTGTAGAACAGATTCGGCTTATATTTGGTGCTTAATATTTATTGAATTATTGAATAAACGCATGAAAGTTAAAATCTTATGCCCTAAAGCTATCTTCCGCATGGTGAATTACCCTTCCTTTCATTGACTTTCTTATTTCCCCTAAATGGGACCATGAGTTAGCGAAATAGTGATACATGAATTGTGCTTGATTGCTTTCCCTTACATGAATAGGGTAAGAGCAACTGCTTGTTTCTTTAACAATTAAGTGCACTTCTGCCAGTGAATTGCAATAGCTATGTGCAAATCCATGACAAAGATGAGATATGTTTTTTGCAATGCCCCTCCCTCTGCAGTGGTGAATCCACAGGGAACCAGGACAAACTTTAAGACCCATTCACAGCATTCTAGTTCTGGCCCAGTAGTCACCACAGGAACCCAGACTAGTGTGATCGCCAGGTCGTATCTTCATTTCACCCCAATAACCAGCTCCCTTTCCAGATCACCTCAATGGTCAGGGTCTCTCCAGTATCCTTTTTCCCATTTATATGTGCAGCTCTTCTAAGCTCCTTTAAGGCCTCATCTAGCTGATTGGTAATAATCAGCCACTGCGCCGACTCCAGCACACTCCTGATGAGAGAATACAATGCACGTGCAGTAATTATTCAATTGCTTATCTTCCACATGACATTTAACCTGAGATTCCTTTCCCTTCCATTTAATATAGAACAATGCTTGGGATTTACTCTTGAATGGAAACTCAGTTTCTCATTAGGGAAAACAAATAATCACAGGACGATATTGGGAGACATCCACAGGCAGTGTGTGGGGCATGGTTTTCCACCTTTCTTGATAGTATCCTTTGACATTCATGTTTAAAAATAAATTTTGATAAAGTATAATTTATCTATTTTTTTCTTTGGTTGATTGTGTATTTCGTGCCGTATCTAAGAAACAGTTGCTTAGTCTGAGTTCACAAAGGTTCACCTCCATGTTTTCTTCTAATAATTCTATCTATTACATTTAGGTCTTTGATGTATTTTGAGTTAATGTTTATGTGATGTGAGGTAGGGGTCCAAAATAATTCTTTTGCATATGGTTATACATTTGTCATGGCACCACTTGTTAAGCAGGCTATTCTTTTTTTCAGTTATTTTACTGAGGTCATGTTTGTTCATAACGTTGTGTAATTTCAGTTGTACATTATTATGTGTCAGTTTCTGTAGAGACTGCATCATGCTCACTACCGATAGTCTAATTCTTGTCTGTCACCAAATATATGTGCCCCTTTACCCCTCTTGCCCACTCTCCACCCCTTTCCAGTCTGGTAATCACTAATCTATTCTCTTTATCTATGTGTTTGTTGATCTTCCACATATGAATGAAATCATATGGCGTTTTCACTTAACTTTATACCCTCAGGGTTCACCCATGTTGTGGCAAATGGGACCATTTTGTCTTTTCTACAGCTGGGTAGTATTCCATTGTTCTATATATATGTATATATATAGAACATTTTTATCCATTCATCACTTGATGGGCACTTGGGTTGCTTCCACATCTTGGCTATTGTGAATAATGCTGCAGTGAACATAGGGGTGCATAAATCTCTTTGAATTGTTGATTACATGTTCTTTGGATAGATACCCAGTAGTGGGGTAGCTGGATCATATGGTATTTATTTTTTGAATTTCTTCAGAAATCTCCATACTGTTTTCCACAGTGGCTGCACCAGTTTGCATTCCCACCAGCAGTGTATGAGCATTTCCTTCTCTCCACATCCTCTCCAACACTTGCTATTTTTTTGTCTTGGTAACTTTAACCATTCTGACAGGTGTGAGGTGATATGTCATTGTAGTTTTGATTTGCATTTCCTTAATAATCAGTGATGTTGAACATCTTTTCATGTGCCTGTTGGCCATCTGTATATCTTCTTTGGAGAAATGTCTGTTCATATCCTCTGCCTATGTTATGATTGGCTTGTTTGTTTTTTGTTCTTGAGCTGTATGAGTTCTTTGTATATTTTGGAAATTAACCCCTTGTTGGATATATGATTTGTAAATGTTTTCTCCCACTTGGTGCGTTGTCTTTTCTTTTTGTTCATGATTTCCTTTGCCTTGCAGAAGGTTTTTAATCTGATGTAGTCTCATTTGTTTATTTTTCCTTTTGTTTCCCTTGCCTGGGCACACATCATATTTGAAAAGATGCTAAGACAGATGTCAAAGATTATACTCTTGCCTTCTCTTTCTGCTGGGTTCATTATTAGTGTATAGAAATGCAACTGATTTTTGTAAGTTGATTTTGTACCCTGCAACTTTGCTGTAGTTGTTGATTACTTCTAATAGTTTTCTTGTGTATACCTTAGAATTTCTATATATATGTTGTCTGAAAACAGCAAGAGTTTCACTTCTTCCTTTCCTGTTTGGATACCTTTTATTTCTATTTCTTGCCTAATTGCTCTGGCCCAAAGTTCCAGCAATATGTTGAATAGGAGTGGCAAGAGTGGGCATCCTTGTCTTGTTCTGTTCTGAGGGATGGCTTTCAGTTTTTCACTGTTAAGTTTGTTGTTGTCTGTGGGTATGTCACACATGGCCTTTACCATGTTAAGATTCTTTCCTTATATACCCATTTTATTCAGAGTTTTTTAAAAATCATAAATGGATGTGGTTCTTGCTAAATGCTCTCTCCATATCTATTGAGATGATCATGTAGTTTTTATTGCTCATTTTGTTACTGTGGTGTATCACGTTGAATGATCTGCAGATGTTAAACCATCCCTGTGTCCCTGGTGTAAATCCCACTTGGTCATGGTGTATGATCCTTTTAATGTATTGCTGTATTTGTTTTGCCAATATTTTGTTGAGGATTTTTGCGTCTGTGTTCATCAGTGATATTGGCTTGTAATTTTCCTTCTGTGTGTTGTCATTGTCTGGTTTTGGTATCAGGGTAATGTTGGCCTCATAAAATGAGTCAGGAAGTATTCCGTCTTCTTCAATTTTAGCAATAATTTGAGAATGATAGGTATTAAATCTTCTTTGAATGTTTGGTGGAATTCTCCGGAGAAGCCGTCTGGTCCTGGACTTTTGTCTTTTGGGAGGTTTTTGATTACTGTTTCAATTTCTTGACTTGTGATCAGTCTATTCAGATATTCTCTTTCGTCTTGATTCAGTTTTGGGAAGTTGTATGACTACAGGAATTTATCCATTTTTTTCTTGGTTATCCAATTTGTTGGCATATCATTTTTCATAGCATAGTCTTGTAATCCTTTGTATTTCTGTGGCTTCCCTTGTAATTTCTCCTCTTTCATTTTGAATTTTATTTATTTGAGTCTTCTCTCTTTTTTTCTTAGTAAGTCTGGCTAAGGATTTGTCAATTTTGTTTATCCTCTCATAGAGCTAGCTCTTAGTTTTGTTAATCCTGTCTATTGTTTTTTAACTGTCTATTTTATTTATTTCTGCTCTAACTTTTATTATTTCGCTCCTTCTGCCGACTTTGGGCTTTGTTTGTTCTTCTTTTTCTACTTCTGTTATGTGTAGTTTAATATTACTTATTTGAGATTTTTCTTGTTTGTTGAGGTGGGCCTGTATTGCCATAAATTTCTCTCTTGGCACCACTTTTACCACATCCCATAAGAGTTGATGTATTGTATTTTCATTTTCATTTGTCTACAGGTATTTTTTGACTTCTCCGTTGATTTCTTCATTGATCCAATGGCTGTTCAGTAGCATGTTGCTTAGTCTCCAAATATTGGAGTGGCTTTCCTAGCTTTTTTCTTGCAGTTGATTTCTAGTTTTATAGTATTGTGGTAGGAAAAAATGCTTGATATGATTTCAATCTTCCTAAGTTTATTGAAGTTTGCCTTGTTTCCCAACATGTGGTCTATCTTTGAGAATGTTCCATGTGCACTTGAGAAGAATGTGTATTCGGCTGCTTTTGGATGGAATATTCTCTATATATCTATTAAATCAATCTAGTCTCTTGTTTCATTTAAGGCCACTGTTTCCTTGTTGGCTTTCTGTCTGGATGATTTGTCCATTGATGTAAGTGGGGTGTTGAGGTCCCCACTATTATTGTGTTGCTGTTAATTTCTCCTTTTAGGTCTGTTATAGTTGCTTTACACACTTTGCTGCTCCTGTGTTAGGTGTACGTATATTCACGTGTTATTTCCTCTTGGTGGAATATCCCTTTTATTATTATATCCTGCCCCTTTTATCTCTCATTGTTCTTTTTATCTTGAAGTCAGCTTTGTCTGATATAAGTATGGCAACATCTGGTTTCTTTGCTTGCCATTTGCTTGAAGTACTGTCTTCTATCCCTTCTCGCTGAGCTTATCTTTGTATTTATAGCTGAGATGTGTTTCCTAGAGGCAGCATATTGTTAGGTATTTTCTTTTAGTCCATCCAGCCACTCTGTGTCTTTTGATTGGAAAATTCAGTCCATTTACTTTTTGAGTGATTATTGATATATGAGGGCTTAATGCTGCCATTTTATCTATTGTTTTTAGGTTGTTCTATATTTCCATTGTTTCTCTTCCTTTGTATTTCTGACTGCCATTTCAATTTGGCAGTTTTCTGTGATGGTTTTCTCAGTTTTCTCTTTATGATTTGTGGCTCTATTCTGATTCTTTGTTTAGTGGTCACTGTGAGTTTGTATAAAATATCTCATAGATGAGACAGTCCATTTTCTGAGAGCCTCTTATCTTCTTTAGCCTAAGCTGGTTCCATCCCTTTCCTCTTCCCTGTCTGAGCTACCATTGTCACAAATTCTTCTTTTCTGAGTTGTGAGTTTTTGACTAAATTGGAGTGTTTATAGTTGTTTTGATTTTCCTATCCTTTATCTTTTATATTATACTTAAGTAGTTGCTAATCTTTTCTGATATAGAACTGCAATTTTCTAATTTTCTTTGTCTGTTTATCTCCTTCTAAAGGCTTTGTAAACCTTTGCATTTTTGTTTCAGGTAGGAGGGCTTCCTTCATAATTTCTTGCAAGGGAGGTCTAGTGGCAATAAACTCCCTCAGCTTTTGTTTATCTGGGAAAGCTTTGCTTTTCCCATTGAATCTGAAGGATAGTTTTGCTGAATAGTATATTCTTGGCTGTATGTTTTTGTCTTTCAGTATTTTTTTTTTTAAAGATTTAATTTTTTTCCTTTTTCTCCCCAAAGCCCCCTGGTACATAGTTGTGTATTCTTCGTTGTGGGTTCTTCCAGCCGTGGCATGTGGGATGCTGCCCCAGCGTGGTCTGATGAGCAGTGCCATGTCTGTGCCCAGGACTCGAACCAACGAAACACTGGGCCGCCTGCAGCGAAGCGCACGAACTTAACCACTCGGCCACGGGGCCAGCCCCTGTCTTTCAGTATTTTGAGTATATCACTCCATTCTCTCCTAGCCTGTAAGGTTGCTGCTGAGAAATCCGTGGAAAGTCTGATGGCATTTATCTGCAGATTATTTTCTTCTTCCTTGCTGCCCTTAATATTTTTTCTATGTCATTGACTGTTTTAACATTATATGCCTTGGAAAAGGTCTTTTTGCATTGGTGCAATTCTGAGTTGTATTGGCTTTATGACCTTGTATGTCCAGTTCCTTCACCAGGTTTGGGAAGTTCTCAGCTGTTATTTCTTTGAACAAGCTTGCTGCTCCTTTCTGGCCCTCTTCTCCCTCTGGAATGCCTCTAATTGTTATGTTGCTTTTCCTAATCAAGTCAGATATTTCTCAAAGAATTTCTTCATTTAAAAAAAATCTTAATTCTCTCTCCTCCTCTACCTGAAGCATTTCTATATTTCTGTCCTCTAATTCACTAATTCTGTCCTCCATAAGTAAGCTCTATTTTTTATGGTTTCTAGATTATTTTTTTATCTCATTAATTGTGTTTTTCATTTTGAGATTTTCTTTTTCTTTCTTTTAAGGTTTTAATCTCTTTGGTTAAGTATTCCTTTTGTTCATTAATTTTATTCCTGAGCTCATTGAACTGTCTTTCTGAGTTTTCTTATAACTCATTGAGTTTCTTTATGACAACTATTTTGAATTTTCTATCATTTAGATTGTATATTTCCATGATTTCAAGATTGGTTTCTGGAGATTTGTCATTTTCCTTCTGCTCTGAAGTTTTGCTGTAGTTCTTCATGATTTTTGATGAATTGATCCTTTGGCAGTGCATGTGTAGTATCAGGTCACAGATTCTACCTGCCACTGCTGGGGGGGGGGGGGAGCAGGAGCTGTGTTTTCTGATCCTGCCCCATCTGCTGGAAGTTGTGCAGGTAGGGCTACCCTGTGTTTGCCCAGGCTGGCCACAGTCACTTTTCAGGTTGTGCTCATGTGGGCATGGTCTCTCTGCTGGGCATGTGGGTCAGACACCATAGGCGGGACCTCTGTGTTCACCAGCAGACTGGCTGAGCTGATGTGCACTAGGTGGGAGTGGTGACTTTGAGAGGCTTAGCTGCTACTCAGTGGGTTCTGTGGGCTGCTGTGCTCCATGGGTGGTGGTGCCTTATTAGCAGGTGAGGCACCTTCTTGACTGTAGTGCTCTAGGGGAAAGGGATACCCACATGGTGGCTGAGACACCACTGAGTGGTCTTGTGTGCTGCTATGCTCTGTTGGTGGGGCCGCCTTTTGAGTGGGTGGAGTGCCTTCATGTGTGCACTGTGCTCTGAGGGTGAGCACCTTTGTGTGGTCTGAGCTGACACCACTTGGTGTAGAGCATTCCCACCTGTGAGGCTGCCATGGTACAGTAGGTGGTCCCGTGGACCAGGCTGCAACTCTGAAAGTGTTCGTGCAAGCCAAGCTGTCTCTGCCTTCTCTTATAGTCACACCTGACTGCTGTATGAGGATCACACAGGGAAGGGGATGGGTACACTCCCCTTGTTCCACTGCCTCTGGGGATCCAGACCTCTCACCTTCAGGTGTATAGTTGCTTGGATCTCTCAGATGTCCTTTTGTGTGGTGCAGGGAATCCTCTGCTGGTTAATGAATGTCCATTTAGTTGTAATTTAAAGGGGAGAAACCAAGGGAACAACTCACTGCCATGATGCTGATGTCATGCCTAAACAGACTATTCTTTATCCATTGAAAGGTCTTGACACCTTGGTAAAAAATTAATCTACTATATTGTACAGAGTATATTTATGGGTAGTGTGGGTTAATTTATGGGATCTCAATATCTATCTATCTATCATCTATCTATCTATCTATCTATCTATCTATCTATCTATCTATCATCTATCTATCTCCTTTCCTCATAGTTAACTGTCTTGAATACTGTAGCTTGTAGTAAGTTGTAACATCAGGAAATGTAGTCCTCTCATTTTTTTCTTATTCTTCAAGATTGTTTTGGCAATTTTGGAATTGATGAATGCCACTATGAATTATAGGCTCAACTTGTCCATTTATTCATAGGAAGGCAAAAAGGATTTTGATAGCAATTGCATTTAATATGTACACCAATTTTTCCATGTCAAAAATGTTGTCTTTCAATCTGTTTGTTTCAGTCTTTAATTTCTTTCAACAATGGCTTATAGTTTTCATTGTTCAAGTCTTGCTCTTCTTTTGTTAAATTTATTCTTAAGTGTTTTCATTATTTTTGATGCTATTGCAAACGGATTGTTTTTTGTAATTTTATTTTTGGATTATTCATTACTAGTGTAGAGTAGTACAACTGATCAATCACTTTTTTAAATTAATCTTGTATCTTACAACCTTTCTTACCTGTTCATAGTTCTAATAGTGTGGAATGTGTGTTTGTCTGTATGTGTGTGTCTGTGTGTCTACTCTTAAGGTTTTCTATATTTTGGGTCATGTTGTCTGCAAATAGAGGTAGTTTTACTTGTCCATTTACAATATGGAGATTTCTCAAAAAATTAAATATAGAAGTACCATATTATCCAGCTATTCCACTACTCGATATTTATCCCAAGAACATGAAATAAATAATTCAAAAAGATATATGCACCTCTATGGTCAGTCACAGCATTATTCACAATACCAAGTCATGGAAGCAACCCAAGTGCCCATCAAAAGATGAATGGATAAACAAGATGTGGTATATATATACAATGGAATACTACTCAAAAGACAAAATCATGCCATTTGCAACAACATACATGGATCTTGAGGATATTATACTAAGCAAAATAAGTCAGACAAAGACAATTACTGTATGATTTCCCTCATATGTAGAAGATAAACAAACATATAGGTAAAGAGAACAGATTAGTGGCTCCCAGAAGAGAAGGGAGTTGGGGGAGGGTGAAAGGGGTAAAAGGGCACATATGTATGGTGACAGGTAAAAACTAGACTATTGGTGGTGAACATGATGCAATTTCTACAGAAATATAGAAACGTTGTATAATAATGTACACTTGAAATTTGCACAATGTTATAAGTCAATATGACCTCAATAAAATAATTTAAAAAATGTTTTGAGGGCTTTTAAACTTTAAGACAAACAAATATTTTGTCTTTTTACTTTTATATGAAAATTAAAAGTAATTTGTACACCACGATTATTGTATTACAATTCTGTATTTTTTATTGTGTTTATCTTTTCTAGTGAGTTTTATACTTTCCAGTGCTTCTGGATTGCTGTTGAAGATTGTTTTATTTCAAATAATAGAATTACCTTTAGCCTTTCTTTGAAGGCAGATGTAGTGATGATGAACTCAGTCAGCTTTTGTTTATCTGGGAAAGTTTTCATTTGCCTTTTTCCTGAGGGACAGTTTCACCGGGTATGTTATTCTTGGTTGACAGTTATTTTTGCTTCAGCATTTTGAATATATTGTTCCACTCCCTCTGGCCTCCAAGATTTCTGCTAAGAAATCTGTGTATAGCCTTATTGGAGCTCGCTTGTATGTGATGAGTCACTTTCTTCTTGCTGTTTTCTAAATTGTCTCTTTGTGTTTGACTTTTCACAATTTGATTATGGATCTCTGTGTAGACTTCTTTGAATTTTTCCTATTTGGGTTCCTTTGGGCCTCATGATCTGGATGTCCATTTCCTTCCTGGATCTGGGAAATTTTCAGCTATTATTTCTTTAAATAAGCTTTCTGGTCTTTTCTCTCTCTCTTCTCTTTCTGAGGCTCCCATAATCCATATATTGGTTCATTTGATGATGTCCCATAGTCCACTAGCCATTCTTCACTCTTTTTCATCCTTTTTTCTTTTTGATCCTCTCACAGGATAATTTCAAGTAGCCCCTGTTTGAGTTTGCCAATTTTTTCTTCACATTTGTCACATCTGCTATTGAAGGTCTTTGAATTTTTTCATTTCAGTGGCCGTAGTCTTCAGCTCCAGAATTTCTGTTTGGTTATTTTGCTTTGTTTTCTATTTCTTTGGTGATATTCTCATTTTGTTTATGTATTATTTTCCTGATTTCATTTAGTTGTCTATATATGAGTAACAGGAGATCTTTACTTGATGAACTTCATTAAGATGATTATTTTGAATATTGTTAAGGAAATGAATAGATTTCAACTTCTTTAGGTTCAGTTACTATAGATATTTTTATTCCTTTGACTGTGTCTTCTATTCCAGCAGCAATAATCCACCACCACTTTTCTTCATTCTTCTCTGCCCCAGGTGTGTGAACTATGCTCTTTCTGTCAGTGCTCCATGTGAGATTAAGCAGTCCCCTGAAAGGCGTGGGATGTTGAATGCACACTCCCATTTCTCTATCCCCTGAGTGAGAAATCACAGGCTGAGGTGTCCTCTCTTAGTGCTGAGCTGTGTTGGCTTTGGGTGGGTGTTGATGCCAGTAAAGTCAAATTGCTTGTCTTAACTGTTTTTGCAGCTGTTCTCAGTTTTGTGCTCATCTGGAGTACTACAAACTCTCCACTGGATTCTGGACCTCTCCTAAAGGTATTTTGGCCCATATAGTGTTGTTAAATAGGCATTTCTCTTGGGATGGTCGAAGGCTGGGTCTTCCTATTTTGCCACCTTACTGAAATCACTCAGCCATTATTTATTCAAATATATTTCCACACATTTCCCTGCTCTCTCCTTCTGGGACTTTCATTATGCATCTGTTGGTACACCTGGAGTCCCACAGGGTCCGAGGCTCTGTTCATTTTCTTTAATTCTTTTTTTTTGGGCCATTGAACTGGATAATCTCAACTGACCTCTTTTTAAATTCATTGCTTATTTTCTGCCAGCTCCAATGTGCTGGTCACTAGGCTCTCTAGTGATTTTTTAACTTCAGTTATCGTACAGTTCAACTCCAGAATTTCTATTTTGCTCCTTTTTATAATTTCCATCTTCCCTCATATTCTGTTTGGTGAGATATCTTTCTCATAATTTTTTTTCAGTTCTTTAATTTTTGTGGATATTTTATTTTGTCTTGAGAATATTTAATATAGTAGATTTAAGCCTTTGTCTAAAAAGCCAACATCTGGGTTTTCTCAGATACAGTTTAAATTGACTGCTTTTTTTTTTCCTGTGTAAGAGTCATACATTCTTGTTTCTCTGCATGGCTCAGAACTTTTGTTGAAAACTGCATTTTTTAAAGACTATAATGTGGCAACTCTGAAAGTCAGATTCTTCCCCCCTTTCCCAGTGTTTGCTGTTCTTGCAGCTGCTTGTTGTAGTTTGTTTGTTTAGTGAATTTTTGTGAATGAATTGTGTAAAATCTGTATCCTTTTCCACATGTGGCCACTGAAGTCAGTACTTGGTTAGCTTAGTGGTCAGCTCATGAAACCAATAAATGTCTCAGACTTTCCTGAGAGGCTCTGAATGTCTGTTGGGGCATGCCTTCAAAGTGCAGCCAGGCAGTCTGATATCTAACTTTGCCTTCCCTTACTGCTTGTACAGAGCCTCCAGGTCATCCAGAGGAGAGAGCTAGGGCATTCTCTAGACTTTCATGAGTATGCACGCAGCCCTCCACTTGAACATCACCTTCTACACTCCAAGGAATAATTTGGAGATTTTCACAGCCAGTATAGATATTTCCTCCTCAGCTTCTCATTTTAACTTTTTTATTAGTCTGTTGTTCCCATAATTGTTATCCATCAACTCAGCCAACCTGTGACCTCAAAACACTTGCCAGTAAATATTTAACCAACTCCGTGTGAGGAGAGGACTTTCTTGTTGGTCAAATATAGACTACTTTCCAAACGGGATGTTGGGGAAACCACCAGGAAGGTCAAATACTGACAGTTCTTTGTGAATGAAGCCTTGAAATAACTCCAGATTTGTTCTTCTCTCTCTTTTACTAAGAATGTAAGTCATCATTTTTCAATGCTGTAGCATAGCTGGGGAGCAAGAAATGGGACTAGGACATGTTAAAACACTTTAACAGTCACTATTCTTACTGGAATTTATTCATTTTTTTTGAACCAATGATTCCTTGACTTGCTGTGAACTGTTAGTTCATTTCCAGAGTTCCGAAAAAGCATATTCTGAAAAATTTTGCCTTTTTCTTTTGCTGTTATGGAGCAACTGAGTTTTGGAGGTCTTTATTCTGTCATTTTTGTGGAAATCACCCCCATGCCAATTCTTAGTGATAGAGAAAATATGCTCTTCTAATTTCAAATATTTATTGAGATAAATTTTTTGTTTTTTCCTTTTGTCCAATCTTTCTTATAATCAGAAAAAACCCTCAAGTAATTTCCACCACACAAAGTTATTTCCAAAGTTAAAAACATAATATAGTATACTTGCTTTATAAATAAGTGGGTATGTTATTTTTTTATCAAGAAAGATGATTTCATGATAATTCTGTGTCTGCTATGCAACAAGGATTAATAATTTGCAACCTCCCAGGTAGCTCATCCTTCTATTCCTTTTTTTATCCTCAAAAGTCACAGTAGGTACTAATGAAGACCATATCTCAGGACCAGGCCAGGGAACAAATAGATCCCAAGTGTCAGGATTCTCCTCTCTGCTCTCACCACCACCTCCCTTATAGGCAATTAATATGGAGATTGCCCATACCTGGAGAACAAGAAGAGGATGAATAAGGGTATAGACATTGTCAGTTGCAGTGTGCGCCAGTCTTGAATGACAAAGCCCAGTCCTCCCATGAGTATCTGTCCAATATTGCAGGAATTTAATATTATCCCTGTCATCAAAGCTATTGATTTGGGCCCTGTCCACTCTGACACTGGAAGAAAAGACAGACAATAATAATAATTTCAGAGAATGGGACATTTCAAGGCCAATTAAAGGCAAGGAGGCAATAAAAGCTCAAAATATTGACTTACTGGTACTGACAGCATTTGTTATAATATTCATGAGACAGATCCCACCCAGGAAGCGTAATGAGCAGTAAACCGGGAAGGTGGGAGCAATGGCTGCACAGGTCCCAGAGATGGCAAACAGGAGCAAACAACATCTGAAAATAATCTTCCGTCCAAACCTAAGAAATAGTGAACCAGGTAGGTTATTTAGGAACAATGGTAACTCTTGGAAAACTTGATGAAAGTTGACACATCTTGAAATTTAGAATAAATGTTTAACAAGTGAAACATTGCACTTGAGACCTGGAAGAATAATTATATTAGTTAATAGCAGAAATCACAGATGTCACCCTCCTTATTTGTCACTATGAGACTGCTGTCAAAGCTCTCTCACCAGCCTATCACCAGGAGGCCTCTTAAGCCGTATGAAACCATATAAAAGAAGATAAAATACGGGCAGTTGTCACAAATGTTTATTATAAATGACATGCATTTAGGATAGAGGATTTGTGTGCTGTGTTTAGAGCAGTGAGGATTTACTTGGGTCTGCATTATCAAGGTAAAAACGACATGTATTTGAAAGGAGGAGTAGGATTACAACACATCAAGTTCGCAGATAGATTGCATAAGGGCCACTCTCAGCTGTGTCTGAGTTTGAAGACCTTGAGAAGTATGTTCCAGCTCAAACAGAAGATAACCCAGCAACCATTCCACTCACTGCAGGATCTGACAGGAAGTTCACAGAGGAGAGGATGGGGTGAGGCAGAGAATAAGGAAGAAAGAATGGAAAATAAGCAAAAGGAAGAGAATTCTATACATCAGGGAGTCGCAGGAAGGGGCCCAATGTGGAGTTAACTTGACAAAACTACATGTGCTGATACTAAATTCCCAGTAGTGTTAACATATGGACAAATCTTGGGTTTGGACCCCTGCTCTGAAACATTGGTTACCTTAGTAGTAGTATATTTAAGTCATTATAAATTTTGTAAAAGGCGTTACTTTTAGAGTATTTTTACATTTATTATATTACTATATTTGCATCAGAGAACTCATGATAGAATGAACTGTCTTTTTAAAAAGAGCTACAGTTGAGGACATGATGGAGTGGCAACCATTAGACAACTGAGAAATGAAAATACAATAAGTGTAATGAGAGTCCATAGATCCTAAATAAACCCTCATGTTGCTGGTGCCAGAGGTTCAGAGGGAGGGATGGATAGTTGGAGCACAGGGCACTTTGAGGGAGATAGTCTTCTAATGGTGGATAAATGACATTATCCATTTGGCCCTAAGACTGTACAACAAAAGAGTGTGCCTAAATGTAAACAATAGATTTATTCAATAATGTATCAATATGAGTCCATCAATTGAAACAAATGTACCACACGAATGGAAGATATTAATCACATGGGAAACTGCGTATGTGAGGGGCTATATGAGAACTCTCTGTACTTTCTACTCAATATTTCTGTAAACCTAAAATTGCTCTACAAATTAAAGGCTACTAGTAAAAAAAAGTCATCATAAAGGGACAACCATTCTGTTTTTCATTTTCAGTACAGTATTCAATAAATTCCATGACATATTCCACACTTTGTTTTAGAAGAGGATTTGCATTAGATGATTTTGTCCAACTGTAGGCTAATGTAAGTGTTCTGAGCATATTTAAGGCAGGCTAGGTTAAACTAAGAAGTTTGGTAGGTTAAGTGTGTTAAATGCACTTTTGACTTACGATATTTTCAATTTAAGATGGGTTCATTGGGAAGTAACCTCATCACAAGTTGAGGAAGATTTGTACGTGCATTCTCAATGATATTCCACGTTTTATAATACTATATACAAATAAAGGGATAAATAATAAACATATTAGAATGGTCTCTGATAAAGGATGAGAATGGAGACAAATGGAAATACATACAAACTGATGAACATACGCGAAAGAAGCCTTGCCCAAAATGAGGAGGATACTACATCATGAATGAGGAAGATGATTAACTGAACTTTTTTGATTCACTAAAGATACAGTTGGAGCAAGTTTGGTGACGTCATGGCACAATGAATTTACCCGGGATTCTCTCCCCTCCAACTTACAATGAACAGGGACATCCATACTTCAACAGAGGACATCCTAACACAACACAAAAGATGTCAGAGAGACATGCAGCCATACGACAGAGGGAAGAGAGGCTGGAGCCTCCTCAGAGGACCTGGAACAGGGTAAGAGAGAACTTCACTCACTCCCCTAAAGACTGCAATCTGTGACCACAGGAGACTCAGAGAGGGAAGGAATGGGGAAGAGGATGTTTGTTTGTGGGAACATCAAGGACCCCCGAGGTCCTCTGCAGCCTAGAGGGAAGACCTCTACCTGGGTGAGAACTTTTGCAGGGGGTGACCTCATCAAGCCAACACCCCAGGAGAGCAGATAGCGAGAGCAGAGTAAGAAAGCCCGGAGTGCACATAGGAGAAAGCACTCCTCCCCCCACCTGCTCTGCTGCTCCACTGCCTGGGATCTCAGCTGAAGGCAGAGGGCTCAGAATACGTGGCTCTTGACCCTCACCCAGTGGCAATAGGTGGTAACTGCAACCAAGTAATATCAGGATGCATAAGCACCAAACCACTTCCTCCAGCAATATCGAACACTATATCAAATTTCCAGAAGAGACAGAAAATGACAAGTACTCAGAATTCAGTCCTGAGGACACAGAAATATGTAATCTAAATGACAATGAATTCAAAATAACTATCAACATAAAACTCAACGAGGTAAAAGAGAACATAGAGAAAAAATTCAATGAGTTCAGGAGCTACTTCACAAAAGAGATTGAAATTAAAGAAGAATCAATCAGAAATATTAGAGATGAAAGACACAATGGAAGAGATAAAACAAAATGCGGGCTCCCTGAATGCTTGAGCAGACACCATAGAGGAGCATATCAGCATAATCGAAGAAATACATGTTGAAATGCTCCAGACAGAGGAAGAGAGAGAACTAAGGCTAAAAAGAAATGAAGAAAGTCTCCGTGAAATATCTGACTCAATTAGGAAATGCAACATAAGAATTATAGGGATTCAAGCAGGAGAAGAGAAGGAGATTGGAGCAGAAATCATGTTCAAAGAAATAATAGCAGGGAACTTCCCAAACCTAGGGCAAGAGAGGGAAATCTGTGTGGAAGAGGCTTCCAGATCTCCTAGATATGTCAATGTAAAAAGACCTACTGCAGGGCATATAGTAGTAAAACTGGCAAAAATGAATGACAAAGAAAGAATACTAAGGGCAGCAAGGCAGAAGAAAAACACCTACAAAGGAACCCCTATCAGGCTTTGAGTGGATTTCTCTGCAGAAACCTTATAAGCTAGGAGAGAATGGAATGACATACTCAAATCTTTGAAGGACAAAAATTTTCAGCCAAGAATACTCTATCCAGCAAAAAATATCCTTCAGATATGATGTAGAAATAAAACCTTTCACAGACAAACAAAAGCTAAGAGAGTTCATAGCCACAAGACTGCCCTTACAAGAAATCCTCAAGAAGCCCCCTCATACCTGAAAAAAGGGAGAAAGGGGTTGCAAAGCACAGAGTAAGGAGAGAAAAAGGTAGACAGAATCAGAATAGGATGACAAATACACAAGTATAGCATTAAAGATAACAGGGAAGGACAACACCAAAATCAAGATAATCTTGTCAGTTTAACCACAAACTCACAACACAAGATGGAATAAAATGTGAGAAAAACAACTTAGGAGGGGAGGAGGAAAGGGACTGAATCGGTTTAGACTAAGGAAATAAGAGGTCATCAGAAAATGGACTATCTTACACACGAGATTCTGAATACAAACCTCATGGTAACCACTAAACAAAAAAGCACAACAGAGACACAAAGAATAAATAAGGAGAAAACAAAGAAACACATCATAAAAAACTACATAATTCAATGGGTAGAGCAAAACACATAGGACAAGAAGCAAAGGAAATGCAGGAGAACTAGAAGATGAGTGATAAAATGACACCATTAAGCCCTTACATATCAATAATCACCCTAAATGTAAGTGGATAGAATTGTCCAATAAAAAGACAGAGTAGCAACATGGATTAAAGAACATGACCCCACAATGTGCTGCTTCCAGGAAACACATCTCAGCTCCAATGACAAACACAGGCTCGGAGTGAAGGAATGGAAGATGACACTCTAAGCTAATGGCAAATAAAAGAAAGCAGGTGTTGCAATACTTATATCAGACAAAGTAGACTTCAAGATAAGTAAGGTAAAGAGAGACAAAGGCGGCAATATATAATGATCAAAGGGACACTCTATCAAGAAGAAATAACACTTATAAATATTTATGCACCTAACACAGGAGCACCAAAGTTCATAAAGCAGCTATTAACAAACCTAAATGGAGATATTAATAATAACACAATAATAGTAGGGGACCTCAATGCTCCACTCACATCAATGGATAGATCATCCAGACAGAAAATCAGTAAGGAAACAGTAGAATTAAATGAAAAGCTAAACCAGTTGGACTTAATAGACATATATAGAACACTCCATCAAAAAACAGCATAATACACACCCTTCTCAAGTGTGCATGGAACATTCTCAAAGATAGACTATATGTTGGGAAACAAGGCAAGCCTCAATAAATTTAATAAAATTGAGATAATAACAAGCATCTTTTCTGATCACAATGCTATAAAGCTACAAATTAGTTACAAAAAAAAGTTGATAAAGGGACAAAGATGTGGAGACTAAACAATGTGCTATTGAACAAGCAATGGATCATTGAAGAAATTAAAGGAGAAATAAAAAAAAATCTGCAGACAAATGAAAATGATAACTTGCCATACCAACTCATATGGGATGCAGCAAAAGCTGTATTAAGAGGGAAATTCATCACAATACAGACAAGAAAAATCCCAAATAAGCAATCTCAAATTACACCTAACTGAATTAGAAAAAGAACAAACAAAGCCCAAAGTCAGCCGAAGGAGAGAAATAATAAGAATCAGAGCAGAAATAAATGTCATTGAAACAAAAACAGCAGTGGAAAGGATCAGTGAAACAAAGAGCTGGCTCTTTGAGAAGGTAAATAAAATTGACAAACCCCTAGCCAGACTTACAAAGAAAAAAAAGAGAGAAAGCTCAGATAAACAAAATTTGAAATGAAAGAGGAGAAATAACAATGGACAGCACAGAAATACAATGGATTATAAGAGAATACTATGAAAAACTATATGCCAACAAAATGGATAATCTAGAGGAAATGGATAAATTCTTAGACTTTTAAAACCTCCCAAAGCTGAATCAAGAAGAAACAGACAATCTGAACAGATCAATCACAAGGAAAGAGATTGAAACAGTAATCAAAAACATCCCAAAGAATAAAACCCCAGGACCAGACTGCTTCCCTGGGGAATTCTACCAAACTTTCAGAGAGGATTTAATACCTATTCTTCTCAAGCTATTCCAAAAAATTAGGGA